>NC_074716.1:21568339-21887089 GCF_947242115.1 Biomphalaria glabrata
GTCCCATCATACCACTCCTCCACATACCCCATCATACCACTCCTCCACATACCCCATCATACCACTCCTCCACATACCCCATCATACCACTCCTCCACATACCCCATCATACCACTCCTCCACATACCCCATCATACCACTCCTCCACATACCCCATCATACCACTCCTCCACACATCCCATCATACCACTCCTCCACACATCCCATCATACCACTCCTCCACATACCCCATCGTACCACTCCTCCGCACGTCCCATCATACCACTCCTCCACATACCCCATCATACCACTCCTCCACATACCCCATCATACAACTCCTCCACACATCCCATCATACCACTCCTCCACACATCCCATCATACCACTCCTCCACACATCCCATCATACCACTCCTCCACACATCCCATCATACCACTCCTCCACATACCCCATCATACCACTCCTCCACATACCCCATCATACCACTCCTCCACATACCCCATCATACCACTCCTCCACATACCCCATCATACCACTCCTCCACATACCCCATCATACAACTCCTCCACATACCCCATCATACCACTAGTCCACACATCCCATCATACAACTCCTCCACATACCCCATCATACCACTCCTCCACACGTCCCATCATACCACTCCTCCGCACGTCCCATCATACCACTCCTCCACACGTCCCATCATACCACTCCTCCACACGTCCCATCATACCACTCCTCCACACGTCCCATCATACCACTCCTCCACATACCCCATCATACCACTCCTCCACATACCCCATCATACCACTCCTCCACATACCCCATCATACCACTCCTCCACACATCCCATCATACCACTCCTCCACACATCCCATCATACCACTCCTCCACATACCCCATCGTACCACTCCTCCGCACGTCCCATCATACCACTCCTCCACATACCCCATCATACCACTCCTCCACATACCCCATCATACAACTCCTCCACACATCCCATCATACCACTCCTCCACACATCCCATCATACCACTCCTCCACACATCCCATCATACCACTCCTCCACACATCCCATCATACCACTCCTCCACATACCCCATCATACCACTCCTCCACATACCCCATCATACCACTCCTCCACATACCCCATCATACCACTCCTCCACATACCCCATCATACAACTCCTCCACATACCCCATCATACCACTAGTCCACACATCCCATCATACAACTCCTCCACATACCCCATCATACCACTCCTCCACACGTCCCATCATACCACTCCTCCGCACGTCCCATCATACCACTCCTCCACACGTCCCATCATACCACTCCTCCACACGTCCCATCATACCACTCCTCCACACGTCCCATCATACCACTCCTCCACATACCCCATCATACCACTCCTCCACATACCCCATCATACCACTCCTCCACATACCCCATCATACCACTCCTCCACATACCCCATCATACCACTCCTCCACACATCCCATCATACCACTCCTCCACACATCCCATCATACCACTCCTCCACATACCCCATCGTACCACTCCTCCGCACGTCCCATCATACCACTCCTCCACATACCCCATCATACCACTCCTCCACATACCCCATCATACAACTCCTCCACACATCCCATCATACCACTCCTCCACACATCCCATCATACCACTCCTCCACACATCCCATCATACCACTCCTCCACACATCCCATCATACCACTCCTCCACATACCCCATCATACCACTCCTCCACATACCCCATCATACCACTCCTCCACATACCCCATCATACCACTCCTCCACATACCCCATCATACCACTCCTCCACATACCCCATCATACAACTCCTCCACATACCCCATCATACCACTAGTCCACACATCCCATCATACAACTCCTCCACACATCCCATCATACCACTCCTCCACATACCCCATCATACCACTCCTCCACATACCCCATCATACCACTAGTCCACACATCCCATCATACAACTCCTCCACACATCCCATCATACCACTCCTCCACACGTCCCATTATACCACTCCTCCACACATCCCATCATTCCACTCCTCCACATACCCCATCATACCACTCCTCCACACGTCCCATCATACCACTTCTCCACATACCCCATCATACCACTCCTCCGCACGTCCCATCATACCACTCCTCCACACGTCCCATCATACCACTCCTCCGCACGTCCCATCATACCACTCCTCCGCACGTCCCATCATACCACTCCTCCACACATCCCATCGTACCACTCCTCCACACATCCCATCGTACCACTCCTCCACACGTCCCATCATACCACTCCTCCGCACGTTCCATCATACCACTCCTCCACACGTCCCATCATACCACTCCTCCACACGTCCCATCATACCACTCCTCCGCACGTCCCATCATACCACTCCTCCGCACGTTCCATCATACCACTCCTCCACATACCCCATCATACCACTAGTCCACACATCCATACCCCATCATACCACTAGTCCACACATCCCATCATACAACTCCTCCACACATCCCATCATACCACTCCTCCACACGTCCCATTATACCACTCCTCCACACATCCCATCATACCA
Organism: Biomphalaria glabrata; assembly: GCF_947242115.1. Lineage (NCBI taxonomy): Eukaryota > Metazoa > Mollusca > Gastropoda > Planorbidae > Biomphalaria > Biomphalaria glabrata. Next base: position 21,570,935 of record NC_074716.1, read on the forward strand.
CTCCTCCACACGTCCCATCATACCACTAGTCCACACATCCCATCATACCACTCCTCCACATACCCCATCATACCACTTCTCCTCATACCCCATCATACCACTAGTCCACACATCCCATCATACCACTCCTCCACACATCCCATCATACAACTCCTCCACATACCCCATCATACCACTCCTCCACATACCCCATCATACCACTAGTCCACACATCCCATCATACAACTCCTCCACACATCCCATCATACCACTCCTCCACACGTCCCATTATACCACTCCTCCACACATCCCATCATACCACTCCTCCACACGTCCCATCATACCACTAGTCCACACATCCCATCATACCACTCCTCCACATACCCCATCATACCACTTCTCCTCATACCCCATCATACCACTCCTCCGCACGTCCCATCATACCACTCCTCCACACATCCCATCATACCACTCCTCCACACGTCCCATCGTACCACTCCTCCGCACGTTCCATCATACCACTTCTCCACATACCCCATTATACCACTCCTCCACACGTCCCATCATACCACTCCTCCGCACGTCCCATCATACCACTCCTCCACACATCCCATCATACCACTCCTCCACATACCCCATCATACCACTAGTCCACACATCCCATCATACCACTCCTCCACATACCCCATCATACCACTTCTCCACATACCCCATCATACCACTCCTCCACACGTCCCATCATACCACTCCTCCACACATCCCATCATACCACTAGTCCACACATCCCATCATACCACTCCTCCACATATCCCATCATACCACTCCTCCGTACATCTCATCGTACCACTCCTCCACACATCCCATCATACAACTCCTCCACATATCCCACCATACCACTCCTTCACACATCCCATCATACCACTCCTCCACACATTCCATCACACCACTCCTCCACACGTCCCATCATACCACTCGTCCACACATCCCATCATACCACTCCTCCACACATCCCATCATACCACTCCTCCACACATCCCATCATACCACTCCTCCACACGTCCCATTATACCACTCCTCCACACATCCCATCATACTACTCCTCCACACGTCCCATCATACCACTAGTCCACACATTCCATCACACCACTCCTCCACACGTCCCATCATACCACTCGTCCACACATCCCATCATACCACTCCTCCACACATCCCATCATACCACTCCTCCACACATCCCATCATACCACTCCTCCACACGTCCCATTATACCACTCCTCCACACATCCCATCATACTACTCCTCCACACGTCCCATCATACCACTAGTCCACACATCCCATCATACCACTCCTCCACACGTCCCATCGTACCTCTTCTCCACACGTCCCATCGTACCACCCCTCCACACGTCCCATCGTACCACTCCTCCACACATCCCATCATACAACTCCTCCACATATCCCACCATACCACTCCTTCACACATCCCATCATACCACTCCTCCACACATCCCATCATACCACTCGTCCACACATCCCATCATACCAGTCGTCCACACATCCCATCATACACATCCCATCATACCACTCGTCCACACATCCCATCATACCACTCGTCCACACATCCCATCATACCACTCGTCCACATATCCCATCATACCACTCGTCCACACATCCCACCATACCACTCGTCCACACATCCCATCATACAGCTCGTCCACACATCCCACCATACCACTCGTCCACATGTACCATCATACCACTCGTCCACATATACCATCATACCACTCGTCCACACATCCCATCATACCACTCGTACACAGATACCATCATACCACTCGTCCACATATACCAACATACCACTCGTCCACACATCCCATCATACCACTCGTCCACACATCCCATCATACCACTCGTCCACATATACCATCATACCACTCGTCCACATATACCATCATACCACTTGTCCACATATTCCATCATACCACTCGTCCACATATAGCATCATACCACTCGTCCACACATCCCATCATACCACTCGTCCACACATACCATCATACCACTCGTCCACACATACCATCATACCACTCGTCCATATATACCATCATACCACTCGTCCACACATACCATCATACCACTCGTTCACACATACCACCATACCACTAGTCCACACATCCCACCACACCACTCGTCCACACATCCCATCATACCACTCGTCCGTACATCCCATCATACCACTCGTCCGTACATCCCATCATACCACTCGTCCGTACATTCCATCATACCACTCGTCCGTACGTCTCATCATACCACTCGTCCGTACATCCCATCATACCACTCGTCCACACATCCCACCACACCACTAGTCCACACATCCCATCATACCACTCGTCCGTACATCCCTTCATACCACTCGTCCACACATCCCACCACACCACTAGTCCAAACATCCCATTATACCACTCCTCCACACATCCCATCATACCACTCGTCCACACATCCCATCGTACCACTCCTCCACACGTCCCATCGTACCACTCCTCCACACGTCACATCGTACCACCCCTCCACACGTCCCATCGTACCACTCCTCCACACATCCCATCATACAACTCCTCCACATATCCCACCATACCACTCCTTCACACATCCCATCATACCACTCCTCCACACATCCCATCATACCACTCGTCCACACATCCCATCATACCACTCGTCCGTACATCCCTTCATACCACTCGTCCACACATCCCACCACACCACTAGTCCAAACATCCCATTATACCACTCCTCCACACATCCCATCATACCACTCGTCCACACATCCCATCGTACCACTCCTCCACACGTCCCATCGTACCACTCCTCCACACGTCACATCGTACCACCCCTCCACACGTCCCATCGTACCACTCCTCCACACATCCCATCATACAACTCCTCCACATATCCCACCATACCACTCCTTCACACATCCCATCATACCACTCCTCCACACATCCCATCATACCACTCGTCCACACATCCCATCATACCACTCGTCCACACATCCCATCATACCACTCGTCCACACATCCCATCATACCACTCGTCCACACATCCCATCATACACATCCCATCATACCACTCGTCCACACATCCCATCATACCACTCGTCCAAACATCCCACCATACCACTCGTCCACATGTACCATCATACCACTCGTCCACATACACCATCATACCACTCGTCCACACATCCCATCATACCACTCGTACACACATACCATCATACCACTCGTCCACCTATACCATCATACCACTCGTCCACATATACCATCATACCACTCGTCCACACATCCCATCATACCACTCGTACACACATCCCATCATACCACTCGTCCACATATACCATCATACCACTCGTCCACATATACCATCATACCACTCGTCCACATATTCCATCATACCACTCGTCCACATATAGCATCATACCACTCGTCCACACATCCCATCATACCACTGTCCACACATACCATCATACCACTCGTCCACACATACCATCATACCACTCGTCCACACATACCATCATACCACTCGTTCACACATACCACCATACCACTAGTCCACGCATCCCACCATACCACTCGTCCACACATACCACCATACCACTCGTCCACACATCCCACCACACCACTCCTCCACATATCCCATCATACCACTCGTCCACATATCCCATCATACCACTCGTCCACATATACCATCATACCACTCGTCCACATATACCATCATACCACTCGTCCACACATACCACTAGTCCACATATCCCACCATACCACTCGTCCACACATACCACCATACCACTCGTCCACACATCCCACCACACCACTCGTCCACACATCCCATCATACCACTCGTCCGTACATCCCATCATACCACTCGTCCGTACATCCCATCATACCACTCGTCCGTACATCCCATCATACCACTCGTCCGTACGTCCCATCATACCACTCGTCCGTACATCCCATCATACCACTCGTCCACACATCCCACCACACCACTAGTCCACACATCCCATCATACCACTCGTCCGTACATCCCATCATACCACTCGTCCACACATCCCACCACACCACTAGTCCACACATCCCATCATACCACTCGTCCGTACATCCCATCATACCACTAGTCCACACATCCCATCATACCACTCGTCCACACATTCCACCACACCACACCACTCGTCCACACATCCCATCATACCACTAGTCCACACATCCCACCACACCACTCGTCCGTACATCCCATCATACCTCTCGTCCACACATCCCATCATACCACTCGTCCACACATCCCACCACACCACTCGTCCACACATCCCATCATACCACTCCCCCATAGTCCCATTTCAATAAAAGTTTTTAAGTTGCATGTAAAAATAACGCGTTGCTAAAAATTCTAAGTTGAACTCTTTCTTTCACTTATTGGGGAAAGCAGTAGATAGTCCTGGTTATATTTAACATAATGGTGGAAAGTAACCGAATCATTGAGTAGCAGCCGAATCATTGAGTAGCAGTTGACACTACATTTTTAAAATGATATTGTATACAATGTCCCCAGAAATCTCGAGGCTTGTAAGGTCCATAAGTCCAGGTCGTGTTGTAGATCCGAAACTTTCTGAAAGTTTGCGTCTTGCAGCCAGCACTGGCCAATTGGATTTGGTTCGAGACTTACTAACACGGGGAGCGGGATTGGAACATGACAAGGTAAGTTCTTTTGTTTTAATCACCATTTTTGTGTGACAAGACGATTGTGTAGTTCTCTACTAACATTCAGGTAGATTGTATGCAAGCTAGAAAGTGTCTACGGAATCCTGCTTGACTGCAGGTAGCCAAGAAACTACGTCACAATGGACATTATATACAGTTAGGTGTACCAAGACAGACGTTCGTTTTAGAGCACAGTAAGCATACACATTGTTGGTAGATGTTTGGTAGGTAGGTCCAAAGATAGATTGGAGAGAGAAAAAGAGATATAGGCCTATAGATAGTGGTAGAGGCTAATAAAGGTACAGATAGAAACGCGTAAAATCTACGTTTTTCTCAAAAAATTAGTGTATCAACTGGTTGAAAGACTTGTGTTGTTGTCCTAGACCGCGGGCAGATGTAATCCACTTGTTTGGGCTGCACAGGATCAAAAATGAAGAAACGACTAGAAACGACTGGTCTGCCTTTATCCAGTGGACTTGGGGCTAATAGTTTCAACTAGACTTGCTTCCCTTTAAGGAAAAGATTGTACAATTTAATGTTCATTCTGGTTTACAAATCGTTATAGACATGTTTCCTTCGTGAACGACTATGAACAAAATCCCAGTTTCTAGTGTTTAAGAAGATGGCCGTTCTTAAAAACTGATAGCAATGGGAGCATGGATAGAACAGGACCTTAATTGTCTTTAGTACCCTACACTTTTTTGACAGCGTTTGTTACCGAGAGAACTTCGTACTATGAATAGAAAATGTATGTTTCATTATCTCTGTGCAGCCCAATGAATAAGTAGATAATAAGAATCTTTCGACTACAGGAAGAGGGCCTAAGGCTAACATTTCAAGTGTTTTTGTCCGAGTTCGCCCCTCCTAAAATAATTCCATTTACAACTAAACCTACATGACGCCATGCCACTGTAATCTATTTGAATGCTACACGAATAAACCGTGCTGTTTCCATGAATAGAACTTATCTCGTTGGAATTACACTTTGATCGTTGACGTATACATTGTAGTAGCGTAGATCTGCTAGTGTTGGGCCTAGATCTCGATCTAAGTGTGTTGGTCTATTGTCCATACACATGTTCCGTCACCAACCCACGTTCTTTCCTTGTTTTCCTTACCAATACAATCAGACTAGTGCCAACTCCTAATATAGCAAGTCACTATTGACTGTGGTTTGGCAATATGCCGGTTAAAGTGAAGAGATTAGTTGAAGTGCTGAGCTCACAAGGGCCAGTCCTTTAATGCCTTGACTTACAACTATATAGACTGCTGCCATAGAATGAGGCAGACCTAAATTGCACGTACATATAGGCCTACCACATGGCAAACACGCTTGTGAAGCAAATCTTTCAAAAAAAAAAAAAATAAATAAATCAATAAAATCGGCTGGTATCAATCAACTGACCTGCCGTTAAAAAAAATAAATTCATGTCCCTTCATACATTTAGCCTGTTACAATTTATTGACTTGTTGGTTTATTGCATGTTTTTTTTTTTTCAATTAAGTATGCTTATAATAGTTTATGCGCACACACACCTACATCTCTCTCTCTCTCTCTCTCTCTCTCTCTCTCTCTCTCTATATATATATATATATATATATATATATATATATATATATATATATATATATAGGCTATATATATATATAAACTGTTCACATTTTTAACTCTTTATCTCCTAATTAACGATAACATCGTTAATTTAACCCCATTAAATTGAATTAATTTTTTGTTTTATAAACTATTATTTGTGTTGTATAAAAAGAGCATCATTCTCCTATAATTTTATATTCTATACTCAAAATAACATTTTGTGATTACAAACAAACATTTTATTTATTTTATTTTATTGAAGTTTGATCATAACAGGGTAGAATGCAGAAATGTTAAAATTTAAACAATTCTGTCAGAATGTGGGAAATTAATTGCGGAGATTAAGAGTTAAACGAGAGACTAATTTGGAAAGTCACTACACGAGGTTGTGAATCACGCTGTTTCAATGAAGGTTTCGTCTTGCTCCAACCCCACCAAATACACGAGGTTGTGAATCACGCTGTTTCAATGAAGGTTTCGTCTTGCTCCAACCCCACCAAATACACGAGGTTGTGAATCACGCTGTTTCAATGAAGGTTTCGTCTTGCTCCAACCCCACCAAATACACGAGGTTGTGAATCACGCTGTTTCAACGAAGGTTTCGTCTTGCTCCAACCCCACCAAATACACGAGGTTGTGAATCACGCTGTTTCAATGAAGGTTTCGTCTTGCTCCAACCCCACCAAATACACGAGGTTGTGAATCACGCTGTTTCAATGAAGGTTTCGTCTTGCTCCAACCCCACCAAATACACGAGGTTGTGAATCACGCTGTTTCAATGAAGGTTTCGTCTTGCTCCAACCCCACCAAATACACGAGGTTGTGAACCACGCTGTTTCAATGAAGGTTTCGTCTTGCTCCAACCCCACCAAATACACGAGGTTGTGAATCACGCTGTTTCAATGAAGGTTTCGTCTTGCTCCCCACCAAAAGTCGAAAACCAAATGAACTAATGCACAGTCCAACGTCTCCACCACTACTTGTAAAGCTCTATCTACTCATGGTCTACTACTGTATTGGGCTTTGTTGTCTACTAGTATAACATAACTATGCACAGTACAACGTCTCCACCACTACTTGTAAAGCTCTATCTACTCATGGTCTACTACTGTATTGGGCTTTGTTGTCTACTAGTATAACATAACTATGCACAGTCCAACGTCTCCACACTACTTGTAAAGCTCTATCTACTCATGGTCTACTACTGTATTGGGCTTTGTTGTCTACTAGTATAACATAACTATGCACAGTCCAACGTCTCCACCACTACTTGTAAAGCTCTATCTACTCATGGTCTACTACTGTATTGGGCTTTGTTGTCTACTAGTATAACATAACTATGCACAGTCCAACGTCTCCACCACTACTTGTAAAGCTCTATCTACTCATGGTCTACTACTGTATTGGGCTTTGTTGTCTACTAGTATAACATAACTATGCACAGTCCAAGGTCTCCACCACTACTTGTAAAGCTCTATCTACTCATGGTCTACTACTGTATTGGGCTTTGTTGTCTACTAGTATAACATAACTATACACAGTCCAACGTCTCCACCACTACTTGTAAAGCTCTATCTACTCATGGTCTACTACTGTATTGGGCTTTGTTGTCTACTAGTATAACATAACTATGCACAGTCCAACGTCTCCACCACTACTTGTAAAGCTCTATCTACTCATGGTCTACTACTGTATTGGATTTGTTGTCTACTAGTATAACATAACTATGCACAGTCCAACGTCTCCACCACTACTTGTAAAGCTCTATCTACTCATGGTCTACTACTGTATTGGGCTTTGTTGTCTACTAGTATAACATAACTATACACAGTCCAACGTCTCCACTACTACTTGTAAAGCTCTATCTACTCATGGTCTACTACTGTATTGGGCTTTGTTGTCTACTAGTATAACATAACTATGCACAGTCCAACGTCTCCACACTACTTGTAAAGCTCTATCTACTCATGGTCTACTACTGTATTGGGCTTTGTTGTCTACTAGTATAACATAGTCTCGTAGAGTGACTCTATTAGGTAGTCAGAAAGCGTGCGTTTTGTATGTATGTGATTTAGTTCGGACGTAGTGTTTGCGAGTGACCAGTCCAGCAGCGTCCGCCGACGAGTTTGTGTGTATAACTCCCTTTTAGATATTTTGTCTTTGATCGTTTGAGTCTGATATATTTATTTTACCAACACCGTAGCTGTTCACTTGTTCACTTTCTTGGTGTCTTGAATTTGTACACAACATCCCCTCAGCTTAGTTCGTAACTTTCTAAATACATACCATTGTGACGTACTGGCCAGTTTTCTTTGCTGCTTTCAAAGTGAATTTTGGCAAAGTCGATCAACGCTCCAAAAAGACACATTTTGTTTTCTATGTGAATGGGAAAAGTTAACTAGTTGGGAGGGAGGTACTTGAGAAATGAAATGTTTGCTCTATCGGAAACTACTACCTACGAATGAAACTAGAAATCGCTTTGCACACCGGCTACGCCCGTTGATTTGTTCCCAGGCTTTATAGGCTGTTGTTGTTGTTGTTTTTTCGTGTTTTTTTTTTTTCGTCTTTTTTAAAATGTCAATAAATGGCCGCCACATTTTAGTGCTCTCACCCCCCCCCCAAACATACTTTTTAGCCCGTGAATTATTGTATGTTACAATGAAATTTAACGGCCCACTTTCTTTCTCTTCCCCTCTGTCATATCGATATCTCTCTCTACTTTCTTTCTCTATCTCTTATCTCTCTCTCTCTAATCTCTTTCTCTCTCCAATCTTTATCTATCTATCTATCTATCTATCTATCTATCTATCTATCTATCTATCTGTCTGTCTGCCTATCTATCTATCTATCTATCTATCTATCTATCTATCTATCTAATTTAGCGGTGTCCCATCATGCAAGAATTACATTTTGCTGCTTTTTATGATATTTACACTAAATGCAACGTTACGTCAAGTGTATAGCTCATTGACCAATAGCAAATTAGATTAGCCAACAGAAAGTTTTAGTTAAGACTTAATTGAACTACACTTTCTTTTGAACTTTTACCTTTGTCCTTGCCATGGTCTATCGATCTAAACACTTTCCTTATACGGTTATCTTTAAATTTAAAAAGTTAAACTAAAACTAAGTTTGAACTAAATAAAGTAGTTAAAACTAAAAATGTAGTTCAACTAAACTAATGAAGATTAACTAAACTTGTTTACAAACTTTTTCATTACTTCTTTTTTTTTGGGGTGGGGGTTGATCTAGACCTAGCTATCTACAGCTCGAACTAATTTTAACATTGTAGAACATAATAAAATCAGTAATAATTAAGGAAGATGTTTCTTACATAAAGATTAATGCACAATAAAGTTTGAAAAAAAAATGTCTAAATATATAGATCTATGTGTGCTTGTACTTTTGCCTTCAATTAAAACCTTTACCTGGTACTTTAAAAAAAATTATATTAACTTATTATATAACAGAAAATCTTACTTATAGGCCTACTGGGAAAGTTTAAAATCTCATTAAATAACAGATTTTCACATTCAGATATAGTAACCAAAGTCCAAAGAAATAGAAATGAAATTGTTGGAGTTTTATGAAACATTTAACCTGTGCAACTATTTTAGTGTAAACTACATGCTTGACTAACCATGCCAATGTGTTATTTTCTTGTTTTGACCACTCCACATTAAGCAAACACTATTGCATAACGCACAATGAAAAAAACTTAGGGTAGCGTTGTAGTATACACACACAGTACACTAGGCCTACAGGTTGTTAAAATCAGTCCGACACAGTCTATTTACTTTTTGGTCAGGGAGGGTGTGAATTAGGATGTTTTTTTTCTAGAGTTGGTTATCCTAATGCTTTTAGATCTATAGGCTTAACTGTCAATTTAGACCTAGATCTCAATAATAAGATTAATACTAGAATGATGTAGAATCTATTGCACGTTTTAGCTTCATCTAAGGTTTAAGCTATACAAAAGGCTGTACTTGATGTTCATGCAGTTAATGAATTATTGTTTGCAAAAAATGAATTGATTAAAACAACTAAATATTGACCTATCTCGCTAATCAGATTCCCAGTATAAACAGGAAAAAAAACACCACAGAAAAAACATCAGAAAAAAATTTGGAACAACTCTGTTCATAATATTGCATAGAAGCTTTGGCAAAAAATATTAGGCAACATTTTTATAATATTGCTACTTTCAAGTGCAGATATTGACTTCCATAGCTTCTACCAGCATCTTACTTTACCCTCTTCAAATGTAGACTGACAAAATAGTTGTTAACTGCATCATTTTGTGATAATCAAAGTTGTTGATATCACATGACCAGAAAACAAGGATGTGCGTTTCAACCACTACCACATGTTGAAAAGTTTTACAAATTTTAATTAAACTTTTTAGTTTGTAACAAAAAAAAAATTAATTAAATTAAGATTTTAAACTAAACTATTTTTTTGTAGTTAAACTTTGGCCTTAATTAATTTTTTTTAGTTTTAATAAAAGTTTCTAACTTTTTATTTTTAGTTAACTTTTGCTCATCACTACACAATAATAGCTATTAGAAATTATGTACATTTTTTTAGTTGGCTGAAAAAATTGTGTTGATTTTTTTTTATCCCTGAATTGCCCCTTCCCCATCCTTAGCCGTGTTTTTTTTGTTACCTTTTAAAGATCTACTAGATATTTATAAAGATCCAATGAGTGCATAGACAAAGTATGTCCATGTGTTTGTCCTCAGGATGGATGTACTGCTTTACATGCTGCAGCTCTGGGAGGATACACAGACTGCTGCAAGATGTTGGTGTCTGCTGGATGGGATATCAACCAACAAGACAAGGTAATACATTATCTTCTAAGCACCCTTTTTTTAATGACAAAAAGAAGTTATAAGTCTAGAGATCAAAGTATTGTTTAGATGTTACAAGGGGAAAATGCTGTTTCATTTCTAATTGACTTGGACATAAAGTTTTTATTACAAGCTATAGTTAAAATCTGCTCTCTGATGTTTATATTGCTTCTTATAATAATATCAGTTTCTTTATTTTCTATGTCCTAGAGGACTAAACTGCTAAATGATAAAATCTTTATTCTAGTGTTCAGTGATCTATAATTATTTACTCTTTTAACAGATTGGATTTACTCCTCTGATGAAAGCAGCATCTCACGGGTACTGTGACACAGTATTGTTTTTGCTGGAGGCTGGCTGTCTTGTAGATATTCAAGATGAGGTTTGTCTAACTACAGATCATTGTATTCAATAGAAGGTCTTGATTAGTTAGAGCGTGAATAAGATTTGTTTCACTTATCTATATTTTTTTGTGTTTGATGTTTTGCTTTTGTGGCACGGCACTCCATTCAGAAAAAGGATTCAACATTTTCTGTACAGAACACAAACTTTATTCTTTCATGGTTTTGAACTTGTGCATTTTTTTAGTTACCTAAGCAATATTTGCTTATTATTGTTTCTGTCCAAAATGTCCAACTTTTTTCTCAATAACATACATTTGCTTGAATTGTTTTGAAGATTTTTTTGTCAGGTTAAAGGTTTTGTTGATATTTTAACTACGCTTTGTTTCAGCATGGCAACACAGCTCTGCATGAAGCATGTTGGAATGGATTTAGTAAAACTGCTGAACTGTTAGTTCAATACAACTGTGATGTGTGTGTCACAAATAAGGTTTGTTGGATGATATCAAATACATTTTTTGTTCGATGATGTGAGATACATTGTTTGTTCAATGTTAAAACGTATATGATTTGTTAAATGATGTAAGGAACATTGTTTACTGATGTAAGATACATTGTTTGATTAATGATGTTAGGTACATTCACATTGTTTGTTAAATAATTTGAGGTACATTGTTTTTTAAATGATGTGAGGTACATTGTTTGTTAAATGATGTAAGATACATTGTTTGTTACATGATGTTAGGTACAATGTTTGTTCGATGTTGTGAGGTACATTGTTTGATTAATTATGTATGGTACATTGTTTGTTAAAAGTTAAAAGTACATTATTTGTTAAATGGTGTAAAGAACATTGTTTGTTAAAAGATGTAAAGAACATTGTTTGTTAAATGATTAAATAATGTGAGATAAATTGTTTGTTGAATGATGCTTCTATGTATCAACTTATATATATTTATAAGTTAACCAAAACAAAGCAAGTGAACTAATGTTTCTATTTTAAAAACAACAACTGACTTTAGGCTGGTTTCACTGCCCTCCACCTGGCATCTCAGAATGGTCACAATGAAAGCTCCAGAGTCTTGCTCTATGCTGGTTGTAATTCAGACTTGAAAAATAATGCAAGTATTTTTTTTCTTTCTATATTACATAGCTCCAGACATTATTAAACTAAGCTTGAAGGATCTTTGTGTTATCTATCAACTAATGTATTTCTGTCCTGCTCTGATATCATGCAACAGTATGGCGACACTGCTTTACACACTGCCTCTAGATATGGTCATGCTGGAGTGGCCAGGATACTCATTAGTGCCAGGTGCAAACTGAGTGAGCAGAACAAGGTAATTTTATGTTTGATTTGTATTTTTTACTTTTTTTCTTCTCTTTTTTCTTATTAAGATGGGATTTAGAATATACATTTCTATGCTTATTGTCCTAATTGTAATTCTGGTAGATATTTGGATTTCACTTCTTGAGAACATTCATTAAAGAACCTAATATTACATTTGGTCAGTAGAGCCCTGGGTACGCTATTCTGCCTCAACATGGCACTCGGGTGGAAACGATCATTTGAGGAAGTGATTATATATTTATAGCTTTTATATAGCGCTACTTTCATGCTTATAGCATGCTCAGAGTGCTTTGGTCCAATCTCATTTGTGGACCAGTGGGGGAAGGGGGGGTATCTAGGAGTTGGTTTTCCGTGCTGCCTTTAGGCGCTCAGTAAACACAACTCTGCCCGAGTCGGGTGTCGAACCTCGAGCTCCCTTCTAGGTAGCCAAACCAAGCTAAGTTCAAGCGCACTTAGCCTCTCGACCACGCTTAGGCTAATGAAAAGCAAAACAAAACTTCTGTGGAAGTGTCCATGGGAATGTGAGAGCTTTCCCATTGCACGGTGCGGAGTTGAAAGAGAGCTTCCACATCGCTGTCGATAATTTATGCGCCGTTCTTCAAGGGACCGTTACACTAATGGTGAGTCCTGCACGGTTAGCTTGGTACAACATAGGAAAATGGCAGAGGTTCCCGGTGTACTCTGCCTTCGGCCATGCATTCTAGTGCATGCGCCCGGAGTACTTGATATATCGGAAATATCAATGCTTTAAATAGGCATTGAATTGGATCTCTTCCAGACAGAACGGTTGTTCAAGAAGGCTTACATGCCTAGAGCTCGAAGAGCCTTCAGCTCAGCTCTTTTGACAATCAAACGGTCAGAAGAGCAGAGGCTGTACTGCTTGGCAAATAGCCTCTAATCTGTCATTTATAAAGTGAAGACTGCAGTGCTTGGCATGCACTCTCATCATTTGACATTTTGCACCAAATGATCCTTCGATCTTAAATTTTATTTTAAAGAAACACATTCTACATCTTAGCACACAATCACCTCACATCCTCAGCTCTGAAATATTTCATTTTTCCAATAAACTCATATGTCTTTCTTTTCACTTATGACATTTCTAAATTTCCATTTAGTTAACTCAATAAAAAATTTGTTTTTTTTTTAGAATGGGGATACATCCTTACACATAGCTGCTGCATTGAAAAGAAGAAAAATTGCAAAAATTTTGGTTGAATCTGGTATTGATGTCACTATAGTCAACAAGGTAACATCTATTAGCAAAAAAATATGAATCTAAACAATTTTATTTTCTAAATATTTACTTCCTCTGTTTCAAGTAAAAAAAAGGTTAAAATATTTCAGAATAATATTAATACATTAATTGCAATTCAGAGGAGTTTCTTAAGTACTACAATGCTAATCTAGAATTCATTGACATTGATATCCATTGCTTATCAACTATTTACAGCAAAATGAAACAGCTATTGATGTGGCCATGCGCAAAGAACATCCAGATATTGTTCAACTCATTTCTTCTCATGCTCCGGTAATAATAATTGTCATATATAAGATGCATTTAGTGTGTGATTGTATTATTACACACATTTTTGGTTGTTGTTGTTTTTTTACATGGTATTTTATGAATCAAAATCCTTACATTTTAAAAAATCTTTATCTCAATAAATAGCCTCAATCTTCCAGTGTTATGAAACGTGGAGATCTAACAGGAGCCGCCAATAAAACTCATTTTGTTAGCAGTCATGCTTTAGAAATTGATGTGGAGCCACAGCCATTAAAACCTGAACCAAAACAAGAGAAGGAAAGCAAAAGATTTTTTCTTTTTAGGAAAAAGAAAAAGGTTTTTAAAGCTTACAGTATATTTTTTAAACAGATTTAAAATCTTACCAGTATTTTATGCTTATTGGCTTAATTTAGAAAAATGAGTATTTTTACTAATTTGAAGCCACTGCATTTTGGTTACAAATCTAATGAATTGATTTAATTGCCCCAGGACAAAGACAAATCTGTAGCTTCACCTGCTGTCCAGAGAAAACCTGGCCCTGACATAATGAGCTTGAAACAAAGTAAACCACCAGTTCATGGGTTCTTCTCTCAGTATGTGCCTAGAGAAGGTCAACAGTTGTATAGAGATCTGGCTGGGAATATTAAACAGGTTTGTTATTTACATGAAACAGGTTTGTTATTTACATGAAATAGATACTTTCAAAAGTTTATGGGAGAATTGGTGATGTTCACATCACCTGCTTTAACTCTTCAAGACTGTAATGACGCTGACAGCGACCAGTCTCCCGGCCGTGCTAATGTAATGACGCTTCCAGCGTCCGATCACTATTTCCCTATTTACTTCTTTTTCTTTTCTAATCCACGTTTTTAATCCCTTAAATGGTTTAAGGAAACACTAGAGCTGCCATTTTGAAAGTTTTTTCCTTCTGATACTTTGTTGATCTAAGCTGTTTTTATTGTTCTAAATATTTTTTTTTTGTAAGTGACTAGTGAATTTTTCGTTTTTTTGCATCAGACATCATGGCTGACAGGCCTTCTTGCGTTTTACTGCTGATCAGGCTCTAAATATCTTTTTAGATATGAATGATAGTGACATGAATGACTTAGACTTAGAGTTAGATAGAGATTCTAGAGCTAGAAAGTTATCATGAAAGCGAATTATTCATCCCTAGATCTAGTAAAAGTAGTAAGCGAAAGGGGGCGTTGCCCCAGCCAGGCCCTAGTAGATCTAGAAAGAAACCTCACTAAAAGTGTAAATATTGATCAAGTTTGACAGAGTTATGTTTTTTAAATAGATAATTGGATAGAGTTTAATATTTCATACAATAATAATGATTGAGGACTGTTGGAATATTCTTTTTTTTACTTGGGAAAGTCAGTTTTTAAAGATCAAATTTAAAAAAAAAATAATTTTTCATCTCTGAAATTACCTAATTTTTTTTTCCAGTGACTATCTATAACATTGAAAGATAAATTATCTTGTAATAATAATAATAATAATAATCTTTATTATCCGTATGGAAATTTGTCTTACAATTTGTGCATTACACCAAACAAAAAACATTATAACTTTAAGAAACCAAAGTGTACATTCACACCAGACTCACTCATAATTTACATGTGACAAAGTTTGTACCAGATTGTTCTTATTTAATGATTTGATTGCCAGGGGAACAAAAGAGTGTTTGTGTCTGTTTGTCTTTGCTATCGGTGTCTTGTATCTCTTTTGTGATTGTAAAATCACAAAATCCTGACACAAAGGGTGATTCTTTATTTCGAGGATCTTGTTAGCTTTTTTATAGTACTTTCAATTTCCAACAAAATTTTATATAACATGTCTATGTTTTAACAAACAGAAAAAACAGTATGACGTTTATAAAAAGGCTTATGTGATAAAAATTGTGGGGAAAAAAATAATTCCGGTAGAATGAGAAAAAAAATTACGGTATTTAAGAGTTAAATACATTTTTGCTATGAAAGAAAAGTACATTGAACTGTTTTGTTTGAAACATGTGAGTCTGTGATAGTCCAATTAGTAATCTGTATTTTAATATTCACAGGGTCCCATAGGATATGCTCCTGTTTGCCAGTGTGGCCCATCTCTTAAAAGACTTGAACATAGTATAACTGACACTAAAGATTCACTTTACAATTATGTTGATGCCTCTCATCAAACTTTATCTCATCGTATTGAGAACCTTGACCTGCAAACAGAGCGCCAGGCTCGTGCAACAGAGGCCATGGTGAACAATCGCTTCCTGAATGAAGAATATGCTTGTCAAAATCGAATAGCATCACGTTTGGTGGAAGAAAGACAAGAGACCCAAGCTTTTTTAAACCAGGCCAGTGATAAAATGAGAGATCAACTAGAATACTGGCTTAATGACAAACTGGCAAGCTATGGCCACTGCCTTGATCATCATCATGATGACACAGCTCTTCCACCTAGAAATTTATTTACAGACTTTGTGGCCAGGAGTAATTTAATTCGTTCCAGATCAGATGAAACTCTATCAGCCTCTGATTACAGTGGTAAATTTAGGAAAAAAGATTTCTATACATCTAGGCAAGCAGCTATGCAACAGATACGTGGCTGGGACGTGCCCAACCTGGATGGTAAGGAAAAGCCTAGAAGACGAGAAAAGAACAACAACAGTGTAATGGCTGCTAACAAAATGACCATTCAAGCACAGGTTCATCATGCTAGAGATTCAGATAGAAGTGTAAGAACTATGAGTAACCATGACATAAGTCCTAGGATGAACTCAGTCATTCCTTCTCAGAATTTACCACAGGAATCTAATGCTCCATTACAACCACATCCTCTGCCACGACATCCATACAACCAATCACTTCACAGAGACAGAAGTAAGAGCATGGAAAGAACAGGCTCACAACATCGAGTCACCTTTGTTAATGAACCCCAAGTGCAGCATGTCTCCAGGGCTGAACACAGAGCTTACCATCCCACTCATACATTTACTGGTTCTCCACCTGCTCTTTATAGTCGTATGGATTCATCCCAAAGGCAGCAATTCTTATCTCAATCACCCAGCAAAAGCCACTCAAATTTCCTAGAAGGGTGTCCTCCAAACACCGTCGTAAAGTCTAGTGGGCAAGGGGGCACCCAGAGTTCACAGCTCACTGGACAGAGAAACTGGAATGTGTCCACTAAAAGTAACACAGAGAGCAGTGACAGCTCAGTTCATAATTCCAATAAAAGTCATAGTTCCCACTCAAGAGATAAACAGTATCAAGATGGCTACTTAAGCCACAGACGAACCTCTTCTGTAGACAGTAAACTAAATAGCACCAATGTATCTGCTTACATTAATGCCCAGCCATACAACAGTGCACCACCATACACAAGGCAAAACATTGCCAGAAGTCATAGTGCAGAGAATTCATTAGAGGTCATTAAACCCAAAGACTTTCACTCCTCTGGCTACATGACAGATTCTGGCATTAGAACATCTTACAACCTCAGATACAGTCAGATAAACAATGGGCACTTGCATTCCCCTAGTCCAGCTTCTGTAAGGTATCAAGGTCCTGAACCATCCATTCAGCCTTCTCAAAGAGCACCTAGTTCATCAACCTCCACAAAACATTTCTCTACTGAACATAACTATGGTTCAAGTGCCCAGGACTCATCAGCAGTCAGAAAGCCAAATCTGGTCAACTCACCTGATCAGGGCGATGTGAACAGGTCAAATACATTCAGACATTTCATTGCTCCTATGAAAGAATGTTTGCAGCATGATATTCTGTTAAAATCCAGCATGTCTTCCACTCCTGTCTCACCAGCTGCTAATAAAGAAGACAGTACATGCAGCAGCAATCAGGATTCAGGCTATGGCAGCCGCAATCCTTATGGGATTAAGAGTGTGGAAACAAGTGGAGGCACACCAAGTTCTTCTTTCTGTCTTGAAAGAAGTTCTTCTGACATTCCTAGCAACACAGGCTCTCCTGTTACTTTCTGTGATGTGGCTAATCATTCTTTCAAGGGAGACTTTCAAACAAAATCTCCTTGCTTCAGCAACAAACCATACTCTGCAACTCCTCCTCATAACAGACCTTGGACAGAGCAGTGGAAAAATAATGACTCTCTGCAACAGTCTAGAAGTAGTGATTCTATGAATCAGTGGAAAAATTTTGATTCAACCCAGCAGTGGCGAAATACTGATTCTACCCAACAGTGGCGAAATACTGAATCAGCCCAGCAATGGGGAAATAAAGACTTTAACAGCAGAGTTTATAATTCAGATCAGGAGAAACAACCAACCAAACCTTTAGTACCACTGAGAGCCAATAATTCAACATATTCCAGGCCACCACAGCACGTTGGTTCTTCTAATAACATTTCATTACAGGCATTTGAAGGACAAAAACACACCCGTGAGTCATCATGCGCTGACAGTGGTATTCAACTGACTTATCCTTACCAAAATAACACACACCAGAAAATGGCTTTGAGTGATTCTAAATTTAGACCCACAAGTAACAACATTTCGCCAAACACACCAACAGTCACAAAATCTTTTCAAACCTCTGAACCACAAAAAGAATTTAGCCAAAGTGTTAAAGACTTTAATAATTCAGTAAGGTCCTCATCAAATATGCAGCAATCTAACATGCAGACCCATGTTCAAGACTGGTATCAGCAAAAGTTAAAAGAAGCAGCTCAACGGCTAAGGCAGAGTGACAGTTATAATGTTAATGAGAACAGTCCTGATTCTGTCAGCCAAACACAATATTACCAACCAGAGCACCCCAATCTTGTCTTTAGAACCTTGCCTCAAACAGACAGTAATAATGTCTCTGAATCAAGAAATACTTATTCATTGAAGTCTAGTCAGCCAGGCCCAGCTGCAAGTCCCAGGCCCAGCTTAGGGGCTTCATTTTATAGACAGAATGAGAGAGCTGTAAAACCTTTGAATTCTGAATTAAATAGATCTAGCAGGGGCATGGGGGATTATCATTCTCAGGGTAATGTCTCATCCCAGTTGTCACAGAATCTTGGTCAGAAAACTGTACCAGTTCATTATGATCCATTACATGGTATTGATGTTTAATAAGATGATCAGTAGTTGTTGAATAGACATACACTGAATTATTATAAGGTTAACATTTATAAATGTTGAAAATTATTGTGATGATAGCACAAGATAGGGTGGATAAGATGTTAAAAAAAATTTCCTAAATGAAACTATTTTTGTGTGTGTGATAACAAATGTAAAATCCATCCAATAGGTCAGCATCTTAGTAACAAACCTTAAAGCCAACCTCTTGGTTGTCTATATAATCTCCACTTTTTGAACTTTCTCTTCAGCCCACACAAAACAAGAATTAAAAACTCTCATTTTTATCTGAACTGTATGATAGTAATTATTCCTTTGACTCATTAAATTGTTGTATTTACTCGTATAAAATTCAGTTGTTTGATATTACAATGCTAAACTGCTGTTTAAGAAAGCCTTTGTATACACTTTGTTCCAGCCATTGTTAATCCAATTAATGTTTTTAACTTTTCCTGCTGCCACAAATGTTGATCTGATTGTGAAATATATTTTCTAGCTGTCTCTGTTGGTATTGAATTATACTTTGTACTCACATTTTACTGTTAACAACTTGAAAACTAGAAATTGTGATTGAATGAAAATATTTTATCTTATGGTTGAATGCTACTTTAAAAATTGTTTTTTACAGTGTGTTATTTATGACAAAATTGCCATTATGTTTATTACATCCATGGTCTTCATTTTTTTTTTTATATTTAAAGTTTGAACGAATTCAACAGGAAATTGTCCATCTTATTTTCTTCTATCCAATGATTTCTTGTAACCAAAAGTCTCTGTTCAGTACATGATTTGATGCAATTGTTATTGTCAGTCTAACAATCTCTAGAATTTCTTTTTGTAATAATCATTTTTATAATCACATTACATGATTATGATGAGTTTGTTACTCTAGCCAATATTTGTGTATATATACATACTTTAATGATATAACAAAAAATCTTTCATTAATTTTCATTTGACATTTGATATATATCATTAAATAAAAAATACCTTTTTACCAATCCTAGAAAAATCAAATTTGATAAATTTCAGATAAATCTATCAATGTTTTAGTAGCTTAAAAATGAATTTGCTCTCTGATCTAAGCAGAAGTTTCTTTTTCAAATAAATAACTTAGGTCTCATTCTTTCTTTCTTTGTACCCTTCCTGTTATTTCTACTATTTGATTAAAGTGTCAATAGCTTTGTAGCATTTGTATGTTTACCATCTGACAGTGAAAACTAAATTGTTTCTAATGGTTAGCTCATGAATGACCCCAATATCTTGAATTGGTAGATGAAGGAAAATGCCTAATAAAGAACTTCATAAACTTATTGCTATTACTAGTGAATCTAAAGTCAAGAGTGTAGTATCACACTGTGTGTTGAGTCTGAAGAGCACTAAAGATGAGGCATAGAGAACAAGCACACACAAAAATGTATTTTACCTCCACCTCCTTATTTCTGTGAAACATCTACACTGTAGGGTGCCTGCATCAGCCCAGATGCGTATCAATATATCTTCCTGTCCTCTCTTCTCTATCTAAATAAAACAATGCATTCAATCTTGCCATACATTCTTTTGACACCCACCAAAACACAAAGAAGTCTCATGACTTGTATCTGACACCCACCAAAACACAAAGAAGTCTCATGACTTGTATCTGACACCCTCCATAACACAGAGAAGTAGTCTCATGACTTATATCTGACATCACAGCTCAGGTATGATACTATCCACTGAAAGTTTGACATTCATGTAGAGAAACTGATTCAAGGTGCACTGCTTCTATACACTAAGTACACATCAAATCTACAGTTGTTTTACTTTTGAAACTTTTTTTTGTTGTATTTTGATTTTTCTTTTGTGTTTATTTTATGAAAAGAAGTAAGAGTTCAATTTGAAAATTATACTTGGAAATACATTTCATTTGAAGTGAAAGTAGCCCTTAACTCTTCATATCCTGACAGAAGCATGGGCCTCACTTGTGGAGCCATAGTGATGTTAACTTCATAAGCATTGACTTCTAATTATGTCACTATGTCACCCAATTTATTCTTAGAGGTATCAGGTGCAATTATATTCATCCATATACCAATAACAGACAGTTTATTTCAATTTATATTTATTTTGTATGAGTTAAAAAAAAAATTAACTGCCAAATTCATTTTCATTTTGATAAAAGCATTTACTAATGTTGTTTTTTTTTTAAGTCTATCTATCAATTGATTTCATTACAATAGGCCTTAATTATTATTTTTTTGTTAAGTAGGGCTTATAGTATTTAATGTAAGTATAACATTTGTTATTGTCAAACTCAATTTATTCCGTTTGTCATAACAATTTATATTTTGAACCAATGTAAACTTAATTTGTGATTTAGTGCTCTAAGAGTGTTGTAGAAAGTGTATCAACAATCTTACCTTTGAACTGATAGTTGAATAATGTTACTATTTATAAATGAATGAAATAACTTGTTAACACTGTCATTTGTCTACACTTGTTTACATTTCATTTCCATGAATTAATTTATCATACATTATATTCTATGTATATAGTGTATAATTGTACATAATATATTGCATATGTATAGACATAAAGAACTAAATCCTTCCAATGATCCATTGAGCCACAAAATCAACACCATCACTCTAATCTGCATCATTGATATGTTTGGATTAAAACTTTTCTACTCTTCTGTGTGGAGTCTTATTTTAAGGTGTTGATAATCCTGAACAAATCCCTTAGTTACATTTGAGTAAATTGTGGTTTCTTAAAAATGTATTTTTTAAAACCATCATACAAATGAAATATGCTTTAATAATTTGACCTAATTCTGTCCAATAAAAGTTGACCAGTATATCAAAATTAGAATGTTTCAGTAAGTTGTACTATGACTACATAGGCCTATTCAACGTTTTTAGTTGTATTAGCATTCCTATGACAAAACCAAAGCATTCTGATGATATTAAAGAACCACTTTATAGTAGTATCTGTAGGATATACCAACAAGACTTTGAAATCTTCTTTGAAAATTGTTTGTATGTCAATGCGCTTCACTTTCATAAAACTAAAGGGAGTTGTTTTAGCACCTTACAGGTGATGCGAACTACAAGTTTAAATAGCCCTTTTAGTTGTTGATATCTAAACTTTAAACAAAAAACAAGAGGGACTTTTCCTTATAGGAATAGAGACAGGAAGATATGGAGTCAATTAAAAAAAAAAGTAAATCAAATCTTCTTCATGACATTGAAATCTGAAAGCAGGTTTCTGTAACGAAGTATTTAGGTTTGATTCCCTTTTTTTTTTTTAATGTGAAGATTTATATACATGTATTCTAAATTATTTTTTGTAGGTGTTGAGGAGGGGGGGGGGGGCATCTTTACTCTATATACTAGATTTACTTATGCCAACTACAAAATACAAAATGCCTCCTTTATTAAAAAAAAAAGCATAAGACAAACATCACACACACATACATGCAGCTGAATTTTTATCTTTAGAAGAAGCTTATATATATATATATATTTATTTATTTATAGGCCTATATTGGGGGGGGGGGGGGTCGTCAATGAAATTCAAAGTCATTTATTATACACGCTCTATTTATTAAATAACAAATCTAGACTATAGTCTTAGCATACATATTATATATGGCTCCTTCTGTCTCGGAAGAATGGATGCTCCCAGACGAGTCACTGGTTTTGGTTTCGTCTTGAGACGGGGCACTATCTGGTTTGACTAATCAAGTCAATTCTGGAGCGGCAGAGTTTGCCACAGTTCGTGCATGTGTATGCCTCTGTTTTAGGGCTAGCTGAGTGGGCAGCTTTCTTTTGACTAAGGCCGCTTCATCTCTTTTCTCGGAGAGGTTCGTACCAGCACGCACAGTCTGTCTCCATGCTGGGCTATCTTCTCCCACATACTTTCGATGATGCCGCTGGTCCTCTTGTCTCGCTTGCAGACATCTTTGTAGGTTAGTCTCGTGCGGCCTTGGGTCTGACTCCATTCCGCAAGCTCATCAAATAGGATGTCGTTAGGGATTCTGCCATCTGGCATGCTGGTGACATGTCCGAGGGTATAGTCTTCTCTGTGTCAGAAGAGCATAGCTGTTGTGCATATTGGTCTTTTTCATGATCCCTCCAGGAGATGCACAGGCAGCGTAAGTGAAAGCTATTTAATCTATGCTCTTGACAAATGTCGACAAGCTCTCACTGCCATAAAGAAGTGTGCTCAGAACGCAGGTATTGTAGACTAGGATTTTGGTTGCCGTATTCAATTTAGCATTTTCCCAGACGCGCTTGGAGAGTTTTGCCATTGCTGCAGGAGCCTTTCCTATTCTTGTTGTCAGCTCAGTGTCTAAATCTAGGCTGCTGGCGATTGTTGATACCAAGTATATATGTGAATCCCTGCCCCACATTAAGGGTGCGATTTCCAATATGTATCGCAGGTATTTCTGCGATGTCTTGTGCCAGGATTTCGGTTTTGGAGAGGCTTATCATCATCAAACTCCATTTGAGTTAGGGCTGGAGAGGCTCAAATCCTCTCTTGCAAAAGCCCTGGACAGAAACCCTGCTGTCTTGCGTAGTGCATAAATGTCGCCATACAGGTCGAGAATTTTTGGTTTCCCAGACCTGTCGAGACGGAGATCAGCAAGTCTGGGGAAGTCAAACAGAATATGAGGCACGGTTTCCTCTTCTTCCCCGCAGCGGGGGCAGCGTGAATCGAAATTTGGCCATAGCCGTGAGAAATATGAGCCAACAGACAGTGGCCTGTCCTGCACTGTGCTATAATAGCTTGATCAGGCCTGGACAGCCTCCACCACGGGGAAGTGCGGTCAGGGCGCCTCATGCGCTCCCAGACTCCACGGGCTTTTTGGGACTTGTCCCAGTACTCAAACCACTTTTCCATTTCTGTTTTTTTAATTATAGCCAGGGCTTGATGAAAGCTTACAGCCTGTTCAGTGGGTGGAATTTGCCCTCCCTGGTGGGCTAAGGAGTCTGCAATAGTGTTGCCAGTCACACCTACGTGACTCGGTACCCACTTCATTATTACAGGGGTACCATAGCGTTGTTTGATGTTGTGCGAAGTCATGATGACAGTGTCGATATTGGGGGGCCATGGTCCGGGGCTTTGCAAAGCCTGTAGTACAGATTTTGAGTCAGTGACCACAACAATCTGTGTTGCCCTCAAAAGTCCCTCGCCGAGTTGAGAGTCAATGACTTTTAAGGCTTCACAGACTGCCATGGTCTCCGCATCGAAACTGCAAACACTACCACCAGGGGCGTAACTAGGGATTTCGGGGCCCGGGTGGATTGACCTCTTTGGGGTCCCCTCGCATTTTGACATTCGACATATGACATGAGATAATGTATGCAAAAATATATAAGCCCAAAATCAAATTGGTTCAGTATATCAGTAAACGTAACAAAAAATAATCATTAAGACTCTTTTAATGAATAATACCGTTGTTTATTAGTTATATATATATATATATATATATATATATATATATATATATATATATATATATATATATATATATATATATATATAGTTCGTCCATCGTGGTTCGATGATGACCACTTTGTCATCCAGGGGGCTGAGGGCTTTGCACTGGGGTTTTATGCCTCCTCATGTGGCTGGTGAGACCTATGTGAGCCCGGAATGTTCGGCCGCACACTGGGCAGGTTATTCCAGCTGGAGCTAGTGTCATTGGCCTTGCTTTTCTTCTCTGGCGTTTTTCTTCTGCCAGCGTTGTTCTCTTTTCTTCAGCAACCTGTGCGCCAGTTTTCACAGCGCGATGCCATGATGCTCTGTCATGTGCCTCTGTCTCCCAGGTGCCTTGGTCTATGCTGAACGCCTTCAGAGAAGCTTTGAGGGTGTCCCTGAAGCGCTTTCTTTGACCACCTTGCGAGCGCTTTCCTTCGTTTAGTTGACCATACAAGAGTCGTTTAGGGATGCGGTGGTCTTCCAATCTGCAGACGTGTCCTGCCCATCGCAGCTGGGACTGCATCAGGATTACGTGGATGCTTTGCAGACACGCTCTTCGAAGGACTTCAGTATCTGGTATTTTGTCTTGCCATTTGACATTCAGTATTTTTCTCAGACATGTCATTAGTTAAATAATGCACAAGTGACAAATCTCGATATCGCTTCACGACGTGCAATCTGTGCAGCAAAGAAATCTATAACATCATCTTCATCGATACTTTCTAGTATTTGTGACTTCACTGACATTAAAGCCATGATAAACCTTTCTTGCGTCATTGTGCTCCTGAGATAGTTTTTGATGAACTTGAGCTTTGAGAATGATCTCTCACATGACGTAATGGAAGTGGCCTGAGTTAGCGGTATTCGGAGGAGTTTGCAAGGTTTGAGCACACGTAATTACCATATGAAGCCTGTTTCCTTAATATGTCTATTGGTGATTGTATTACTGGTTTGTTGATGAAAAGTGCTCGTGCATCAATGACAACATTGAAAAAGCGATTTGCGATTTATTTCATCATACAAACAGGAAAAGTAGCACAGTTTGTCATATCTTATCTTATCTTATATAATACAGACGTTACTTCAAAAAGAAGATGATTACGTCCTACGCGTCATGCATTCAGTCATGCATATTAACCAATGACTTAAATTCTGCCAAGTTACTGGTTTTCCTGGCTAGCTAAGGCAACCTATTCCATGCTCTAATAGCACTAGGGAAGAAGGAGTATTTGTACAAATTTGTCCTAGCATATGGGACGAGGAATGTGCCTTTATCTTCGTGTCTTTCAGAGTATTTTATTAAATTTTGTTTTTGTATTTGAAGATTATGGTTCAGTGTTTTATGTATGATTGCTACTTTACTTTTGAGCCTTCTGTCCTGAAGGCTTTCTAAATTTAGTGATTTTACTAAAGGTGTTACTCTAGTCAAATGTGAATATTCTTTTGTTATGAATCTCACTGCTCTATTTTGTGTCTGTTCCAGTTTCTTAATGTTTTCTTGAGTTGAGGGGTCCCAAACAGAGGATGCATTGGCCTAACCAAGGTTAAATAACATTTTAGTTTTATGTTTGTCATAAGCGTGTCTTCATCTAACAGATGTCTTGGTTCAAGAAGAAACCCAAAGGTATCCATTTTCTTTCCAGCCTTTGGAATCTGCCCTTCATCTCCATATGAAATCTGTCCAGCACTTCTGTCGCAACACGTTTGAATTGCAGTTCTATTGACAGTCCTACATTAGAACTCAACTTCCCATCAAGTGTTTTCTTTCTTCTGGTTGTTTTGATTACAGGGAATCCATAGTATTCACTACCTTCTTTTGCTTTTTCGATGGATTGGGTTTTTGTCAGTTTCTCGTCATTTTGCAGAAAGCATGAAAGGGTAGGCCTACTAATTTCTTTAGTAGCTTCCCGTATGTGCAGTCCAGACTTTTGTAGTTTCTTCTGAACTATATTAATTGGGCGCAGGAGCTTTGACCAGAATTCCTGATAGGCAAAAAATATTCTTAATTTTCCACTGCATGAAGAAGATTCTGTGCTAATATTATATGATATTAGGTCATTGTTGGTTGTTTATATTTTGCGCGAAAGCAAAAGTATTCAAAGCATACAAAAGTCTGAAAGATCAATATCTCGTTATGCTCGAGTATAGAAATACTCCGATAAGCGGACTGCCGTATTCACCATCACAACTGCTGACGAGTAGAAGACCCAGGGAATCATTCCAACTGATCCCAAGCTATTGAAACCATCGGTAGCTGAAAATGCAGAGACATTACTCAACGAACGACAGATGAAAAGCAAAGTGAAATACAATGCAAAAGCAAGACTACCTAAAGATTATTCTGTCGGAGAGTTCGTCTAAGACAAACATGGCTGAAAGCAGTTGTCATAAAAAAACATTCATCACCCAGATCTTAAATCATAAAGACAAACGATGGAAAAACATACAGAAGAAATCAACGCTTTTTGAATAAGAGTTTCGATGAAGACATCTCTGGGTACCGATGGAGACAATGAACTGCGAACTGTTGGAACAAACGAAACAGGCAGTTATAGACCAACGTCTAGAGAACTTGTTGTGCCAGTCAAGACAACAAGAAGTGGACGAATTGTTAAAGTTCCTAGTAGATATCAGTCTTAAGAACTTTAAAAGGAAGGATGTGATAATAACTTCAAAAGAAAGGATGTGCTAATATTATATGATATTACGTCATTGTTTATATTTTGTGCGAAAGAGAGTTTCCATTGGATTGAGGAAAGATGTTTTGTTTTGTTTTACATAATTCGGATGTTCCTTCAGAGTTGAAGATAGTTTACTTCCTAGTCCAAACCTCCCGCAGGACGACGGGGGATGGGAGCGGGCAGGGTTTGAACCCTCGACCGTCGATAAATCCGAACGACAGTCCAGCGAGCAAACCGCACGACCAGGCAGCCACCCTGAATAGAGGGGTAATAACTCGAGTGTGAAGTTTAATTCTGAAATTATAGAAATTATAGACGCCAAACCCGAATAATGGACTATTCCAGCATTATTAAGAATAACTTTTGGATCTGTTATACTCGATTCTGTCAATTTTGCTTCAAGGTTAATTAGTGTAGCCATAAAATACTCGCCATTTAGATCTATTATTAGTAAAGGTAACAAGATACCTGGAATTCGCTGTATATCATGCAGTTTTATTCGTGGCAACAAAGTTTAAAATCTAAAACTAACTTTAAAAAAAACATTGATCTCTGTGGGAAAAAATATTTTTAAAATGTCAACGTACTGATAGACCTAGATCTAGGTTTAGTCTTTGTGATAAATTTAATCCATAAATGTTAAAAAAAAAAAAAAAAAAAAAAAGACACCCGTTGACACTATTTGTCAATCAAATATATTAATTTATGTATTTACAAATAAATTTCGGACACCCATTTGGGGGCCCGGGGGGATTTTAAAATTCTCCCCCTTTCCCTTAGTTACGCCACTGACTATCACATGTTCCAAAGATTTTGACTGAGTGAGAGCCAAGAAAGTCGATGTAAGCTCCATAGCCTGCTCTTTCAGAACGTATCGATGCCGACTTAGAGAGGCCTAGCCTATAGTAGTCCTAAGTTTAAACTCTTGACAGGTAGCTGACAAAGCACACATATTAGGCATAGTATAATCATTGTAATATTCACACACACACACACATAATATATATGTATATATATTTGTTTGAGTTTTTGGCACATCGGCACACTTTAGGCCCTAAATGGTTACTTTTCCTTCATACCACAAGGGCTAAGTTTTATTTAGTCATTAAAAACAAGTTCTATTCAAAGTTAAAATAGTAAAGGTAGTAAAAATTTAATAATTAAAAAAAATCTTTTGTAAATATTATAGGCCTATGTTCACAATTTCACAAATCAAATCTTCATAGACAAAGCCCAGTACCTTCCTAGGTCGACATTATCGAACAGTGTTTTTAAGTTGTGCGCTCTAAAAAATTTCCCCCTAATATCCTGGTATCTGGGGCACTCAATGAGGATATGTTCCACGGTGAGACGAGAGTCACAGTACTCACAAAGTGGGGGCTCCTCTCTCTTCAGCACAAAGGAGTGTGATGTAGGTGTGGCCATAGTCTGGACATAGTCGTGCTTCCATGCCATGTCAGACCCTTAGATGAGGGCCGCCACCTGACATCCGCCACAATCTGTCTGAGTTTGTTGTGGGTCTCAGCCTCCCACCGATCCTGCCACTCTTGATAGGTGGCAGAGGCAAATACTCTGTCTCAGGTCCGAGCAGGGAATTTGGGTTCTTGACATCGCTTTATATTTATTTATTTATAGGATGATTGAATGCTACTAGGGATGAAAAAAAAGTGCATTAAACTTGTCTCTTATCATCTTCACTTACCTACATTGTGTCACAAATAGCAACAGATTGTCTGGGAGGTTTTTTCACATCCTCCATAGAACAAAATAGAAAGTAAACTACAATGTTGGTACAGCTGGAAAATAATTATTAGTTACTTCTTTATTTAGTTGAAGCATAGGCCTTAATGTTTCCTTAAAGCACAGGCCAATGTATTGATGAATGAATCAGTTTAAAACAAATGCATCACAGAGATTATACAAATCATTTGCATTGTCTACTACTATCAAGTAGACTTCATTTTTATTTTTAAATTTACACTTAAGGCCTACTTAACTTGTTTATGTAACTTTTGGGAGTATACTTTATAAAAGGACACTATCAACTAAATAGTTTTTCTTAAAAAATATTTTTCATTCCCTAAATTGAGTCACTACAGGCTACCAATGAAGTTGAAAGATAAAATTAGAAACTATTATAAGGTAGGTTTATAAGAAATATTTTTAATCAAGTATCTTTTGGATGTTGTACTATTAGACAAGTACTTATTTCAAAGGTGTATTTCTATATTTACTAGGCTGAAGAGTTCCAGGGAAAGAGAATAGTGTTACAAATTTTTGACTTACTGAGCCTTCTAATAAAATCAATGTATGTATTTGTAGCCTAGTATATTATGCTTTAATTGATTGACTGTCACCAAAGACAATTCTACTTAATAATTGTCTTAACTGCTACTAAGTAGGCACAAAGTTTCTTACAAAATTTTGAATATTCGTATGTGAATAAATAGGCCATGGGATCCCAGAAATAGCATATTGTCCATACGGACAATAAAGATTATTATTATTATATATTAAACAGTATTTAAATTGTAGGCCTATGTTTTTTTAAAGATATTTTTTTTTAAAAAGCCAAACAAAGTTAGTTTTTTTTTAAATTTTATCCATGATTTCATTGGCATTTTATATGATATTTTAGTACCAGTCTCATATATATATATATATATATATATATATATATATGAGAGAGAGATAAATAGATATCCAGCTAAAGTAATTAGATGAAAACTGTAATGATTCACAAAAATAAATATTTTAATTCCAATAACATCATAGTATTGAAAAAGTATGTCATTCAAAAAGTAAATGGTCAAAAATACTCCTAGATATATAGTAATCACTCAGTATGGCAAAATAACAATCAACCAAATTTTAAAAAACATTTATATATAAGAATAATTGCTACAAGCATTTCATAAAATTGACTATGTACACAAAATGACAAAAAAGATTTGTTTTTCCTTTTTAATTATTATCTTAAACTTCAGATATTCTTATAAGACTCATCTATTCTCAATTTCACACTGTCATAGATTCATAGCAACATATCATTTTTTGGTTTGTTTTTAATTAATCAATGTTTGTTTCGCACAACAGATGTTACAATTTTTGAATCAAAATGGCTGATGCCCCTCCTCCACCATTGCAAATACTAGCACAACCAAACTGTCCTTGCTTTAAAGTGTGAACTAAGTGACCAGTGATACGTGCACCAGACATACTGAAAAACAAAATTAGATGAAGTCAGTTTCATTCAATACTAGAATATCTCCAAACCCACCCTACAGTTACAACTTTGGTTTTCAGTCAGCTTAAACAAATTATAATATTCAATAGAAATTCATACACATTAATAAAAACTAGGATTTAAAACAAAAATCAATGTTAATAGTGCAGATTGGACATAAGATATCATCCTGCTAAGAATCAATTTAAGTAGTGCAGATTGGATTGTTTACACATTAGGTAAACTATATTGAAAATGTGACAAAACATAATTAGCATGGTACTGTAATGGCCTAAACCAGTTCCATTTAATTATGACCAAATCCAAGACAAGAGGTATAGGGTTTTGATACAGATAATAACTGAAGTTAATTATCATATAGGCACCTAAAGCTACTTTTACTTTTTGTTTCTTTTTTGTTCTTCAGTGTCACCAGCTGGACCAATAACTTTTCATGATTATTTAACCAAATCATTTTTTTTTTGTTGACCAAAACAGTTTGGAAATATGGCTTGTTAATAAATGACCAAAAAATAAATTGCAGCTAGAATGACATTGTCATTCTCCACTACTTTCTGGAAACAAAAAAAAAGCTTGTTTTGGGTCACATTCCATATTTAGAAATACACCAGCATTGTGTAATAGTATTCAAGGGGTTGCGAGCATACTGTTGAGGTTCATTTGATATTTATTTCATTGCTATTACTATTTTGGCTAAAGAAATCTATTTAATATGAGTTCAATATTGAAATTCAAACAGATTTTATTTTTTGGAATTGGTGATTTAAGTGTTTAGAATGTATATCATGACTGAGCTTTATTTATTTTAAAATTGTGTTCATGTAAGGACAAAGAGCTTGCTAAATCTATCATCTCAACTGGAAATGTACACAATCAAGCAAAATGCCATGCAAGAGATCTCAAACTTCTCAAATTAGACCTACCCAATAGGATGCCCAATGCTGACAGCTCCTCCATGGACATTGACTTTATTAATATCTAGTTTCAGAATGTCAACATTGGCCAGCACTACAACACTAAAAGCTTCATTGATTTCCCACAGTGCAACATCTTCTACTTTAAGACCTGCTTGTTGAAGTACCTAGAAGACAGAAGACACATATTGTAGAAAAGAAACAAAAATGAAATAGTTAATGTATTTGTCAGCTATTATTTTACCTTAGGAACTGCAAAGGCTGGCGCAGTGGGGAAATCAATAGGGTCTATTGCAGCATCAGCAAAAGCTGAAATAACATTTTGTTTTAGAAAAGTCACAGTTAAAACAACATCAGACATAAACAAAAAAAATAAAATAATAAATTCAAAATGAAAAACACATTGCTGATAATTCAGATACATTTTCTTTGGACAAAAAAATTGAAAGAAAAAAAAAAGATAATATGAGCCAGCAATTATTAAATTTATAACGAATAAGCCTATTAAAAAAAAAAAAAACCCAATTAAATTATTTACAATCTCTAAGATTTTGTTATTGAACAATGTCTTTAAACAGTATGAGGGGCAGCAACCTAAGTAGGTAAATAATAGAAATGTTATCATTTACAGAAAGCAAATATATATGTACATAAATGAATCAATAAAGTAAAGTAAACGTAAATATATATATCTATATATATCTATATCTATCTATCTATCTATCTATCTATCTATATCTATATATATATATATATATATATATATATATATATCTGTGTCAAAATTGGCCATGGCATCATCATTTGATCCATACCACAATTTGATTACCATATGATGGGCATCTATTGTCATCTGAACTCAGAATAATTTAAATTTAATATTGCAATGAAAACTGAAAACCTATGCAAACATGGGATGGTTTATATAAAATATTGTATTTCTAAATGTAAATATACTTAACGACTAAAGAAACTTAAAATTTGTAAAAAAAAAAAATATACAGAAAAATCGCAATCTTAATTAGTTTATTATATTATTTTGCTAAAACTAAAAGAGTATAATACTTGATGGCTGTCTATTTTTTTAGTATGTGGTCTAAAGTGTTGTCTCGATGGTCCCAGGATCAACTTCTGCCCACCCTCCCACTCCCCATACCCTGCTGTCCAATGGGAGGTTTTAGATATTTTGAAGGAGCAACCAAAACATGTAAAACAAAACAAACATGAAAAGTTCTTGCAACAGAGAAACATTTCCACATTCAAGGGATAACAAGGTCTCTCATCAACAAACTACTCCCTTACAGACATTGTTTAAGCTTGTGTTCATAACAATCTCCTGTGAATATCTTTATCACCAGCCTATAGCAGGGCCAGTCTTAGGCCACTGCAACCTATGCGGTCGCAGTGGGCCCCGCGCTAATTGTAAGTGTAATTATTAAATTGCAAAATATATAAGGAAAAGTCCTGGAAATCTGAATTTATTATATTAAAATCTCCTGAAAAATAGACAAAATTGTCATTTGTGGGTGGCACTCATTGCAGAAAAAGCCAACCCTACGTGCGATAAAAGAAAAAAGGCATTGTCAGCTTTCATGTAATAAAATGTAATAATCGGGCGAATTTTCACCTTAATTGGAAGTTCCAATACTTTATTTACTTTTATAGTCACTAGCATATAAATATGCCATAGGTTGCAAGGTTCGTAAAGTTAAGTAAATTTGATCACAATTTTCTACTTAGTAAAGAATGAATAAAATTCAAAGTCAAAATTTTTTCTAATACAAAATCTTAATTTTCACTTATCCTTATACCCACCCAGACTAGGCACCACACAATTAGTTTTGCATAGGGCCCCGCAATTGTTAGGACCGGCCCTGGCCTATAGCATGAAACCCTACAAGTGTTCTTGTGTCATGATGCTTTTCAGCCTATTCTTAATATGCAGAAACCCTATTTCACAAGTTACAGGGTATATATATATGTGGTGGGTTGGACAGAGTTGAATAAATGACCAAGACAAGGGGTAAGCTAATTTCAAACTTTTATTACAGACCAAAAAACCTGCAGCCATAAACGAACACAATGAAACTTGTCTAAAAGGAGTACACAATGTGGCATCAAGGAGTAGATGCGGAACCAAACTTTAACGAAAGGTGCCAGTAGAATGGGACAGTGGTCTTCCTTTTAAATCAGTTGATATGGCGGCCTTTTTGGGGCAGAGGTCAACTTATTCTTTGTGTACTGGTGTTTGGTCAAGTTTGGCCTCCCAGTAAATATTATCCTCCCAACTACATATATACATACATATATCAGTGACAAAGGGGAGGCGATAACTACTAGAAAGTGAAAAGTTTAGTCTGTTCAAAAGATAGGCTTATGAGAAAAAAATTAAACATATATATTTGATTCAATAGTCAAGATGTACTACAGTTAAGTGTTTTAATGGTTACATTGAATTGAATATTCTAGTAAAGGTACTTCAATAACAACTTACACACTATTTTTGCCAAAGGCTTCACACCATATTTACTGGCAGCTTCTGAAGTCATGAGAACTAAGGCAGCTGCTCCATCGTTTAGTGTACTGGCATTGGCAGCTGTGACAGTACCTGTAAAATAAACATGATCTCAAACTAATGAACCTGTGACACATATCCTTTAAGAAGCAGTATTACCTAACAATATTCTCATGCTACAAGTTTGCATGGAGGTCAAGAGATAAGACATTTGAATGAGAGACTAGTGCTTTGAAAACCATTAATAAGATACATCATTCAATAACATCAGTGATTGTAATTTATATCAGTTGGCCTAACACTACAATAATATTGGCAACACTTTCAAACACATAGGTCTCTTCTTTTTGTATTAGCAAAGAGTTGTGCTTGTTGATAGTTTCAAGTTTTAAGCTTCTGATAGTCATGCTGAAAATATTGAAACCTGCCTTTTTATCTTCCTGAGTGGACCACTTCAGGAGACAATTTTGAGTTGTGTTTCCACAAAAAATATCTATGTAACCTTGTGTTTTGTATCATTTACTAATCTTATTTTGATTTTAATTTGAAAAAAATATATCAATATAGAAATAAACTTGGTTTACTTAGTAGCTAATCATGATTTATAGTATATCACTGAGAAATAAATATTTTTACATTATGATTAAATGACCAAACAATTTAAAAAACAAACAAACAACATTTGAATGAATAGATTATTCTAAATAAAAAGGTCACCAAAAACAACAACAAAATGGTTCGGTCAATTAGTTCAAAATCCAATCAATCAGTTTTGGCCTACCAATGAGAAAATTCAATATTGGAATTAGATAACCAAGTCACTAGGTCAAAAAAAACAACAACAACAAGATTACAAGATCTGCCTATTCGCAAGGAATATTCAAGTCGTGATATATATATATATATATATAGTGAGAGAAAATAAGAATTCCAGATAATTCAAATATCGTTAATTAAATTTTTGGGATGGTCTCGTATGAAAATTAGATGTACCATAGCCTTGTGGAGAGATTTTCAAACCATACTTTGGCGTTAGGAAATTGTTTTCTTTAAAAATCAGAACATATTATAAAAGATAATTAGATTTTCTAACGTTTTAGCTAGAAAATTAAATGTAGTGTAAGAGGAAGTGCAATTTTACATAAATAAAGTTAAAAAAATTTTCATAAAAAAATCTGAAACAACCAATTTTCATAAATGAGAAGAAGATTATCTGTTTTATTTATTAGAAGAGGGATTACAAACAGTTATATAGTGTTAGTACATTTTTCATATAAAATTCTGAACATTTTTAGCGATGATTTGTAAGAAAATTAAAGTAATGTAGGTCAATTTCTTTTTCAAAACAAACAATCTTCGCCGATTAAACAACTTTTGTTAGGTTTCGACTAGAAAATTAACCGTAAAATAAGCCTAAAAATTGATTTTCAATAATCGTTTCTAGTAAATTACTTTCTTATTTTAAAATCCTGAACAACCTATTGTCTATATTTTTGAAAAAATAAAGTCATTTGACATAAACTTGTTTTAAGTTGAAAATACTGAATAATTTGATATCAATAAATAAACTATAGTGAAGTATTGTCAAAGAATATAAGTGTACTATTAGTCAATTATGCGATTTCAAACAATCATTTGACATAATTTATTTTTTATAAAACAATATACAGAACAACTTAATAGTTAATGAAATATAAGTCAGTATAGAGATTTTTATTCAGCATTTATGTGTTATTTACATTAAAATTTCAATGTTAATAGATTAATCACTCTAATAGGTAATGATTCCCTGTCCCTTAAGTACTTCCAGTGTTGCCATTGTGTCTAGCAATCAACTAGATGTTAACTTGACTATCTAGCTGAAAGACTGACCACAACGACATGATGGACTACTGGTATGACATCTGGACTAGTAGAAAGAACACTAAGCACATAAGGGTTCAGCAAACAAGACTGCATGATTGGACAAGTACATGGTAAAAGAAAAAAGGTTGCCAATAATTAAGTGAGGGTCCATTTAAATTGTTCAGCTACCTTGTTGAAAGATCCTAAGGTTTTTTCTTTCATTTTTTAAAGTTTTATTTTTATCCCATACTGCCCTCATGCTTAACAAAGACTAACAAAGAAACTTGGATATCATTTTGGAAATAATAGAAACAAAAGTTATAATGTATCCATTCCAGGATTGTACTTTTAATGTAAACCAATTAAACATGTGACAAGAATATTAACAATATGTTAGTATCCAATGTACGATTTGTCAGTGAACCAATTGTCAATAAACCAATTGTCTGTAGATGATTTGTCAGTGAACCAATTGTCAATAAACCAGTTGTCTGTAGATGATTTGTCAGTGAACCAATTGTCAATAAACCAGTTGTCTGTAGATGATTTGTCAGTGAACCAATTGTCAATAAACCAGTTGTCTGTAGATGATTTGTCAGTGAACCAATTGTCAATAAACCAGTTGTCTGTAGATGATTTGTCAGTGAACCAATTGTCAATAAACCAGTTGTCTGTAGATGATTTGTCAGTGA
Organism: Biomphalaria glabrata; assembly: GCF_947242115.1. Classification (NCBI taxonomy): domain Eukaryota; kingdom Metazoa; phylum Mollusca; class Gastropoda; family Planorbidae; genus Biomphalaria; species Biomphalaria glabrata. Next base: position 21,607,752 of record NC_074716.1, read on the forward strand.
ACCAATTGTCAATAAACCAGTTGTCTGTAGATGATTTGTCAGTGAACCAATTGTCAATAAACCAGTTGTCTGTATATGATTTGTCAGTGAACCAATTGTCAATAAACCAGTTGTCTGTAGATGATTTGTCAGTGAACCAATTGTCAATAAACCAGTTGTCTGTAGATGATTTGTCAGTGAACCAATTGTCAATAAACCAGTTGTCTGTAGATGATTTGTCAGTGAACCAATTGTCAATAAACCAGTTGTCTGTAGATGATTTGTCAGTGAACCAATTGTCAATAAACCAGTTGTCTGTAGATGATTTGTCAGTGAACCAATTGTCAATAAACCAGTTGTCTGTAGATGATTTGTCAGTGAACCAATTGTCAATAAACCAGTTGTCTGTAGATGATTTGTCAGTGAACCAATTGTCAATAAACCAGTTGTCTGTAGATGATTTGTCAGTGAACCAATTGTCAATAAACCAGTTGTCTGTAGATGATTTGTCAGTGAACCAATTGTCAATAAACCAGTTGTCTATAGATGTTTTGTCGGGTGAACTATCATGTGAACGAATTTTCAGGTGAAAAAGTGTCATGAACTATTTGTGGGTGAACAATTCATAATGGGACCATTTGTGCCTTCTGTATATTTGTTAACATCTGGTAGATCAACAATGTGAGTGAATTATGGTAATAATGCTAATACTGACCAAAATATCTGAAAAAGATGCTATTTCAGACATGTAGGATTATTATGTTTACAATGGAGGGCAACACATCCTTTACTAATAAGCAATAAAAAAAGAACAACCTATTTTCAATTGAACTTTAAACTATTACAATTACAATAGGTTCTTGTGTGCTAATAACCCCCTAACAGGAAAGCTAAAAGAAAAGCTAATATATGAAAGTGACAGTGGAATTTAATGAAAATAGGGGACAGAAAAGGCTGTGTCAAAGAATACTAGGACAAGTAAGGAAATGCAAAACTGGAGAAAAAGATGACATCTCTGCAGAGAAGAGAGATGAGTCAAAGCAAGGGGAATAAAATAACACAGAGAAATGGATGATCAACTTGTGATGATGATCAACTAGTGAGATGAACAAGATTTTGAAAAAGAAAAAAAAAAAAGAAAAGAAACAAAGATATTGTATTCTAATTAATCGTTAAGTACTTAATATAACTAAGTATAAGTGTCAGTGGTTTTATTATTGAAAAAAAAAAGATTTGCGTATTTTCATGGTCATTTACTAATAAGTATACAAGTTTCTTACAACAAGGCATCTTTGTTATAGAAAATGAGAATCAGAGTGGAAAAGAGCTTGATATTGACTGCCCTGTCCAAACCTCGCCTAACAGGAATCAACCTACTGATTATACGATGGCTCAAGAAACCACCAGCACCACCGAAGACATAGTCAGACCATCGGAAACTCAAGCAGATGAAACTACACATAGATACAATCTTAGAGTAAGGAAAACTAGTCCCAATTACAAAGAGTAAAAGTTCATCAGCTTACTAAAACTCTTTAAGTTGAGATTCAACTTGTCAATACTAGTCTCCAAAATGACATTTATTTATTTTATTATCTTCATTTAATTTGTAACTTGACTTTAATAAGATTTTTGATATATCATGTTATACATAAATAAGCTATTTGATCTATCATGTTATATCACTATGTTATCACGTCATGCTATTCTACTTTGCTTGTTGACTTGAATCTCTATTATTGTTCTGCGTTTACCTGCTTAATTCTCCCATTGTCAATAATACTAGAAAGAACAAATTGAACTGGGGGTGAAGGTTATGAAAATTATATACTGTATCGGTTGTCATTCTTATGTTTACATGTGCTTGTAACTCGTCCGTAAGAATGTGTTAACAAAATGTTAGAGATGTGTGTTGTGTAGTTATTCAGTGTATTAGAGCCATTCTAAGTGGACATGGTCTTCGACTCTATTATTATGCTCATAACAGAAATACTAATAAATCTTACCATTTTCCTTCTGAAAAACAGGTTTTAAAGTCTGAAATTTGCTGAAATCTGTTTTTTTGTATTCTTCATCATCAAAAACTTTAATGGGATTTCCTGAAAATAATAATAATATTTTCTTTTTTTTTTCATTTCAGGAAAAATAAAGTTTTGCCATTAAAAAAACCCATTAAAATATAACTATTTATGTAGACCTTTCTTTTGTGGCACCTCCACTTCCACTATTTCTGATTTGAAAACTCCATCAGCTGCTGACTTCTGACTTAATGAATAACTTCTGACAGCAAATTCATCTTGAGCTGCTCTGCTAATATTAAATTTTTTGGCTGTATTTTCAGCACAGTTTCCCTGCGAATATACCAACATTGCAAAGAAATGGCACAAAGACTAGTTTTAAGAAATAAAAATTGTACGATATACTTTAAAACAAATTATCTATAAAACATTTTCTGCTGCGTATGATTTTAAATACATTTAAAATAATATGATTAATTTTTGTTTTTACAACCAAATTATGAAGTCCTACCATGTGAAATTGGTTGTAAGCATCTGTCAGACCATCAAACACAATGCCATCCTAAAAAGGAGAAAATATAGTATATAATCTATGAAGTTTGGATAAACAACAACATTAAACGAAAGTGTTAAAACAATTACTACAAAGTTTGTCACTTTTACCAAATGATTTCCAAACACAAAAATCCATTAAATAGTTGAAAGAAAACAATTGAACAGATGCTCTTGGTTACCTCTAGCTTAATGCCTCCATAAGGCAATGTGCCTCTCTTGAGATAAAAAGGTACATTGGACATACTCTCCATTCCTCCTGCAACCATGACTTCCTGTGGAATACAATGCCAAATCAATGTTCTGATTTGAATAACTAAATATCTGCCTAGAAATACTAAGACTTAAAACTCTTTTTTTTTTTGGCACAAAAATTAGATTTTAGCCATTCTAAATAAACTAAATGTAAGCAATGTAGTTTGATTCTCAAAGAACTTGTTGGATTTTTTACCTTGATTGACAATGTTGTGTGAACAAAGATAACAATGACAAAAGAATTGAAACTTTATTTACTCATTATAAGATTATCTGTCTTCAACTAACAGTATAGAAAACAAAATGTATGTCAATACCTGATGCCCACACATCAAACTTTGAGAAGCTAGCATGATGGCTTTCATACCAGAAGCACAAACTTTGTTGATAGTTGTTGTTGGTGTGCTGATTGGAAGACCTAAGCAAACAAAATATACATCAGCTAGAAGTTATGTAAGACATACTACAAATAGACAAATAAACTCAACCTTTTGAAGACCTAATTGTGAAAACTAAAGAAGTACAAATCTAAAGAGAAAAAAAAGGCGCATTATTATCTCTCAATATTGCAAGGTTTATCTCCAATTTTTAAATATAAAACTAAAATTAATTAATTACCACTAAATGATTAACTAATTGGTTATATTTTTTTATTGATTCATCTACTGTCATCCACAATGACTAATTGTGACAAACTTCAGCTTGATCCAAGAATGGGAAGTGGGAGATACAATCTGTCAAAGAATCCACCCAGACAGACAGAGAGAGTTGATATAAGCTTTGTAATGAGAGGCTGAATGAAAGGTTGTCATGGCCATGGGGTGTCAATGGGGATAAGCTCACATTGTCTATAAAATACTCCTAAGTAGTGGCATGCATCTCAAATAGCCTCTGACATCTAAATCCAGCACCTGGCCTGTGCCTGCTTGTGTGGCTTAGATATTGAGCCCAACGAAGCCTGGCTATGCTGTCAAGAACAGTCTACTTCCTGATCTTCCCATTGAATTTACGAATAAATTAGACAAAGTCTTTAAAAACTTCTCGGTGACTGAGGTAGAAAAAGGTTGGACATTTATGCATGATGCAATGAACTAAACTGGTCTTTAGGAACAAAATAAAGAAATGGAAACTGCCAATAGCAACAAGATAGTTGCCATGCTAAACTACAAGAGGGATCCCACCCCAAGCAACTTACAAGCGCTTAGAGCTAAACAGAACAACGCCCAAAGAATAGCAAGACATTGCGCTAAATAATATTTGCAGGACGTATGTGAAAACATCCAATCTTATGCAGTTTGTGGACTATACGAGGACATGAGAAAAGCCTTTGGAATTCACACCAGCAAGTGTGCCCCGCTCAAGTCAAAAGATTATCATCAGTGATCATGCGCTGCTAATGGAATGATGGTTAGAGCACTACACAAAACTCTACCAGATTGAAAAAGCCATCTCATCAAATGCTTTGTCCAACTTTCCATCACTTCCAGTTTTGACACGCCCTCAGTAAAGGAAATGAGCACAGCCATTGATATGCTTGCACATGGGAAAGCAACCGGAAGAGATGGTATTTCTGCAGAAGTCATTCAGGCTGGAAAGCATGCCCTAATCAAGCCATTCCATGAACTGCTAAGCTTGTGCTGGTAACAAGGAATGGTCCCACAGGAATTAAAAGATTTAAATATAGTGACAATTTATAAAAATAACGGTGGCCGCTCTGATTGTAACAATTATAGAGGCATTTTCACTGCTTAGCATAGATGGAAAGGCTTATGCTAGAATAAATTTATCCAGAGTCACTTTAGGGCAGGTAGAAACAGATATGATTTTCTCTTTGCAACAGCTACAGGAGAAAAGCAGAGAACAAAAGCAGCCCCTCTTCATAGCATTTATTGATCTGGCCAAGGCTTTGACCTTGTTAACAGAAGCGGTCAGTTTGCCGTATTAGAGAAAATTGGCTGTCCAACAAGCTCTGGAAACTAGTGTCAGCTTTTCATGAAAATATGCAGAGAACAGTACAATTTCACAGTTCCTCTAGGCCATTCTCCATCAAGAGATAAAACAAGGATGTGTTCTGGCTCCAACACTATTTGGCATCTTCTTTTCAGTTGTACTCACCAGCGCTTTTAAATTCCTGGAAGATGGAGTATATATCTACAGTAGATCCAATGGAAAGCTTTTTAACCTGGCATGCCTTAAAGCCAAAATGAAAAGATGACATAACTTGATAAGGGAACTGTTGTTCATGACAATGCGGCACTCATATGTCATTCACAAGAATGAATTACAAAGGATAGTGGCAGCTGCTTATCAAGAGTTTAGCCTTACAATAAGCCTCTCAAAGACCGAAATCATTGCACAAGACATCGCAAAACTACCAGTGATACATATAGGAAATCACATCCTTACTATGGTGCAGGAATTTACCTACTTGGGATAAACAATCCCCAGCAGCCTAGATTTAGACACTAAGCTGACAACAAGAGTAGGTAAGGCTTCTGCAGCAATGACAAAACTCTCAAAGCATGTCTGAGAAAATGCCAAATTGACCACAGCAACCAAAATCCTAGCGTACAATGCCAGTGTTGTTATCATTCTTCTTTATGGTGGTGAGTGCTGGTCAACATACATGTACCAAGAGCATAGAAGATTAAATAGCTTTCACTTACCATGCCTGTGATGCATAATGTGCATATCCTAGGGGATCATGACACCAATCAAGAAGTTTTTTTAAATAGACCAATATGCACAGCATCAATGCTGCCTGAACACAGAGAGAGAAGACTTTGCTGGCTCGGACATGTCACCCACATGCCAGATGGTAGAATACCCAAAGATATCATATGCTGAGCTTGTGGATGGAGTCAGACCCAAAGACCACCCAAGACTAACCTATAGAGATGTAAGCAAAGCGAGACATGAGAACCACAGACATCAATGAATGTATGTGGGAGGAAATCCAAGACCAGACAGCATGGAGACAGACAGTGTGGGCTGGTATGATCCTCGCAGAGAGCAAAAGAATCAAAGCGGCCTTAGTCACGATAAAGAAAAAGAAAGCTGCCCTATCAGCTAGCCCCAAAACAGATGCATACACATGCACAGACTGTGTCAAACTCTGCCAATCCATAACTAGCTTGATTAGTCACACCAGATTTTGCCCCATCCCAAGACAAAACCAAAACCAGTGACTCAACTGGGCGCATCCATTGTCTTCTGAGACAGAAGGAGCCATATATATATATTAGGGGTGCACCAGATAGTCGCTCTGGCTTCGGACGAATATTCGGCAATTTTTCACTATTTGGCTTCGGCTGAATATCACTTCCGCATAGTTAACAGGATAGTAAAAACTACACATAGTACCTATATTTCTATTAATATTGTTAGACGCCTCCGCTTTTCCAGATAAGTCAAACGGAGGTAAGACTTAAATACCAAAACAACGCAGGAGAAAGGCCAACAATATAAGGGTAGTCGACACTGATGAACAATGTCAAACAAGAAATTTAATACTTTATGAAAGGAACCGTCGAATGTCGTCAAACTAAATCTCAATAAAATCCTGCCAATTTTCATATAGTGGACATGATTCAATAATATCAGCTCTGAAATACATTAACGTTTATGTTTCAAATAAAAAAAAGTGCTTTTAAAACTATGACCTTGCACCAAACATCTTTTAGTACAAAGGCAAGGCGTGTAAATCGAAATAGAAATAATACTTTACATCATAAATTCGCATTACATACAAAGCAGTGATGGCTGACACATTTAAAAATTTTTTCTTAACCTTTGAGTGGGCTATTTAATATGTAATATTCCTTAACTCTGTCACGATGACCAGACGTCTGTCTAGATATGCGGGTATATCTCCAGAGGTAGAGATGTTTACGTGTGAAGAATCTTTATTAGAGGGCTGGACTTCAAGCCACACATCTACACAGGTAACAAGGGTAGAGATGAACAACTTCCACCCCCTTTTTATATGTTTAGTCCATCACATGGAGTTCATTGATAGACAGGTGACCACAAGTCAAATATGATGGATATAGGTACTCTCTAGAGGTCACGCGAGGGAACTGAGTTTGTTTACTTGGTAGCGAATCTTAATTAAGAGCTGGACTTCAAGCCACACCTCTACAGGGGTAACCGGACAATGAATTTGCTTAATCACAATCATGTGGCTGGACTACAGGCCACACCTCTACAAATGCCTAGTTTGCTTACTTGAATATAAATCTCAATTAGTAAGCTGGACTAAAGATCACACACCTAAATGAGTGACCTTTTGCTACAAAGAACACAAACCGATTAAATAGTCAGGTAAGCCAATAACTAATTATTTTGTGGAAAAAACTACAAGTCTCAGATTTGTGTATATTTGCATAAAAGACATGACCAAGCCTATCTTTAAAGGGAGAGCTAAACACCCCTTACTCCTTATTTTATTTATTTATTCCTTGACACTCAATTTATTGAGACATTGACCATATATAAGCCAGAATGGAAAAACATATGCTAAGAAATCATACTACACTGAAAATAAATATTACAGTTGATTTACTTTTCTTAACATGTTAACTTGAATATTACTCCTGCGTTAAGTGTCTTGATTTGATAACGATATTCTTAAAAAAATTGAGAGTGTCAAGAAACTCCTCGTTATTATTGTTGGTTTTTTTTACTTACGATGCGTAGCCTACTTAGCCACTGTGTATCAGGCCAGGTCGACTTTTTACACACTTGACACCCATTGGCTTACTATCGTGCTCTTTTGTAACAGTTACAGAAACCACGATAAAATCAGTGACAATTAACATACGTTCTTTGCATTTAATTTTTCTTACATAAAACAAAGATGTGAGTGTGTGTATTTTTTTTTCCTTGTATTTAGAAAGAAAGCTAAAAGCTAATTTCATTGTTTAATTCTATTGACTTAATATATAAAGGAAAACCTTACAGTAAAGTTTAAATCGCAGAAAATAAATTGATCTAAAGCACCACAATTAGATCTAGCAAAAAAAGAAAAAATATGCTGGAATGTTGAGAAACACTTGACCTCTGTAACTAGTGTACAGATATAATTTATCTACATGCTTGACTGACCATGCCAATGTGTTATCTTTTTTGCCTGACCACTCAACACTATTGCATATGCCCAAGGAAAAAAAAAGGGTGATGGTCAACTTCATCAACAATACACACTACACTAGGACTACATGTGTAGGCCCACTACGTCTATCTGACCAGGTTGTTAAAATCAGTCGAACACACAGTTTATTTATGTTTTTTTGGTAGGGAGGGTGTGGATGAGTTTTTTTCTTCTATTGTTGGTTTTCCTAATGCTCTTAGTTCCATACAACTGTAGATCTAAACAGATATCAATAATAGGCCTACAGACTACAATTAAATCTATGCTTCGGCACCATCTAAGGTTCAAACTATAAATAGGTATAATTGATGTTCCCGCTGTTAATAAAATATCATTTACCGCAAATGAATTAATCTAAAACAATAAATATTGACCTACAACGCTTCAGATTCCAACTATTAACAAACAGCTACTATCAGTATTAAGCCCTTGAAGCCAGGACCAGAACTGGTCCTTGGACTTTAAATTACAAGCCTGATGATCAGTTGTTGGTCTGAAATTTATGAATATATATACATCCACCCACTATACAAGCCAGATTGCATTTTACTTTACAGAGAGATTTACATTAGTAACTAGTAAAATATATACTTGCATATTTTACATTGACCCTTCCCACACACCCTTTACAGTTGGTGGCCTCATACACAAACACACAATCATGCTACACAGATTAGTTAATTAGGCCTATCTGTTTATAAATACTGTTAAGCTTTAATTCATCAATCAGTAACAGAGTTAAAAGCAATAAGGTATATAAAAGGGAAAAAAAAATTAACATGAATATAGGTATGTTATTTAACAGTTTTGCAAAATGTTCAACAACACAAGCTATTTTCAAGACATGTAAGTATTGGGCTCCGGCTGAATATCATATTTTACAATACTCAGCTCCGGCTAAATATCAAAAAGTACTATCCGGTGCACCCCTAATATATATATATATATATATATATATATATATATATATATATATATATATTATATTATATATATATATATAATTAGAAAAGTTTGAGTATCATTTACTTGAATTTTTGTATTCAAGACTGTTAATTTAATTTGTAGTAAACAATTCATACAATAACAATTATAGATTTAAGTCTAATTTAAACATAATATATTAATTACCTGCACCAAGTGTGGCTTGGCGACTTGGGGCCTGACCTTGCCTGCCCTGAAGAACATTTCCCATATATACCTCATTGACAGCATCAGGAGCAATACCTATAGGTCAATATATATATATATAACAATAAATAAGGTTGTAATTTTTAATAACTTAAATACTATCATGGGATACAAAAGGATTGCTAGAAGTTTTTTTACAGCTTACATGAAAAGACCATGCAGAAAGTGACAAATTATTTCTAAAAAGAAAAATATTTTCAAAACAAACTCCATATATTCATCCATCCCAGTGGCAATACAGCCCATGGAGGGCACTGGCACATCTTTCCATTCTGATATATTACATGCTTTACGTCTCCATGCTTGGATTCTTAGCTGTTGTAGATCTGCCTCTACATCATCAAGTCAAGTTACCATACTTGTGGTCAGCATTTGGGGCACCTGCCTTTTGGTTTTTGCCAGTGAACAATCTATGCTCCTCTGTTCTCTTACATTCTTTCGAGGTGACCTGCCCAACGTAATCTGTTCTTTTTTATTTCCATCACTATGGAGTGGTCTTCATATAGCTGGTATATTTCTTGGCTGATGCGAGTCCTCCATCTGGTTTCCTCATATATGGCACCATAAAAAAATTGGCTGATCTTTAAGCTATTAATAAACATAACAATATTAATCTATTCACCTGCTTTCTTTACTGCTGCACTGATAGCTACTGATCCCAATTTTGTAGCAGGAACTGCTGAGAGAGAGCCTAAAAATGAGCCAATAGGCGTACGAACTGCACTGACAATAACGACTTCCTAAAAATGTTAAAAGATATATACCAATACACTTATTGTATGCTAATTTATGTTACCAAAATGTCTCTTATGCATTCAACAAATAAATCCCCACTTAAAAAACTACATACTTCAGAACCAGAGAATCACATACCTCATTACATTAATTAATCAATTACTTTTAGTCTTAAAATATTGATTGTGTTGTTTTATTTTACAAAATGTGCTAGTTGGATGAGTAGGACAGTGCTTGGTTGCCAAATTATAAAATATGTTGTCCTTAATATTAATTTACAGATTTTTTGTTAAAAACATTATTAAGAATAATAATGTATTTATTATCCTTCAGGAAATTTACCTCACAAGTGCGATTTAAAAAAAACTTTACAAAGATAGCAAAAGAAATCTACATTGTCATACCAGAGTTTCAGTTAAACATTAAATGTGAAGTTTCACAAAGTTGTCTTTTCAATTCTATAATTTAATTACCAAGGGAACAAAAGAGTGATTGTGCTCATTAAATATGGATTTATCTAATTATTTTACCTTACTAACCAGATTTAATAATTCAAATTGATTAATATAAAAAAAAACAACTATTGAGTCTGTAGCTCAAGTAAAATAAAAAAAAAAAATAGTTGCAATCACATAGAGAAAAGACTAAAAAAAAACAAGAACTATTTCAGTGTGTCTTTACAAAATAAACCTGTATACAAAAATACAATATCTCTACAACAACAAATGGCAATTACAAATGATCTCTCTTTAAGAAATATTTTTAACTTCATTATACCTAACAAATTCAATAAAAAGATGTTTAAAGTATGGTTCCTATGTGTTGACTCACTTTTAAACCTGACTTAGATGCATATGATCTTGTAGTGATCAAAACATTCAAAATCTGAAAGCAAGAAAGCAACTTTGTATCTTAAGGTGAAAGATATTGATCTGAATACATCATTAATCAAAATATAGTATTATGGCCTACTTAAAAGAGAGTAAACATAGAGAGCATATATCACAACTCTCATAAGTGGACTTTGAACAATATTTTAACACAAACCAAAGGTCAAAGTTTTCACTTCTTTTTTTTTGAAGGCCTACAGTCTATTGCAAGATGAAAGTAGACTTATCTAAATTTTATTACAAGAATGATTATTACATTCACCAAGATCTAAATCTAAAAATTCACATTTTTAAAATAAAAACAGATAAAACACTAAAAAAAAAAAAGAATTTGCATTCTGTCCCCTGTTTTCCTTAGCCTTGCCTTAGCTTTACTATAATAGATCTATAAATCTATATTATTAGTAGGCCCTATTCTAGAAATAGATCTAGACTTTATATCAGTATATAGTTTTATAGAATAATAGATCTATGACTATATTATTTATATATTACAAGTCAATAGGCTTAACTTTACATTAATTACATTTAGATATATTACTCTAGTTGACTCTAGAAGTCTAGAATCGTCTATTTTTAAATTATAAACCTGTTTCCATGAGTGACAACGAATACTTTGCATTGTGATATGATTTTTTTTTTACAAAATCAGTAGATCTGAGTCTTTTCAAGAAGCCTGATGGGAAAAAAACATTATATGTCAAGTTTAAGTTAAATTAGTTATGATGATTGCTATCAATGATCATGATGTCACTAAATCTAATCATTCTATATCTAGATCTAATAAACTAATCATGAGTAACTAACCGACTAAACTAAGAGTACTAAGACTACTCTAGTTCTAGTCACTAATGAATGTCTATGAACTAATAATAATTAATAACTAATCATATATGATATTGATAATGGAAATGACTCTAATGTCTAATTACTAATCTAACTCTAAGTAATAGTTTACTCAGAATAGTCTAATGTTACTGTAGGTCTATCATAGTCTACTCAGTGACTCACTATGTGAGTATGTCACTATGACGACTACTATCATTTAAATCATTATCATTTACTATGACACCCCTGGGCCCTAGTATGTAGATCTATGTGATAATAGTGATATTGGCACTGATATCTATACACTATTATTCACTATAGTGTGACTATAGTAATATTATTAAATATAGATCTAGATCTAATCTAGTATAGATTATACTAAAAAGTAACTAATAACTAAAACTATCTAGATCTAGATCTATTCTATAGTATTAAAGTATTATAACTATTATAAGTAAGTATATTAATATTATATTTATATAGATCTACTTAGACTTAGTACTAGAGTCTATATCTTAAATCAGACTGTCACTGTATACAAACTTGAACATTCGATAAATAATATAGATCTAGATACAGCAATGTAGACTCTAGTCTAGATATCTAGAAAGAGAGATCTAAAGAACAAATCTATCTAATTCTAATAAAACTTCTTGAGGTCAAGAACGAAGTGACACACCTCTAGCAGTAAACTACAATGTACAGTATTGGTGAGGTTTGGGTTGCCAACTTATCAAATTTGTATTTGACAAACTAAGGTGTGTAATACAGATTCGAAAAAAACTAAAGTACGTCTAGATTACTCTATAACTCTAGATCTATAGGCCTATAGGTGATAATATGTAGAGATCTAAATAGATCTATATCTTATCTTACCTTATATAATAATAGTGTATAGATCTAGATCATGTAAAATATTTTTTTAAATACTTTTTGTTTTCAAACAATTATTTAGTAGATCCAGATTCAAGGTGCTAGACTGCTAGACTAACATAATAAATTTGAGCGATTGGAAATATTTTTATTAATTGTTTTTGTTTAATGCTTATGTCGTGAGTCGTGCTTAGTGCGCTACGGCGATGGTCTAATCACTTTTGTGGACCAGTGGCCGTTTGTGTGTGTCAGGGGAGGGTTATCTTGGAGAAGTTTTTCCGTGCTGCCTTTATAAATTTAAGTTGCTTAGGCTATTGAGTCTAAATTCGAACTCGAGACTCCACAATGGAAGACCACCTTATAAAAGTAGCAAGTTTTTATAGCCTATTGTTAGTTTAAAAAGAAACAAAAACAAAAAAAAAACAGCAACACCTGGATTTAGATTTTAAAAATATATTTTAAAAATCTTCGCACTATTAGGCCTAATAAATACCATAAACATGCATATAGGTAACCCTGCCGCCAGTGGCGTCGTAGCTATGGCTGGGGTAGGGGGAAGAATGAACCCTCCCGGCCCCCACTTGAGGGAGCCCCCCATTTTTTTTTTACATTAAATAATATATTATATATTACTCCATTCTCTCATATGTCATGATGTCGAATGTCAAATGCAGGGGCACCTAAAGAGGTTAAACCTCCCCCCCCCCATGAGCACGGTACCCAAATGATGGCAAATCCCCAACTACGCCACTGCCTAACGCAGCAAGTAAAAATGATATGTTGTTCACAGCCTTCTCTGCCACAGTGAATGACATTTAGAGTAAAGAGTGGTGCTGGCCTGGCATCGGATCACTTTAAAAATATTGAATGCAGGCTGGAGGAAATGCTGTTTTACAACGTGAAATACTGCACTCCTTAATCTTCGGACTCGAAGTAAAGTTTTATATTATATTTAACAATTTTTTAGAAAGCAAACTTATTCTCTACACTGGGCTTATCTTCCTTTAGCTCGGTAGGCCCTACAATTATTATTTTTTTGTCTTGTAGACCCCTAGCAATGTTTACCAGTTTTTGGTAGAAACCGGCTTAAATAATATTGCATTTTGCAAATTCATTAAATTTATCATGGGCGTAGCCATAATTTTTTTCGGAGGGGGGTGGGGTGGGAGGATTTTTCTCTTCCCCCCGCTATATATATATAGGCCTATATATATATATATATATATATATATATATATATATATATATATATATATATATATATATATATATATATATATATAGGCCTATATATATATATATATATGTGTGTGTGTGTGTATATAATTATTCTTTATTACATTTCGGAAGACGTTTATTTTACCCTAGAATAGGTTCTTCCTGGAGTTAGTGGAAAATTTGTTAACTCCCCACCCTTGACAGCAATGGGGTCTGGGGGAGCGCTGCGAGCTCCCCCAGCGCGGGGCGAAGCCCCGCCGCCAAGCACTATTTCCGGTATTGAAAGCCTAAAAAATGCATATTCTGATGTATCTATAGTGCATTATTCTGCTACTAAAAAGTTTTATTTCAAAACCTGTGCTATACATTCTTACTGACTTAGACCCTCCGCGTCGTTCGGTTCATTGGGCGGCAAGCTGTTTCCACAAAAATCTGTCACTGGCAATGTCTGAAGCCTCTTCCCACCCTCTCTGAGGATCTCTATGAAAGTGTGGCGTGAAGTTGTACTAGGATGTTCCTGTTTGCGATTTCCTCGTAATGGCCTCCATGTCATTGCAACTCTTATTATGTGTAATTCATTTTGTCGGAATACATGTCCCGCAAACCTCATGCGACGTTCTGTCACAACCTTACCAAGGGGTCGACTCCCAGTTCGGCATAGCATTCCCTTGATTGAGACCCCGATCTCTATAACTGACTCCTAAAATCCGTCTTAGCCATCTTTGTTGAGCCACATTTAGTCTTTTTCAATTTCGGCACTGCACTTTATTAGTGGAGCCCAGCCACTGGTAGAAATTTGTAACCTCTCTTGGCTACGTTCTTGGAATTAAGTGACTGTAGTTTGCTTTAGATTTTATATCGAAAAGGGAAGTTTAATTGTCAAAATCAACTGTTGTGGGTTTTAATCTGGAGTTTTTTTTTAACAAATTCAAAACCCCATTTAGCTACGCTTATAGAATTTGGTGAATGTAGTTTGCTTTAGAATAATATAGAAGAGGGGGTTTTCAACCTCAAAACTCTCTGTAGGGGAAAACTCAAAAACATCTGGAGTAGTTTTAAAGTAAGAAAAAGCCATCTGGAGGAGAGGGTTTAAACTCAAAACTCCCCTTTGGCTTGGCTATAAGCTCAAAGAATTTTAGTGTCTAATTTACATTTTTTTATATTGAAGAGGTATTTTTTTAGCATCAACCCCGATGAAAGGGGGTTTAAATTTAAAATCCCTTTGGTTACGCTCGAAGATTTTTGAGTGTGTAATTGGCTTTTTTTTTATATTGAAGAGGTATTTTTTTAGCTTCAATGAAAAAAAGGGGGGGGGGGTAAACTCAAAACCCCCTTTGGCTACACTCATAGAATTAGGAGTGTGTAATTTGCTTTTTTTTTATATTGAAGAGGTTTTTTCCAGCTTTAAACCCCGCTGAAGGGGGTTTTAAACTCAAAACCCCTTTGGCTACGCTCATATCATTTTCAGTGTGTAATTTGCTTTTTTACATTGAAGAGGGGGTTTTATAGTAAATTTCGAAGGGTGTTTTAAAATCAAAATCTTCCTTAGCTATGCTCTTGGAATTTGGGGATTGTCGTTTGCATTATTTTTGTTTGTTTTGTAGAAGAGGGGAATTTAACTGCGAAACCCCCTGGTAGGGGTTTTAAACTCAAAACCCATTAGCTGTGCTGGGGCAAGTGATAGTTTAGTATTAAAATCTCACCTAAAATAAAGAAAATCAAATCAAAAAATCAGTTAAGTCCTTCTCCCTTGGGAGGGGGGGGAATTTCATTTCGTGTGGGGGGGGGTGAACCTCAACCTCACTTTTTTAAAACCGAGTTCTAACTGTAGTGCTGAAGAGTGAAAAATAAAGTAACTTATAAGCAACATATTAAGTTGTAGACGAGTTGATATCTAGATCTAATATCTTGTATTAAAATTGTAGGCCTACTTTAAGCTGTTATCATTATACTTATTCCAAAAATCCTTCTCTTCTATAGGCCTATCATTAACATTCGATTTATTATCCATTGAGATATTACCTTATTCAGAATATCCTCAAACCTCATTTGAAAATCAGAATAGAGGACCATTTAAATGCTCAACATAAGTCAGGGGCGGACTGGCTATATAGGCAAACGGGCAAATGCCCGGTGGGCCGGCACCAAAGGGGCCGGTCTGGTCGCGATCAAAGACATTTTTTTTAATGCAGACAACGTTTTAAAAAAGTGACAGCAGCGAGACACAGATGCCCGAACATGTTTTCTTTTTTATATTATTCCACCTTTTTTTGTTTGAAATTCAACAAGAATATCAAAAAATGTACACTATACACTGTACGTATATCATTTGCAAAACGTTAGACGTACTTTTTGCTATGCTCGAGCGGCATGGACTTCAACACTACTTTGATGTCTTCGAGGCTGTGTTTGGCCTAATCATTTTGCTGGTCGGCATGGACGTTTGATGGCACTCCCATTTGTTTTTGCTCTTTCCCTCCTCCATCTTTTGATGGTTTCATTGTCAGTAAACGAAAAAGAGGGATGAGAGAAGTTAATTTAGAAAACTTTGATATAACGCAGAAAAAAAAGGGGCTACAAATAGCTCTTTAACGGATACAATGGATACCATCACATATATAACTAGAAGGAAATGAGAAGGCTAACACACTCACCAAGAGTGGGAGAACAAACTCACAATTATACATTGTACTCTATCCAGAAGAAATGAAAAAACTAATAATAAATAAAATAAATGAGAAATTGACAAGCTCTAATTCGAATCACAAGAAAGGTGATGCCTATTTTAAGCTATCCCGACAAGATCAACGTCTAATCTTTCGACTCAGGACCGGACACCACAGAATGAAATTGGAACCAGTGAAATCTGCCAATGTGGAGTGTCACCAGAGAATGCTGACCATATCCTTCAAAACTGTTCTCTTTACCATGAGGCCCGTACAAGACACTGATCCCAAAACACCGCAATAGAAAGAAAACTATGTGGAGAGCTCCCTGATTTATCTCATATATTGGTCTAGTAATCTGAACACTCCAACTTACAAATGAGAACGAGGAAAAAGAAGCTCTTTAACAATACTTAATAGAAATTAACTTTAACACACACACAGCCGCGAAATCGCAAACCACCCA
Source organism: Biomphalaria glabrata (assembly GCF_947242115.1). Taxonomy (NCBI): domain Eukaryota; kingdom Metazoa; phylum Mollusca; class Gastropoda; family Planorbidae; genus Biomphalaria; species Biomphalaria glabrata. The sequence goes on from NC_074716.1 coordinate 21,624,575, forward strand.
ACTTATTCACAGCTCAATATAGGTATAAAGTTCTACTCTCTGCGATTTGTACAGAAAAAATATGTTTTCTTCTTGTTTATTTTTAATAATATAGATCTAAAAATACTACACTTAAGGCTTACACAAAAAAAAATTAAGTATTTATTTTAAAAAATCTAAATCTAATCTTTTTTAATATTATAACTAATGACAATTTTATGCTTATAGTATGAAGTCATTAATGATGGAAATTCTTATAATAATTATAAAAATTTAAATAGGGCTGTCAATCCGATATTCAGTTAAAGGAGATTTATATTTATATTTAAATAATGGGTCATGATATATTCATATACAATTCGCGTTTTTGAGAATGTACTAGTAAGTGCCTCTCTAACCGTTGTGTATTCTCTTATCTTTTAATGGAATGGGTTGCCTGAGTCAGCCAGGAAAACCAATTACTTAGCATATTTTAAGTCACAGATCAACATACGTGACTAGATTGACACATGAAATGCGTAAGACGTAACAATCTTATTTTTTTAAGAAACGTCTGTAATCTATATGTAATACCAAAAAGCTTCAAACTCTTTCAGACTGCTATTATATTGTTTATAGTTTTCAGACTACATACACGTATAAAAAAATACAATATGTAATCCTACGCAAGCATACATCCAGTTTTTCGATCCGTTAACAAACTGTATATATTTGGACGAGAATTAGGCTTACACCCAATGGCGTAGCTAGGGTGGGGGGAGAATTTGAAGATCCCCCCGTGCACCCCACTTGGAGGGGGCCCCCAAATTAGTGTCCGAATTTTTTTTTAATAAATGAAATAAATGAAATATTACGTCACTGTCATATAATCTTGCTTTTCACGTTGTTATATAAGTTAATGACCCTATTGCATGTATTCCACACATAGTAGTAACTCTTTCTGTTCGGGGTTACTTTCAATTTCAAGGAGTAACTTCCATAGCGCTGACTAGTGCCGTGTTACTCTTACTTGGTAACTTGGTATATAGGGTAGTTTATTTCATCATCCTTATCATTTAAGAAGAAACCTGATACGCACTGAAAATAAAGGAGACCATGAACGTGTTGAAGAAAAGTAACACTATTTAGATGATTTAAACAAAGATACAGCAGTCGAAGAAATGAAAATGAGATGAGAGAAGTAGTGCTGAAGAGACTTCTGGGGAATACCTTTTACCACAGTCAGAGAAAACATCTGAAGTGATGATGAGTCAAGTGATGGTCGTCTTTTAAAATCATTTTCTCCAGAAGTGGAAGAAGTTGTAATTAAGTACAAAGAATTCGGATATATTTAGCTTAGAATTTTATCTTAGGAACTGCGAGCAAGAATTGTGTTAAAGAGAAGCTTATTTTTCCAAAACAAAAAGATGTACGGTATTTGTTTACCTAAAATAAATCACGAAGTTTGACATCATGGTTCTTTAGATATTTCCAACAGGAGAAAATAACAATCAATCTTGGCTCCTCGTTTCTCCACACTTTTTTTCTGAGGCATCGGAAAAGACATCTAGTGCATCGAGAAAAACTGGATTTGGTTTCAACAAAATGAAGAAGGAGTCCACCACAGACAAGCTCTTTTGAAGTGGAAGTTAGAAAAAGAAACGCTTAAGGCAGAACCAGATGAACTGTCATATATGTTTCATACGCGAATTTTGAAAAATCAGCAGTATTGGAGAGAGACTCTGAAGCATTTAGTTGCAGCTATTAAGTACTTATCAAAAACAAACTCAAGCTTACGTGGTCACTATGAAAAACTGAATTCATCCAATCCTGGGAACTTCCTAGCATCTTTGAAATTTATGCAGAATCTGATGAAGTTACGAAACACCACTTACATAGAATCGAATATGGGAAGACACATTATTTGTCACCAGAAATTCAAAATGAGTTTATTAGACAATGGACTGGACTTTGATCTGTGAAGAAGTCAAACCTATGATAACGCAGCCATAATGAGTGGGCGTCTGTCTGGCCTACAGAAACATCTCTTAGACATAAATCCAAAGGCAACATTTCTGAACTATGATAATCACTCTCTCAACCTGACAGCTCTTCATTCTGCTGAGATAGATTTAGCAATTGTCACCTTTTTTTGGAACTGTACATCTACCGTTCAACTTTTTTTCCTATTCAGCCTAGAGATGGGCCAAATTGAAAGAAGCTGGAACATGGAGTTTAAAAAAGGACAATAATACATAGTGGTCTGCTTAAGAAGAAGCTACGTCTGCAGTTTCCTTGCATCTTGACAAAAACATCAAGCTGTTGGAAAAACTTACTGAATCAACAACTGAAAGAATGGACACTAGAAGCAATGCACAGAATCTTTTTTGCAATGGAAAAAAGTGAGTTGTTTTGCTTATCTGTAATTCTGGTCAAATTTCTTGCGCCCAATTAATAAAGTTCAGAAACGTCTCGACTGCACAAAGGGGAAGCTGCTAAAAAAATTAAAACCCTTTCATGCTTTCAGCAAAATGATGAGAGACGGACGAAACTGAACACCCAATCCATAGAAAAAAAAAGAAGGTTGTGAATGCTATTGAGTTTCTGTAATCAAAATAACCAACCAGAAGAAAGAAAAGACTTAATGGGGAGTTGAGTTCTGTTGTAGGACTGTCAATACAACTGCAATTCAAACGTGTTGCGACAGAAGTGCTGGAAAGACTTCATATAGAAATGAAGGACAGATCCCAAAGGCTGGAAAACCATGTGGACACCTTTGGGTTTCTTCTTGAACCATGACACCTCTTGGCATGGGCGTAGCCAGGATTTTTTTTCGGGGAGGGTTTTGGGGGGGGATTCCCCCGCGGAAAAAAATTATATATATATATGTGTGTGTGTGTGTGTGTGTACATAATTAATCTTTATTACATTCTGACCCTTTCGGAAGACGTTTATTGTTTATTGTAGACTCCCCGCCCTTGCTAGCAAGGGGGTCTGGGGGAGTTCGCAGCGCTCCACCAGCGCGGGGCGAAGCCCCGCCGCCGGGCACTATTTCTGGTATTGAAAGCCAACAAAATGCATATTCTGAGGTATCTACAGTGCATTATCTTGCTATGAAAAAGTTTTATTTCAAAAACCTAATGTGCTATTCTTACTGACTTAGACCCTCTCGCGCCGTTCGGCGCATTTTCCGGCAAGTTGTTTCCGCAACTCTTATTTTGCGTAATTCATTTTGTGAGAACTTGTCCCGCAAAACCTCATGCGACGCTCTGTCACAAACTTACTAAGGATTCGACTCCCAGTTCGGCATATGATTTCTTTTATTTAGACCCGATCTCTATGACTGACTCCTAAAATCTATCTTAGCCATCTTTGTTGAGATACATTTAATGATTTTCAATTTCGGCAGAAGACTATTCACACTTTATTAATAGAGCCCAAGCCATTGGTAGAAATTTGTAACATGCCTGTATTTCGCTTTAGATTTTATATCGAAAAGGAAAGTTTTTTCGTCAAATCATCTGTTGAGGGGTTTTAAACTAAGAAATCTCTGGAGTTTTTTTTGTTTTGTTTTTAATTCAAAACCCCATTTAGCTACGATTAAAGAATTTGGTCACTAAAGTTTGCTTTAAAATAATATTGAAGACAGAGGTTTTCAACTCTAAACGCTCTGTAGCTGAATTTTAAACTCAAAACCATCTGGAGGGGTTTTAAACTTTAAAGAAAAAGCCATCTGGAGGAGGGGGATTTACACTCAAAACCCCTTTGGCTACGCTCATAGATTTTATAGTGTGTAATTTGCTTTTTTTTATATTGAAGAGGTACTTTTTAGCTTCAAACCCCAACTGGAGGGGGGGGGGTTAAAACTCAAAACCCCTTTGGCTACGCTCATAGAATTTTGAGTGTGTAATTTGCTTTTTTTATTTTGAAGATGGGGTTTATCGTAAATTTTGGAGGGGGTTTTTAAATCAAAATCTTCCTCAACTGTGCTGTTGGAATTTGGGGATTGTTGTTTGCATTTTTTTTTTGTTTTATAGAAGAGGGGGATTTAACTGCAAAAACCTCTGGTAGGGGGTTTAATATTCAAAACCCCCTGTAGTGGGTTTTAAACTCAAAGCCCCCTGGTAGAGGGATTTGTATCTCAAAACCCCCTGATAGGGGTTTTTTAAATCTCAAAACTCCCTGGTAGGGGGATTTAAACTCAAAACCCCCTGGTAGAGGGTTTTTAACTCAAAACTGCCTCGGCTGTGCTGTGGTAAGTGATGATTTAGTATTAAAATCTCACCTAAAATAAACAAAATGAAAGCAAAAATCATTCACTTAATTCCGTTCCCTCCCCCCCGCAGGGGGGGGGGGAATTTCATTTCGGGGGGGGGGGGGTTGAACCCCAAGAACCCCTCCCTGGCTACGCCCATGCCTCTTGGAGTCTATGGATGATGACGCTGATACAAAACTGCGTTACGTTTTCCTGTTTGGTGAAATAAAAGGCGAATCGCTTGTTTAATGTCATTGATGCACGAGCACTTTTCATTAACAAACCAGTGCCACAATTATCAACTGACATATTGAGAAAGCTGGCTTCATATGGTAATGATGTGTGCTCAAACCTTACAACCTCCATCCGAATCCGGCTAACTCAGGCCACTTCCATTGCGTCATGTGAGAAATCATTCTCAAATCTTAAGTTCATCAAAAACTATCTAAGGGGCACAATGACGCAAGAAAGGCTTAGCAGCAAGGCTTTAAGTCACAAATACTAGACAGTACTAGACAGTATCGATGTAGATGATGTTAAAAATGCCTTTGCTGCACAGAAAGCACTAATTGAAGTGATATGAATTGAGATTTGTCACCCGTGCATCATTTTGCAATAAACAAAGGTGTTATTCATTAAAAGATTCTTAATGATTATTTTTTGTTAATTTTACTGATATACTGTACCTATTTGAATGTAGGCTTATATATTTATTGAGTACATTATCTCATGACATGATGTCGAATGCCAAAATACAAGGACCCCAAAGAAGTCGATCCCCCAAATCTCTAGTTACGCCCCTGCTCACACCTATAATATGACACATTTGCTTAGCCGGAAGGCGGAGGGTTCAAACCATCACTTGCCTCAGACCTCATTGTCTGAAAGGAAAACCTTACTTAATGCCCCTGTGCAGCCAACTGAAGCAAACTACTGTGACCAAATTTCATAAGCGTAGCCAAAGGGGGTTTTGTCGTTACCCTCATCCTCCAATACAAAAACTAAAGCAAAACTAAAGTTACCATTTTCTACCAGTCGATGGACTCCATTAATTAAGTGCAGTGAATAGCAGATTCGGTTTTTGAATTTTTTAGCGGAAGAGTAGCAAGCTAATTCCACTGCATATACCTCAGAATATGCATTTTGTAAAGCTTAAAATAACGGAAATAATGTTTGAATCCGGTAGCTGTCCATGCCGGTGTGTACTGTCTTTCCAGAATGTAATGAAGATTAATTACACACACACACACACTCACTCATATTATATGTTTGTTTGTTTGTAAAATGTTTTACATGTTTCGGATGTTCCTTCAGAGTTGAAGATAGTTTACATCCTAGTCCTGGGGTCGGCAACCTGCGGCTCGCGAGCCACATGCGGCTCTTTGGGTGTGAAGCTGCGGCTCTTTAGTTCCATACGCAAATATTATTTATTTTATCGAAACATTTTTTAAATAGTTCTGAATCGTTTAACGAGGATTAGGCACCGATTCCATCTCTCGGCCTCTTGTACTCGCTTTTCACTATACCCCTCCCCCATTACACGCGTCGTCAATATTGTTAGTATGTCAGAAGTTCTCGAATGACGCCATCGTCGGATGTTTCTATGTAGGTTTCAATTCGCTTTCGACGCAAGATGAATTGGCGTCTTCCCCACGTGCTTTGGCTGTGACGTAAAGTTTGTTGTTTTAATTAAATGAGTTAGAAGCGATTATCTTCTCAAACTTAGAAGCAATCTACAAGTAATGCTAATATGGCAAGCTTTGCGGCACCACTAGAAATTGGAGAAAAAGGCAAACCATTTACAGATGGTGAGTACGTCAAAGACTGCTTTCTACATGCATCTGAAGAAAATACTTTTTCGTGATTTCAAAAACAAACCAGAAATCTTGAAAAAAAAATCAAAGATCTGCTACTATCTGCTAAAACAGTACAAGATAGAATATTTAAAATGTCTTCAAATGTAACATATTTATAGGTGGAAGATGTTCAACTTTCTTTTGTCCTATCACTTGCTAGTCTTGCGACATAAAGACACGGCACAAGTTGCCCATTTTGTTAGGTATATGTCTTCCCAAGATCCAAAAGAAGAACTTCAATGATTGCCACCGCTCTCAGAACAAACTAGAGAAGATATAGTGCATGCCGTACAAAAAGGCTTTTATAACAATAAAATCGATTTAAATAAAATCATTTAAATAGCAAATAAAAGGGCAACAAGGATTCGTTGGAGCAAAAATAAACCACGAAATTCTTACGTTACATTGTAAGGCGCACTGAGGAGCGCTTGGTGTCCAAATCGACTCAAACCAAAAAAGTTGAGGTCATGAATTTGGTCATCAAGATTGTTAACATCCTCTTGTCAAAAGCACTCTACCATCGTCAGTTTAAAGAATTCTTAAACAAAATGGAGACTCAGTATTACGGCCTCCTTTTTTACAATAAAGTGCGATGGCTTTCCAAAGGTAAGGTGTTGAAACGTTTTGCTTTGTGCTTGAAGGAAATACATACATTCCAAAATGATAAAGGCATTAATCTCCCTGTATTAGAAAACGACAAATATTTGCAAACATTTTATTTTATGGTTGATAACAGAGAAATTAAATGAGCTGAATCTAAAACTGCAAGGAAAGGGAAGCCCAACCCATGTTTTGGTAGAAGAATTGTTTTGTTTTGAAGAAAAATTAATTCTTTTTGTAGAAGATATTCAGAGCGGTAAGTTACTTCATTTCAATGTCTAAAGCAGTATCACAATAAAATCAGAGCTACTTTTGACACGAATTACTTGGGCACAGTTACAAAAATCAAAGATAAATTTCTTGATAGATTTGAGCAGTTCAAAACCAACAAAACCATTCTAGCATTCCTAGTAAATCCTCTCAACACAAATTCACATTGATCCATTTGAAATTGATACTGGATCTCTAAAAATGCAATTGGTCGATTTATAAAGTAAAGCTTTATGGGGTGGAAAATTTACAGAGTTGAAAAGCAAATTGCAAGAGTTGGAGGTCCAGAAATGTATGTACGTAACACAACAATAGTGGACAGCTTTCTAAGGAATGCTGCGAGTTGAATCGGCGCATGGAATAATCTTCCAGATTGCTACATTTGGAGTGCTGACTATCTAGAGTCGTTTTTGAAACTAAAAACAACAAATTATGACCCAAATGTATCCAAACTTCCTAACACCATGTGATGCCAACGCTCCCATTCAATTTGTTTGCTTAATTGTTTGTTATTGAAGTTCAAGTTAGTGTTTAAGAGAATGTCTAACTGCTTTAGTTTTTACGGAAATAAAAAAATAATAATTTTCTAATAATGCCAGATATATGTATATATATTATTTAATTTGTTGTGAAAAACACTACTTATATATAGAAAGATTCTTTTTTTTTCATTAAAAAAATTGTGCGAGTACTATTTACTGTTGCGAGAAAAAGATTTGTGGCTCTTTAAAACTTTGTAAATTGTATTTTTCGGATCTTTCGACTCAAAAGGTTGCCGACCCCTGTCCTAGTCCAAACCTCCCGCAGGATGACGGGGGATGGGAGCGGGCAGGGTTTGAACCCTCGACCGTCGATAAATCCGAACGACAGTCCAGCGAACAAACCGCACGACCAGGCAGCCATCCATATATATTGCAGAGGGGTGGTAAAAAAAAAATCCCCCCACCGAAAAAAATCCTGGCTACGCCCATGATATGACACGCCATTTGTGGACCGGTTTATATGGTAAAGCCCGGGCCGATTTTGATACTCAGTCCGCCCCTGACATAAGTCAAAACATATCATCCCCCTGACAGTTTGACTTTTAAATTCGGAAATAGGAAAACATTTTCCCAGCCCTATGTTATGATTCATTAATTCAATTCTGGAAGAAATGCTGAGTATATGGCTTTTGTTTTTATCAAATTTAGGTTATCAATTTGTAGCTGCAAGTTAATCTCATTTAATTTATGAAAGAATTTTTAAGTCTGTTAAATATAGTAATGTCCGATTTCGCCTGGAGAAAAGAGCAAAGTTAGTTTTAAAATTAGTTCCAAGCATATCCAAGAACTCAAAAGAGAGAACAAATCTTGTCAAATGACTTTTGACAAACATATCGTACATCAGTGCATGGAACTATACTAATGGAACACCAGCTTCGAGATTTTATTATCAGAGTGCCGTCGCGCATCTTTTTTCGCGCACCGTACCATTTGAAAAATCGATGAGGATGCCAAAGAAGAAATTTACTCCGAGATTAACTTTTTCTTTGTTTCCCACGAGACGTGTATGCCTATAGCCTAGTCCTTTCGATAATAATAATAAAAAAAACGAATAGAAATGCATAGCTTGGAGTGTCAAAACTGTATTAGGCCTCCTATTTTTAATTAAGTATATCATAACAAATAGGCTACGCATTTAGCGGAACGGTAGACAGGTCTTCATCCAGATTTAGTGTAAATAAACCAAACACAGAAACACTGAAAGATTGTATTTTCGGAATTTAGATATATTTTTTGGAAAAAAAGTGGCATTTTATAGGGTGATCGAAAAAAATAACTTTTGTGACGATCTCTTATTCAGGGAAATTTGATCTATTTTATCAGATAGTCAGAAAATGGATAAAGTTTTTACAGATCTAATAAAATATAGAGTAAGGAAGTTTTACTCTCAATGCAGGTCAATCCAAGTGACTCTCGGAGTAAATTTCTTCTTTGGCATCATCATCGATTTTTCAAAATGGTATGGTGCGCGAAAAAAAGATGCGCGACGGCACTTCGACTCTCTTTGCCTTTGTAAAAAAACTCGAAGCTGGTGTTCCATTAGTATAGTTCCATGATCAGTGTAAAGGAGCAATTTAATAGAAGTTTTTGTCATTTTCTTCATACAACTGAGCAAATAATCGTGTATTCAAGACGTCGCTTCAGATTTTAAAACTGCGTTACCGTTAATAACAAATTGCTGAGGTTAATACAATATACTGCTCAGATTTTTAGCAACTAAATGTGTGTTGCTAATCTCTGGGAACAATTCATTTTAGATATAAGACCCCCCATTCATTTTTTCACTATTGCAGCAACCAACAACTTAACAGAGTCGCTGATTGAAATGCGTGCTTGGGACGTAATTATTTTTTTATAGTAACATATTAAGTAATATATAAGATAAAGAATAATTTTGCAAAGTTTCAACTTGATCTTTGGAAAGGTCATCTCGAAGGAATGTTAGAGAACAGAGGAGCAAAGATAGTTCACAGGCAAAAACCAAAAGGCAGGCGTCCCAAAGGCAGACCAAGAGTACGGTGGCTTGATGACGTAGAGACAGATTTACAACAGCTCAAAGTCCGGGCATGGAGACGTAAAGCACAGGATAGACCAGAATGGAGAGATGTGTGCTAAAGAAGGCCAGGGGCCTCCATGAGCTGTAGCGCCACTGGGATGGATTATACTTTTGCGGACGTTTTAACACCAGCGAATAAAGTTAAATGTAAAAACTCGCTTATGGGAAGGTGCGGATATTACGTAACACACAAAAATCACGTTTTTCGACCCTCCCCTTATAACGAATCGTAACAAAACTCAACCCACCCCCCCGGGTAGAGTAACATAAGAAAATTCGAATTTTACAAAAGATGTATTTATTCATTATCATTTTTCCAAATTACATTTTTCATCACAGCATTTAGAAATGATGTTAAAAGTATCGATTTCTATCGGTGCATTGATGACGTTTTCAGTCCCCCCCCCAATACTGTACATATACATTGGACGGCCGCCGAATATCCCGTGGTGTTAAAAAAAAAACAAGACATGAATCAATAATAAAAAAAAAAAAGTAACCAAATAGTCAATTAATCACTGGTACCATAAGTAAATATTTTGACACCAACAAGGGAAACTATTCCTTCAGTATTCACAGATATGGCTAAATTTGTTGTGTTTGGCCCCCTAACGCATTCTCCAAACAAATGGAGACTTAAAAAAAGGGAAATAACTGGAACATTATTGATATAGTATTAAGGATGGAGCTCTTCCCCTTTAGATAAGCCTTGTTTTCATTAACAGTTAAAGAGACAAAATGATCTAAGAGTTTTGTTATTTCATTTAAATATTTTTTGTCATGTAACAAATCTATAGACCCCCTCTTAAGTAATATCCTAATGTTCCCTTAAAAGCTTAAGAATGAGTACAATGTACATGTCTATATTTTATAAGTTACACAGATTAGTTTGTAGTATCTGTTAAATGCTGATCAACTTTAATTCACCAATGAGTTGAAAACATAAGTAGAACATAGGAATGCTATAAAGAAGTTGTGCAAAATGTTTAATAAATAGCTATTTACTTGACACAAGTGTATGGTATCCAGCTCAGGCTGAATATCTGGTTTTACCATCTGGCCATATTCATCTCCAGATGAATATTAAAAAAATGCTTTCCAGTGCATCTCTAGTTTAGACATACAATAACAATAAAAAAAAAAAACATAAACAATCTTTTGTAAATATTTAATATCGTTTTTTTTAAACCTGTAACTGAAATACTAAACAAAAAAAAAACGAACAAAAAGCATACAATACTTCTGTTCTGTTTAAGACATCATCACACATAGCAATTACTTCTTGAGCTAAATTATTTCATACAATGTTTAGATAGATACAGATAAAAAAAAAAAAGATCAATATGTGATGATGAATACACAAGGAAACTAGGTGATAAATTGTAAGTTCTTAAATAGTACTAGAACATTAGAATTTGTAGGCCACTAATAGTATTTCTTTAGCTTAAAAAAATACAAAAAACAGGGTTGATGCAATTTAAAAATTTTCTATTGACAAATTAAATCTTGAGATATGTAGACATTAAGCTTTCCATGAGTCATGATTATATAAATATTTCTTGTTCCAGAAATATGATTAGAAATATATTATTTTTTTTAAAGTTATCTGACTTTTTGTTTGCAAATTTTTAAAGCACCCATTAAAAAAACTACAAAATGTATAAAGGCTCAAAACAATACCCGTATGAAAAAAAAATTGTAAAAAGGATCAATATTTAACATGAAATAATCCGAAAAATTCTAAATTCATGAGGACATAATCACAAAATATGTGTACATTGAGATCAATGCATTTTTAAATATGGGAGAATTGATAAAATAAATAAACAAGTATGACATGGTTAAGATGTAGAACAAAATATTGATTTTTTGGTAATAGGACCAAATAGCCTGACACCTGAATATATCTTACAAATTAAGTCAAAAATAATACTGCAGTTTAGTCCAAATTAGCAGCCAACTAAATAAATCTCTTTGAAATAATATAAATTTCAACTAATAACAATTTTCAAGTCATAATTTAACACATCAAAATATAATTTTATGTGATGTGGAAATAGTGTGACAAATGAAAAAAAAATTATATTTTATGTTTTAACTATTGGAACATACAAATACTTCATCACAGTTGTATAAGAAAATGCATTTTGTTTATTAACAAACAAATAAACTGCTTGATCTTTTCATTTGGCTGCTGGGTTTTTCAATCTGTAGCTATAAATAAATTAAAAAAAAAAAGGTTTTAGTATACTTGTATCAATTAGTTTGGATCAGTCATGTAATTAAATTTGTAATAGATCTAGACTAACAATAAAAAAGCATATATAAAAAAAAAAAAAGGGGGAAACCACATGAACTCATGGCTCAACACGGTAACCACTCTGCTAGTGGAGAGCTTATGAACATGGAAGATTGTATAGTTATTAATTGTTTCTATAGTCTTGACCTATTTTTCAGGTCTGCATTCACTAAGACTCAGAGGGTGAACTATAAAGGGGACTAGCTAATTCAGCTCATACTACTTCAGTCAATTACAATATCTTTTCCTTGTTTGAGATATCAAATAAAATAATTTATTACCGTTACCAATAATTAATTAACTGATCGGTTAATTTTTTAAACTGATTCTTGTGTTGTCAGGTAAAAGAAATAGTTGTGCAAAATTTCAGCTTGATAAGAGAAATCACATGTATAACTTTTTACCAGACAGACAGAGCGAGTTGATATAAGCTTTGTAAAAATTGTTAACATTTTAAAATAATGATGCATTTTAATCAATACATTTAACTATGATTATTTAATCAGATTAGGAAAGAAACAATAATTAAAACAATAATGCTCTTACTCAGCTGAGCACACTATGAACACCTTGTTGAAATGTGATTTTAAAAAGTTGAATTACTTCTATTATTTTTAAACTTATTGTTTAAAGTCCCAAACTTACTTAATTGCTCTAAACAACTGAATGTAAGCAGTGCTTCCAACGAATATGTTCACTAAAAACAAGCTGTAGTTTTTAGGAATGATCACCATGGCATAACGTGCCCATATAGTACCTGTAGAGAAAAATATTAAATTAAATGTACCGGTATGATACTAATGTAAGTATTGTCTGGTGTCATTTGACAAAAGTTGTCAGGGTTTGGGTTTATGTTAACAAGTCAACATTTTGATTATTTAAAAAGCTTATATCAATTCACTGTCTGTCTGGTTAAACTCCCAATCTCAGATCAAACTGAAATTATTCATTGTTGTAGACAAGATATGATTCAATACAAAGCAATAACCAATTAGTCAATTAATTACTAGTAATGAATATTATTAATTTTTTTTTACCAACAAGGGAGATTAATCCTTCAGTATTCACAGATATGGCTAAATTAGTAAAGTATAGTCCCCTTAAATAATTGTTAATGTTATTTCTCTCACACGCATTCTCTGATCAAGTTGATACTTTTCACAATTATTTATTGTACCTAACAAAACATGAATTAATAAAAAATTTACCAATTATTTCAATTAATTATTGGCAATTAATTATCTCGTTTGATATCAAAGAAGGAAAATAACTTCTACACTATTAAAAGATATTGCAGTTTTTCCCTTAGATAAGCTTTGTTTTTTTTTAAAGGATTTTTTTTAGTATTTTATTTGTTTTCTCTGTATTTTCACCTATCTACTGATGTTTTAGATGATAGGTATTGCTCTTTTTTTCTAGCAGTCATACTATTTAGAGCTTGTCATTACTGACTGATCCATCCTAATGAGCACCCACATTTGTAATAACAATCATTAGCAACATTGATAACTTGTGTGTTTGGGATTATACTTTATCAATTATTTGTGAGCACTTTACTTTATCTGTTTAATGACATAATCACCAGAAGTATTTTTTAAAATCCCCATCAAACATTTACCTGTTGCAGCCAAAGCAATGGCCTGGTTGATACTGAGGGCTTCGGCAGGTCTTTGTAAATCACCAACACTAGCAAAGACCAAAACCTAAAAATAAAATAAATGACAAATTCTTAAAAGTGAAAGAACTCTGAAAATTTAAAATCAGGAATTAATGCCCTGGATCTTTTTATAAAATGCCTGGTGGATATTAATGTAAAACAAATGTTCAATGTGTATATTAAATTTATAAAACAGACTGATTGATGACTTGAACATTCAAATGACTTTATTATGACTAAAATAAAACAACATCAGACAACACAACTTTGGAAAATCATAAATCAATAACCCTTCAAATAAAGATGGGCCTGATAATATATCTATAATCTATAAGCTACCTATAATACACCTATACGCTATAATGAAAAAAAAATGCTGGAATTATAAATTTTTTATCACGTGAATTGACAAAACTTGTGTATATATATATTATTATGTAAACTTAATTTGATTAAAGTTTCTATAAAACTTGTATACATATATTATTATGTAAACTTAATTTGATTAAAGTTTTCTATCTCAACACTAAAAAAAAAAAACACACCTACCCATTTTAGTGCAGGAGCCCAAAAGTGAATAGTTTTAGGACCTTGAATGATATACAAATTATAAGTACTCATATTAATTTAATCCATTTTAAATGCATGTATCATATATATACTAGATGATGTTTATAGTTCCTCTTTCAGATCTTGCAATCTATAGGGCAGATGATGTAAAGGTCATCTGTTTCTGTGGCCCATGGTTAATGAGGGTGTCATGTGTCCAGCACAATGACCAACCCCCTGTTCTTTTCCGAAAAATAATGTCAGTTAGTGCTGGGTGGACAAAGAGGCACCCGAAGATCTTGAAATTAAAAAATCCAAGTCTTCACAAGGATTCAAACCCAGGATCCCAGGTTCAGAAGCCATGCGCTTTACCACTCATTCTCAGCCACCGCACCTCCACAGATGATACATATAATAATATAATCATAGTCTTATTTTTAGAATGTATAGATCATTAGATCTAGAATCTAGTGGCTATACTAGACTAGATTATTATATATATATTATATTTATATACCATAATCTAGATCTAAAGAAACTAGAAAGTCTAAATAGTAGTAAATCTACTATCTAGATTCTATACAAATCTATATATTTAAATCTAAAGAAACTAGAAAGTCTAAATAATAATAATAATAATAATAATAATCTTTATTATCCGTAAGGAAATTTGTCTTACAACTTGTGCATTACACCAAACAAAAAACATTATAGCTATAAGAAACCAAAGTGTACATTCACACCAGACTCACTCATAATTTACATGTGACAAAGTTTATACCAGATTGTTCTTATTTAATGATTTGATTGCCAGGGGAACAAAAGAGTGTTTGTGTCTGTTTGTCTTTGCTATCGGTGTCTTGTATCTCTTTTGTGATGGTAAAATCACAAAATCCTGACACAAAGGGTGATTCTTTATTTCGAGGATCTTGTTAGCTTTTTTTATAGATGTTTGTCTCAAACAACTGCCCAAATGGGGTTTGTTTTTTGCCAATGATTTTGCCAGCAGCATTGAGGATTCTATTAAGTTTATTCCTATTTTTAATGCTCAGATTGCCATACCAGGCAGTGATATTGAAACTGAAAATATTGCAGATGTGAGCGTGATAAAACATAGCCAAGGCCTTTTCGCTAACATTAAATGAGGACAGTTTTCTTAGTAGTCGTAATCTTTGCTGCCCTTTTTTGCTGATATAATCAGTATTTGCAGTAAAATTTAGTTTATTGTCTAGGATAGTACCAAGGTATTTAAAGGTTTGTACAATTTCAATAGTCTCTCCAGCTACAGAAACAATATCATTTTCCTTCTTGTCCCTGCGAAAATCGATTATCATTTCTTTGGTTTTTTTTACATTTAATAATAAAAAATTATCTTTACAGTATTCCTCAATCAATGTGTTCTAATTCTTTGAAATACTCATTTACGTCTGAGCTCTCTGAGAGCAGGGCAAGAAGAGCCGCATCATCAGCGAATTTTGTGAAGGAGCAACAAGAACTATCGGATCGAAAATCATTGGTGTACAAAATGAACCACAATGGCGATGTCACAGCCCCCTGGGGCGCCCCTGTGTTAACTATGCGTTCATTAGATATAACATTGTTTACCCTAACCCTCTGAGCTCTCTGGGTCAAAAATTCATTAGCCCATAGTATTATGTATGGACTAATCTGCAACGCTTTCATCTTTTCAATGAGTAAATGAAGTTGTATAGTGTTAAAAGCTGATGAGAAATCAACAAAGAACAATCTTACATAAGTGTTCGGTAAGTCCAGATGTTTGTAGACACAGTTTAAAATATTTAGGATGGCATCGTCTACACCTTTACCCTTTTGGTAAGCAAATTGTAAAGGGTCTAACTTATTACAAAGATCATTCAGAAGAAACATTTTAACCAATTTTTCTAAACATTTAGACACAATGGAAGTAAGTGAAACAGGTCTATAGTCATTCATTTCCTTCGGTTTGGAAACCTTTGGCACAGGTACAATTATAGATGACTTCCACACAGGTGGTATCTCATGGTTTAGTAATGAAGCAGAAAAAATATCTTGGAAAGGTTCAGCTAGTTGTTCAGCACATTCTTTTAAGATTCGCCCTTTTATTCCATCAGGCCCACCAGCTTTCATTGGGTTGACGTTTTTGAAAATGTTACAAACTTGCTCTTTAGTAATCGCTAATTCTAAGCAGTTGTTAACATTGACATCCTCAAGGGCTTTGAGTCTTAGATAATTAAAATCTTTCGTGTCGAAGCGACAATAGAAATCATTTAACTCGTTGGCCAATGTTTTTTCGTCTCTTGTAGCAAGATTATTTTTAATTTTGACTTGTGCTCCTGCCATTTTGTTCATGATGCCCCACGCCTGTTTCATGTCACTTGTATTAATTGAGTCTTCCAGCTTGGTGCGGTAGTTTCTCCTCCCTTCCTCAAGAACGACGTTGAGATTTCGTTGAGCAATTTTCCTTGTCTGCCCATCGCCACTCATAAATGCTCTTTTCTTTTTGATTATTTCCCGTTTTATTTTTGCAGTGACCCATGGTTTATTGTTGGGGTATATCTTGATGCTCTTAGTGCTGACACACATGTTTTCACAGAATTTGATGTCATTTGTCACTGCGTCGACCCATTCTTCCAGATTTGATGTGGTTCTTTGAACAAATTCCAGTCAGTGCATTCTAGACATCCCTGTAGTTTGAGAATATTGTCTTGCGTCCATTCTTGTACGTTTTTTTGAATGATTTTTCCTTCTTTAAGTTTTGTACGGTAAGTAGGCAGCAGTTGTATTGTTTTGTGGTCCGATGATCCTAGTGGTGGCCTTTCACGAGATGTGAATGCTCCTTTGATGTTACAGTAACATAAGTCCAGAGTTCTGTTTTCTCTTGTCGGACATGAAATGTGTTGATAGAAGGTGGGTAGGTCAACCTTCAAGGTGCATTTATTAAAATCACCCAGTATAACTACTGGTGCGTCCGGTGACCTTGTCTGAAACTCATGCACTACATCAGCGATGATTGCAGCTGCAACTTCCGTTTTGGCTGTAGGCGGAACATAAACCAGGACTATGTAAATAACACCAAAGTCTCGTGGCAAATAAAAAGGTCTTAATGAGAGCGCCAGTAGTTCAAGATCCGGACAGCACATTCTCTTTTTAACCGTGTAGTTGGTACAGTATTTGAGGTTGATGTACACACAAAGCCCCCCACCTTTCTACTTCTTAGTGGTAGATCTAGTAATAGACATAATACATGATAATAGTAAGTAGATCTAGTTATTCTTATAGATAAATTTACATTTCAGTACTATTTTAAATCAACATCTAGTCCTAGTCTATAGATATACTCGTAGAGACTAGACTAGCTAGTACTAGTAAAAGTAGTAGTAGATTGAATATGTACTATTTTTTTTTTATAATAGATTTAAGATTAGATTTTTTAAAATCTTAATCTTACAGTAATCTTACTTTTAACTTTAAAGTTTACTTTAGACTACTTTTTTTTTAATTTATAAATTATTGAGGTAAAAAAGAAATTTCAGATTCAAGATACTGTACTGATTAGATAGTAGAATATGAATAGTAATAGATCTAACTTAGAAACCAATGCTAAATTAACTGTAAATGTAACTTGGCGTTAAACTAAAACTTAGAAAATCACCCAACAACCTGCTGGGTGCTCCCAAAGAGGCCTGAACTTTGTTGGTACGCATTTATCTCCAACTGCGACAAGTGCTCTGTATAAGGGCGACAAAATAATCATGGTTCACGAAGAATATAGTCAATCTGGGTCGAAATCAAGATCTAGAGTAATCTAGACCTAATATAAATCTAAATCAAGATCTATGAGTATGATAGATCTAGGTCTAGATCTACTTCGACGAAGTAGTCTAGACTCTAGCTCCGCTGAGTGAAGATAAAAAGTTATTCTTTTTAATTGAATCTTGCGGCTGTTTTTTTCTCCTTGCCAACTAGAATAGGGTACCTAGAATAGTCCTTGGCAAGTCTACATCATGGCATAGGTCATATGGTATAAAATAGGAAAGGCCCATCAGCGAAATGGCATATAAAGCGAACACCTCCCCGTAATTGGCGTAATTTTTATCCATTCTTATTTATTTCAAAAGTAACTGCAGAACTAATAGAATGGTATTACAAAGACTCCATTTTTCTACATTTTCCACATATTCACTTTCGTTTTCTCTCATACAATAAAGCTTAGCTGAAGGTCAAAGTTGACATGTATGGAAATTTCATTCTCAAAACGTTTCCGGATAAACCAGAATAGGCGATTTTAAAGCACCAATGGACATCGGCTGAAATAAATTCGAATATTATGCTTCTAAATAGACGAGGAAATAGATCTAGTTAGTTGTAATAGCCAAGGCTATTCATTGCGTTGAAAAAAAAAATATTAAGGGGTGTTCGCTCAAAATGACCTTTTAACTAAAAAACTATTCTACGAACACCCCTATAATATATAAGCTTAAAAGCCATTAATGATAATTTAGTGATTGATTAATTTATCTGTTTTTCTTTTTGTCTTATTTATTGTTGTTGTTTGTAAATTGAAATATTACATTTTACTGATGGGCCTTTCCTAATATACACATCTTTGCATGTGTGTGTTTATATTTTGTTTTCTTTATGTTTCTTGATTTTTGGTAGAACCCAATTTCCTCCGTTAAGTGTTTCTTTATATTAAAAAAAAAATGATGCCAAGCTAGCTAGTTTTCTCATAATTATCTTAAGGCGCCTATAGGGGCCCACACCTGCACTTTAAAAAAATGTAAAGAAATGGTTTTGACAGTAAAAATTGAAATGTATCAAATTCTTAGCCTTTATAATTTTACTTAGCGACCTATTCATTGTGTTATTATGTATTTCTGAAATAAATAAAACAAAAAAAAAATGCGAAATAACAAATCGATGAAAACCTCATTATATGATGCACATACGATGATGCAACTACATCTTATTTATTTTCCATCGAGAAGATTTAGGTGACAAGTATAATACCGTACTAAAGAAAGTACTAAAAAAATATTAGCTATGATCTATTTGATTTTCAAGAAAATGATCTAGTGTTTAAAGAACTTCCTATGCACTAACAACAAAAATACAAAACTCGTATATCGCAACAAAGCTAAGTCATATGTTTTCTTCTGAAATACAAACGTACTTACGTCAAAAATAAATAAATAACTAGGTCAACCTAGTCATGACTTAAATTCTGCCAAGTCATTAGTTTTCCTGGCTGACTCAGGCAACCCATACCATGCTCTACTAGCATTAGGGAAAAAGGACGTAGGACGTAATCATCTTCTTTTTTTGAAGTAACGTCTGTATTATATAAGATAAGGAGTATTTGTACAAAAATTTGTTCTAGCATATGGAGCAAGGAGTGTGCCTTTATCTTTGTGTTTTTCTGAGTATTTTATTAGGTTTTGTTTTTGCATTTGAAGATTATGGTTCAGTGTTTTATCTTATCTTATATAATACATACGTTACTTCAAAAAAGAAGATGATTACGTCATACTCGTCATGCATTTAGTCATGCATATTAACCAATGACCTAAATTCTGCCAAGTCACTGGTTTTCCTGGCTAGCTCAGACAGTCCATTCCATGCTCTAATTATGTATACTTGCTACTTTACTTTTAAGCCTTCTATATTGAAGGGTTTCTTAACTTTACTTTTAAGCCTTCTATATTGAAGGGTTTCTTAATTTAGTGATTTTACTAAAGGTATTACTCTAATCAAATGTGAACATTCGTTTATAAATCTCACTGCTCTATTTTGTGTCTGTTTCATTTGTTTCTTAATGTTTTCTTGAGTTGAGGGTCCCAAACAGAGGATGCATATTCTATTATTGGCATAAAATAACATTTTATTTTTTTATTTTTATGCTCTTATTTGATTTGCAGAAATTTCTTTTTAATAAGCCATAATCATAGACATAATGCTTTGTTTCATTTTATAATAGTCTCATAAATATGGTGATCACACACACACACACATACATACATACATAGGCCTACATATATATATATATATATATATATATATATATATATATATATATATATATATATATATATATATATATATATATATATATATATCCATGAGAGTTTTTGAGTTATTATAACATCATGGACTATATATAGTCTATGTATAATACCTAGTATATATTTTGGGTTTTTAGTCTGTGTTACTGGTTTACTGAAGATTTGTTTTCTAGGTGGAAAGACGTGCTTCATTTGATTCCCATTTATGTAATTCATCTAATTCTTTTTATAAAATGTTTGTAGCTTGTGTTGTTTTTATTGTTCTATATATTATGCAATCGTCTTCAAATAATCAGAAAGATTGTCAAACTATATTGGACTAAAAGCCATGTGATTTACACATTTTAAAGTGCATCCAAAGGAAAAATATCAAGCAGTATTAGTCGGAATCAAGAAAAATTTGATACGTTATGCAGCTTATTTTCAAGACCAAAATGTGTTCGCGCCAACAAAGTTAGTTAAATTGTTTGAATCTCGAATCAGCAGGACAATGCTCTAGGCCAGGGGTGGGCAACCTTTTTGTTTCGAGGGCCGCATTAAAAAAAATTGCGGATGGCGGGCCGCACACACACACACACACATATATAAATTCGAAAGATACGCTAGCTAACTGTGTAGAGTGTCTTTTAATTCATATTTACACTTTATTATAGTCACGTTTCTTTCTTTTTTTTTTTTTTTCATACTCCACGTTGAAAAAGTTAGCAATTTTCGAAACCAATTTTACAACTTTTTTTAAAAATTGCTTTTGTCTTTTTACATCACAATTTCCCAACAAATATACAGCTGTCCTTGATGTGCAGTATTTTACTTATTACACTCGTGCATATCGTTTCGGAACTGTGAAACTTGCTTACTAGTTGTTACCCTTGTGACTGCTGTCAAATTACAGTCAGTCAACATTGACCACTGATTACACTTGTTTTTGTTTTCACCAAAAAATACCTGCTCACTGAATGAGACAATATATGTTCCGGAAGTTAAATGTCGGGACCAGCGAAACCTGCCCTTGTTGAGCATCACCAGAGAATACTGAGCATGTCCTTCAATGGTGCATACTAAATCGAGAGACCCGAACAAGACTCTGGCCTCGAAACCCTCCAAAGACTATTCTGAGAACTGCCTGATCTGGAAACCACTGCGCTGTTCATCTCAAATATAGGATTACTGATCTGAACCATTCAATCGGGTAAAATGAGAATGAAGAAGAAGAACAGATGTATGTTACCCAAATAGTGGGAACAACAGCAAAGTTTTTTAAAGTGTGGAAATACAGCTTCTGGCACCCATAAAACTCCCGTGGAAGTACTGACTGAAGCTTCTCTTTGCTTGGAGTTAAGTCCTCTGGAGCTGAATCAGCTTCTGCGCTAAATGGTGGGCTGAGGGTATTGAAAACTGGTTGTTGTCTTAAAATTTGCTTTTATAAATTACACAATTAAGGAATCTTAATAAGTGTTGTAATTTTAATCATTTCACTAAAATAGTTTCACTTTTCAGCAAAGGAAAATGACAAAAACTGTTTTCTTTTGCTTGCTTCTAGAAATGGGAAAGCCTTGTTAGAAAAGATTTAACATGCATTTACATTTTATATGCATTATGCATACAGTCAATAGCAAAAAAAAAAAAAAAAAAAAAAACATATAAAGTTATAAAAAACATGAAATCTGTCTTCCACTCTACACTAGAGATGCTGGTAACAAATTCACAGTCAATGTCCTTCAAGTAAGATAACAATTTCTTCCTTGAGATTTTATATTCTTCTTATTTTTTTTTACCCATGCTAAGCCATCGGATACATTGGAATGCTTTGTTCATAAACTATGAACTACCTGCGGTTAACACCTCTTGCTCTCTTCTGTGTGATTATAACATTAACTTTGATATTTTAACATTAAAATTTTATGCAGCTTTGTGCAAACTTTCTTGTTTACAGTTTATGGTTGGGATTTGTTTTTTTTTATTAAAAAAAAAAATAAAAAAATGAAAAAACTACTTTTCTCAGTCAATGATCGAGCTCCATCAACCCTACTCAACACTCAGAGAATTAAGTGTATAGATGTATAGCCAATAAGCATAATCTTCGTTTACTTCGAACTTTTTAAAATGAGACAGTTTCAATAATTTATTGAGATATTTTTGTAAATATTAACATTTTTATATGTATGTACTGAGTGCACACCTGATTTCTGTAGGTGTCGGCGGGCCGCATTAAACACCCCGGCGGGCCGCATGTGGCCCGCGGTCCGTAATTTGCCCACCCCTGCTCTAGGCCTAAATCTGTGAGTCATTAGGAGAATACATAGAATGAAGTCGCGTGAAAATTGAAGCTTCGGGAGTAACTCAGTCATGGTTCCAGCATAGTAGGCTATGTAATTTAAAAAAAAAATATGCTATCTTACAACAAGCTAGAGCTGCTACTGGCTGCTTGCTGAGCAATTTTAATGGACCTTTACTTAACTACAGGCAACATTTCTACTTTCACCATGTAGGTCTACTTTTACACTCATGTCTGTCATGTAGTCTACCCCCCCCTTTTTTTTTATCTACCCATTCAGCTGGACACTCGAGTATAACGACTACTTGAGTGCTAGACAGAATGGCGGATCTGGAAGGTATTGGTAGAATAAGGCCCTAAAGAGATTTGAACATAACGGCATCTGGGCCGCAATTAAGAACGATAAGCATATAGTGTAGGGGCGAACAAGACTACACCACGGACATGAAAAAAAAAGTCTACATTGTGAAAGTAAAAATGTTGCCTCTATTAAGGGAGGGTTGTAAGATCGCTTTCCCCCCCCTCCCCCCCCCCCCTCCTTTTTTTAAAAAGTCTAATTTTTATCACATACTATCCTCGTGCTTTAGAAACAATTCACTAAGAAACTCGATTAAGTCCAATTTGTATCAATACATTTTTTTTGGGGGGGGGGGAATAATGCCAACAAAAAGTTATAATGTATCAATCCCAGGGGCGGACTGGCTATATGGGCATTTGGGCAAATGCCCGGTGGGCCGGTATCAAAATGGGCCGGTAGGGTCACCTAAAAGGCCTTATGAATGAGACTATAGAAAGTGTTAAATTAAATCTTTAAATGTTTTATACTATTCTCTTGAAAAAGTGACCCGCTGAGCTTCGTGTTTAAAAAAAAAATCTTTTACAGACTCTATAGTGTGATTAATACTAAGAAGAGGCAGACAGAAAAAGCGATGGGAGGACAACATTAAAGAATGGACAGGCCTGCCATTGAGAGAGGTTCTGAACAAGGCAAAAAAAAGGGAGGAATGGAGAAAGACGGTCGACAAATCTTGCCTGGTGCCCCAACGGTCCAACAGACTAAGGGATAGGTAAAGGTAAGGTATATAATTTTTAAGTGTTGTAAAAAGTTATTCCTGGAGATAGAACTGTAGTTGCGGCAGATTTCCGCTCAAGTCGACAACGGGTCTGAACCTTTTTGTCGCCCCTCCCCCCTCCTTGTTGTTGGTCGGTTGTTGGCTTGTAGCTCCAAACAACTAGTACAAATGAACCGATGAAGGCGTTTTATATTTTTTGATAAATAAACTTTGAATAACTAATTTAACATCCATACGATCTGTGGGTTTGGGGTTTTTGGCACATCGGCACAGTTTAGGCCATGTCGTGCCCGCCATATGATCTGTTTAAACTTTGAGAAATACTTTAATTGTGAGAGGCTTACTAGAAACTTTCAATTGCAAAACATTCTTATCATGATCTCTATTCAAATGTTTGGTTATATAACGGCGTCCACCATGTGCTACAGAAAACTGTAGATCGACTTTTTTTTTTTATGAAAGCGGGACATAAGTCTTTCCGCCCGTACATTTTATGAACAGCGTGACAGACGGTACAAAGCGTGACTGTTCCGCCTAAGTAGAGACGTCTGGTCACCTTAGACTGTCTCAGAGGGTATATGTATTATTATAATTGTAATTTAAAAAAGAACATTTGAAACTAGAAAATAATAAATTAAATTTAAAAAATGAAAGAACTAAAGGTGTCGCTGAGCTATGTCTAGTCATTCAGTTACCGGTATCGGGTGAATCATTTGTCGTGTAACCAGTCATTCAAATTAAATCAGTAAGCCCTACGCTCAGTAGTCCTACATCACGCACTTAATATTATTGTAAATATTTGCGTTCTATTATAATCACAAAAAAAAAAAAAAAAAGAATCAACACAATCATTCGGTGTTAATGTGTGAGTTAAAACTCTAAAAGTTGTGACTGAAAGATTTCAATGATTGACTTTTTTTATTTTGGCCTTTGGCCCCAGCAGTATTATCTTGATTTTGTTCATTACGGGATATAGATCTATAACCCAATGCCTACAGCACAGCAGTTTGGAGCTTCAATCAATTATATCTATATCTAATGAATGACCCGATTCCTTGCACATTATAAATGTTTCATCAGGTCACGAAACACCAATAGATCTAGATCTAGATTTCTAGATCTAGTCTATCTAGAAATTTACGCTAGCCATAAATAATGTGCAAAGAACATTTTATTTTCGGAAATCAGGTAAGATTCGGTAGTTTGCATAAGAGTAACCGTGAAGTTTAATTTGTGATCCCCATGTATCACGTGGTCTCTTCTATATTTTTTTTTTCAGGATTATAGTAAAGACGCTATTTCTAGAGAAGAGAATTTTGGCTTAATTATTTCTAAAATAAAAATTAGCCCCTATTACTAAAGGTAAGATATAAACTCGATTTGTACTATTTTAGGTAAGCTAACTTTTTATATTATATATTATCAAAATCATTATTCTTGCAATTTTAAACAACATGCGTTTCCAAGCACTATTGCCGGTTTTTACGCCATTTTGAATCATGTTGTTTCAACCGGTTTTCCCAGTAGAGACAGATCTTGTCTACATAGATTAGCTTTTGAATAAACTGATGCCGTATATGTCGTAAACAATTCCTTTTCTTTAAGATCTAGATAGAATCTGTCAATCTTAAATACTTGTTCTAGATCTCGCAATTAGTATAGATTATATTATACTACTGTAACTTGCGTTTATCGAACAAGTTAAAGTTAAGCTCAGTCGCCGACATTTTTTATGTTTGAATTTGTGTATCTCCGTAAAAATTAGACCTAGAGTAACTTACATCTATCGAACACCTTCGTTTTAAGGTACTTATCGAACACCCCATTGTATTTTTTAAAATTCTCCTTTATTTCGATGAGTATAAAGAAACTAGTCAATTCTTATTGTGCATCGTCCATTTCTTTATAGATCTATGGTAGATTCTTATAACTGAACACTGACTTTCGGGAACTAGGTCAATTTTTTATTTTATTTTTTTATTTGGTGAAGGTTTAACTTACAAAAAAACTGAAAGCAGATTCTTATTCTGCAACTAAAGGACTATAAAAATAGCTGTGTTCCTTTGTATTACCACCCATAGTCAAGATTTTATTTTAAAATAAATTAGGTCACTTCATGCTCCTATTTTGAACGCAGTTTTTGGGCTTTCTCCTTTAGTTGAACAGTGAGCACCGGTGTTGAACACCACTATGTAATTGCTAATAAATTATATCGGTGTTACTTAAAAATTATTTAGATTGTAGTAAAAGAAGTAGATTCAATTTTGCAATATGTATTTATAGTCTATTTCCTCATATACTCTCTCTCTTTATATATATATATTTATATCGTGTATAGTTTATTTATTTAAATACCTATATAATCTATGTGTAGAAACAGACAGAAATAAATTTATATATATAGATTATAGAGCTATAAATTAATTATTTTAATTTAATAAACATGATATTTTCTACTAGGCTACTTGTATTTTCTCTCTGTCTTTCTTTTAACTCCCATCCAAGGACCCTCTTCTTGTTTTCATAATTTGGATGTGCGTTTTGTGACACCTTTACATCCCCTCCCTCCCATGGATGCTTATAATTCTTTTCATGACTCTCTCCCCCTTCCCTCCACTGCCTGTTGGATAGTTTGTGACACTACTCGCTGAGTGTATACCTCTCCTTACCGCCAGCTTATCTTGCGTGATCACATGCAGTGGGCATGGTCTCTGGCTTCAAAATAGCAGCCCACACTTTTTCTTTCATTCATAAGTTATATATTCTAGATATCTCTATCTAGGTCATGTTTATTCATTGAAAAAATCTTAGATTTATTAATCTCAATAATATTTCTTAATACGATTTTGCTGTGTTCAAAAAGGAGAATGAGCTGAATTCATTATTATTTGTTTGGACACCCCCTTTTTTAATTTTATTTAACAGCTAACGGTATAAATGTGATTGGAATGTCTTTCTAAAGATGTTTGGAAGCTTATTTTGATATGCCCATCAGCCTACGATCAAACAGGCTCATGATATAGCCTTCATCCCTTATATGGGTATGAATTGCCGGGGGAGGTTAAAACAACAGCTTAACATACATGGTTACCGAGAATCTAAATAACTGCCATCTGCTTTGGAAAAACGGAACAAAATTACCAGAACTTATCTAAAATTGGACATGCGCAGTCCCGAATCGTCGATTTTAGCTCCAAACATAAAAACAAATGAATTACAAACAAAAAAAAGCGACCCGTTTAGAAAGGAGAATTCGATGGGGTGTTCAAACTATAAGAGCCTCCTCTAGATCTAGTTAAGTTATAATTAGTTTCATTTTCACCTGAGGATCATTTTTTTTACTTAGTAAGTGCATTGGTAATATTGGTATAAAAATTTCACATTTTTTGAACTCTTGGGAAGAGTGGAGTGAGTCTCGGGTTAAGCCAGTTAAGGGTATTTTTTAATGCTAATGATGCTTCAGCTCAAAAAAACTATATAATACGCTTCTAATTAGTAGGGATGTTACAATTTTTTTCAGAAATTTTTTTTTAAGAATCTTGTTATCTGATATGTTGTAGATTTGAAAGAGCCTTCTAAATTTATATGAATTATGTATGTATGATTCCTGGTTGAAAGAAAATAAATTTTCTATGTGTGCTTGTCCTTATCATAGCAACCAATGGGCACGATGTGAGGAGATTTGAATGTGTTGAATAAATATGCTTGCCATTTCTTATATATTAATCAACTAGTCCAAAAACATGTTTCAAATGAAAGTTTATTGTTATTTAAATATCTGAACACTAAGCTGCATATTATATACCGGTACTCATTAGATCTAAATCTACATCTATTTCAAAATGTGTAACTGCAGAAATAAATCAATGTCAGCCATTTTGACATCATTTCAGTCTATGTTTTTTTTAAACTGCTATAATAATTCAACCTATCAGAAAATTATTTGATGTCACATGACCAATCTGACCAATCACTATTATCTTGGCATGTAAACAAGATGGCTAAAATTACAATGGTTAATAATGGCCTCCAGCATTAGATTCAACAGCTAAATATTAAAAAATTAATAGCATCCAAAGTGCACAGTCTTATGTGAAAAGTAAAGCACTGAAATTTAGTCAGAAAAATGCTCTACAATACTGGAGAGTCAAAAGGCGTGGGAATGTTGAGCTTTTTAAACTATACACAAGGGAAATCGAACCTTTATTTAAGTCTAATAAAACGAAACCTTCTACTCCACGTGGGAAAGCGTAATTTCATTCCCGGAAGCCATTTTTATTGGTCAATCAAAAACTATAACTCTTTTACAGAGAAGTATTCAATTAATAGGTTAAAAAAGTGCACCTTTAAGGTATGTAAAAAAAATGTCAGAAAAAAGTCGAAACAGTTATTTGACTTAATAAAAGGGGCGTGTCACCGGATATTGTAACATCCCTATAATTAGGCTGAGAAATATTTACAACTATTCATTTGAAAGTGTCCTTTGTTACCTAAACATGAAAATTGAGGTTTAAAAAGGGGGTGTTCGATAATAGCAGTTTTTATATAAGCAATCTCAGCTTCGTAAGATATCGAACGCCATTTTAATGTTAAAAATAAACATCAAAGGGATATAACCCAAAGAAGACAAAATATTTAAATTATATATTTTTTGTTATTTTTTAAAATAATGTAATGCAAAGTACAGATATAAATTAATCATATGTTACAATTTGTATCAGTTATTTGTGGTTTACCGTAAATGCTATATTTTTTTAAGTAAATAGATTTACATCGATATATGCACTAATTGTACCCATTTTAAAAGCTTGATTTTATGACACATATATTATTGCTAGATGCTAATAGTATCAATGCCAAACACCCGGGAGGAACACATTGGAATGTATTCAGTTGTTGTTTCTTTTTCAGATGCCCCATTCTATTAACTTCTGAATTTGCCCCATTCTATTAACTTCTGAATTATGTGTTATAAACCAATACCTAGCGCATGTGCTTGATGTGAAGAGATATTAATAAAACGAAAGGGCAAAGGGGGAGGTATAGAATGCAGATATGGTATTTTGAAATAAAAATGTCTTGGGCAGGTAAAAAAAAAAGGTCGGGGGGTGGGGGAGAGAAACAGTCAAGACACTGTATCCAGAGATCATCAATAATTGATCGACCATTAGAATGTGACGTCAGCCTCAAATACATAGAGTCAGTTGTGCTTCTCGATCTAGACGTGTGGCGCCGGGTCTATAAAATTATATATATATATATATATATATATATATATATATATATATATATATATATATATATATATATATATTTGCCATAAAGTATGATAAAGCTCATAATGCGCTACAAAGACACTCCTTTGAAACATCACAAATACACAAAATAATAACAATAACGCATTTAACCACTCTCTTATTCTGCCTACACCCCCTTACCCGCGCTTCCACTCTCCAACATTCACACTTTTTCAGTGCAAAGTAACAACGTAAATTTCAAGACTCAATCCAAACGCAGCCACCAGACTAACACACAACAAAAAAAAAAAAGGTCAGTGATAGCGTAACACACAGGTGTAAACCAGGCCATCAACACAGCCCAGACATGCCTACAGTCCCGCATTATGCGGAACCGTCCCGCAAAAGCATCAAAAAAGCTCACATGTTCCGCCGTTCCGCATTCACGATTTTTTGTTCCGCCAAGTCTGAATTCCGACACACAAAAAAAAAAAAATCGCCGATTTTTCATTATTTATTAATAATGCGAAATTAAAATACTGAATGCAAAATAAAATATATATAGGTCTGTGTTTATTGTTTACATTTCATCTTCTCCCGGACCCGGTGTCACGGTGTCCTAAATTTACGAAGATAAGGTTGAGCTAGATCTAGACATAGATCTAGTACTCTAGGTCTAGATACTAGATCTATTCTGAGAATCTAGTAATTGCTAATTATGCTAATAAGCCAAATGTTTCATTCAAATCCCTTTCTTTTCCCGACAATGGCTATACTACTTAGTCTACTTACTACTAGTCTAGACTAGACCTAGATCTAGACTAGACCTAGATCTAGACTAGACCTAGATCTAGACTCTAGACCTAGACTATCTCTAGACTCTAGACTATTGGCAATTGGAATTGCATTTGCCGTATTGCCACTATTGGAGTCTATAATTAGTATAATCAGAGTATTGTCACTATTCTAACAGTAACTAACACTAACTCAACTGGTTTCTTAGGTTTCTAAGTCCTAAGTAATCTAGAAAAGGATTTTTTTTTTAAAATACGTTATTAAAGTAATAAAAGACCTAGATCTAGACCTAAATGTAATTAATTTTATTAGACACAGTACACAGTAAGGCTAAGGCCTAAATAAGCTAAATAAGGCTACAGTTAGATCTACTATTCTACTTATTAGTATTATTACATCTTATAGTCTAAATTAATTATTAGTTTAGTTTCTAGATCTAAAAGTAAAAGTAGGACCAGCACTTCTGCTAAATCTCTAGAGATCTGTCTAGAAATAGACTTAGAAGTAATAGAAGCTAAGAAGGTGATAGATTAGATTCTAGTTTATTATGTAATAAATTTACTATTTTTTTTATTTAGATCTAGTTCTCAATAAGTTGAATAAGTCTATAGATTAGTATAGATCTAGACTGACTATACATTAATATTTAGATCTAGATCTATAATCTATAATATTATTTTTATAATCTGTGTTCTTAGACTTATTAGGACTTATGTAGGTCTAGACTAGGTAAGTCACTAGTAGACTCTTAAATTATTTTAGTTAGATCTAGAACTAGAGACAACATCTAGAGTTATTAGAGTGATTAGAGTAGAGCCCTAGAAAAGGATAGATAATCAAGTAGATGTAGATCTAGAATAATCTAGATCTAGTCAGTAGATTTATATCTAGTAGTAACAAATAAAAATAGATATAGTAACATTTGAGTCTAGGTCATTAGAATACATTTTAGTTAGAATTCATCATTTAGGAGTTAGAACTATTGATTTCAAACAAAGGACATAATTATGAATTAAAGGTTTTCTTACTTTTAATTATAATATTTACATCTAATTTATAAGAAGCATGCTATTGTTGTTTTTTAAGTAATATAATTGAAGTTTTATTTATATTGCGTACAGTATTGCTAACAAACGCGTTTATGTTCCACATTGGGGCCCAAAATTCCACATTTTCAACCTGAGTGTTCCACATTCTGGGTCTTGGGGGTAGGCATGTCTGACAGCCCCAGAACATTGTTCAAGTTGTAGTAAGAACAATGTTGAGGGGAAAGGGGGAGGAGCCATCAGTCGAGTACCTACAGTCAAGCCGCTAATTAGGTCACAAACACTAGTAGGCCTATATATAGATATGTTGTTTGTGTGTGTGTGACAAATACTAAGCGTGCTCTAAAATACGTTGTTGTTTTTTTTGTCAACCAGGTGGTTTAGGGAGGGCGGATTTATCTACATCTATAGGTAACACAGCTTGCAAGCTACCATAGCTTTTCAGCAAACCCAACCCCCCCCTCCCCCCCCCCCCCCCCCAGATCGAAAAATATCTAGCACTGACTTTTGGGCTGTTACATACACTGAGCGTGCTAGATCGGCGGCTAGTTACGTAGGGCAGCGTACCGTATGTTTTGTTTTTAGGTCAACCAAGTAAACTGTTGTGTCCTGCAATGACTTGGGGAGGGCGGGATTATCTATTGGCTACCAAAGCTTATTAGGCTCTCCCTCAAATAAATAATATCTGGATTTAATTTATTAATGGCCTTATGTCTCAAAATAGCTTAGACCTAAATAAGTACTACGGTAATGCGTTACTGGGCTTAGCACCGTCAGTTTCTAAGCAGAGCTGATCAGTGATAGATTCCTTTGATGTGGACCATTTGAAAATGACTAAAAATCTGTCTTTCTTGACATGGCGTTAAAAGAAAATGATATAAATAAAAAAAGTATAGATTATAACACTTTTGAAACACCATACTTTTCACAAAATTTTAGGATTATAACACTTTTAAAACACCATACTTCTCGTGTGTTCGATAAGTTCTTAATATGTTTGATAAGATAAGATAAAGGTAAAAAAGTGTTCGATAATTTAAGCTTTTGAAATCATCAACCTGACCCATTTTAACATCAAATATAAGTTTAACTATGAGTAGTAATAGAATAAAACATGTCTACTTTTTAAGAAAAATGGATGAGGAGTTCACAGATACAGTTTTTTTCTAGGTCTAATTTTTACGGAGATACACAAATTCAAACATAAAAAATGTCGGTGAATGAGCTTAACTTGTTTGATAAACGTAAGTTACTGTAGATCTAGATATAGATCTAAAAAAAAACTGATTGTATCTATGAATTCCTCATCCATTTTTCTTAAAAAGTAGACATGTTTTATTCTATTACTTATTAGTATTACTACTCAAAGATTATAGATGATTAGATCTAGAGTCTAGAGTAAAGGATGGTTGTCGGACACCCGGGTTTCGCCTCGCATATCGACCACCTCGATGTATTATTATTAAATCTTTATTTGAATGTTTACTACCCAACTTCTGCATAAATATTGCGCATGGACTATTTTGTCACACTTCCGACACTTACAGCTCCCTTTTATAGGGGGTGGCCAACAAGTTTTACCTTTTCTGAATAAGAAAACATATCGTCATATGACGCTAGTCATCATAGGGAAATAATTTGACACAGTAAATATGGGGAAATAAACAAATTGTTATTGTTTTTGTTTTAAGCATTTACAAGAATAATTTTGTTGTTTGTTAAAATAATATAGTACAAAATGTAGGGAGGTGAAATAAATTGATCTTTGAAAAAACAATTTTTCGTTAGTACATCATTAAAATACTTATAAAGGACTTTCCAATGGTGTTTTAAATTATGACTATGTCTAATAATTAGAAAGTTATGATTTTTTTGTGTCGTTTTGGCCTAACATTGTTGACATGGAACAAGTAAGATGAGTCATCATGAAAGCGTCTCTCTCGCTAAGCCAGCGAGACACCCCCCCCCCCCCGGCTCAAAAAGTTAAAAAGTTGGAATTGAGTTTTGTAGAGGATAAATCTACTTATTAAATAAGAAATTTAATAGTAGATTTAGTATTCATAGTGAATTTCTAGCTCACAAATCTGATTTCATTTATATTTATGAACTTTACTTGTTTAAAATGTAAATATTGATGAAATAAACAAATTATCGGGTCTAGATCTACAAGAATTGTCAGAGAGGCGGGGACAAAATGGCGGCGTTCTGATGGCAGAAAATAACAAAATATTTAAAAAGTGGGATCAAAATCGTCTGAAACAATTATTTTTCAAATGCGCTCTATAATTCATGCGACGACGATTAATACATAAAATCTATTTGAATATATCCAGAATATTAGGCCTTACATGTCCTCCAGTGGTTTTACATTGATGAAGAAATTTTCTTATCAAAATTCAGTAAATTCTGAAAATCCCATAGCCCCCAATGGTAAACCGTATTTTCAAGTTTTTGAGCGATGCGACGGAGATATCGTGATAAAACTTGGTAGAATTATAGCCAGGCATGATATCTACCGTGGAAAAAAAAATGAATCATTGATCATTTTCCTGGACCCTGTATTGCTATAAACAAAAAATGATTATTTTTTATAATAAATGTAAAAATGACAAATAACTTTAAAAAAAAAAACGTAATTAAGCTTTATATAGGCCATTGTCTAAAGTAATCGATAACACAAGTTTAAAACTTCTAACATTTCATTTAAAAGTGTACTAAATTTGCAAGTGTGGTTTATGTGAAAAAAAGTCAAAAACGCAATCTCAAGTTTATCGGTCATTTTTTACTTTCACACTTCCGCGTTTTTTCGCCTAGCTGCAAAATGTATATTTAAGTCATGTATGTGTTCTTGTGTGTGTTTGTTACATGAAGTTACGTTTCACAAAAAAAAATCGTAACATATTTATAAAAAAAAAAGTTATGTGGTGTATGCAAAACGTATAACCATTTATTTTAAACCATTAAATATGCAACAAATATGTACAAATGTTATAGCACTTAAGTGCACAACTGTATACAATAATAAATTGGCATCAATGGGCAGCTGAAAAAAAAAGTCACAATAGCAATATCATTGTAGACCTCGAGCCTACAATTATTGATCGACCAGGTGCGCTAAATGGCCATTGTGTGAAACATCAAAATCAAAAGAGAGTATACTACATGAAGCCTCCTGCCCCCCCCCCTCCTTTTCCCTTTTTTCCATGTCTCTTAAGCATACCATTACATGCTCTAAAAAAAAAAAGGGGGTGAGAGAGCAGGAGACTAGCAATTATCTGACTGGTACAAAAAAGGCTAAGGTGAGACAGGCACGCATTGAGCTAGTGGAGCTGTGCTACGGGGGGGGGGGGGGGAGTGCCCCGTAGGCAGACTAGAGAGAATATTCCTCCTCTTCTCCCCCGCAACAGAGGCGATTTTTTCCCCTAGCGCGACCAGCTAGGCTAGGCCCAAAGTAGTGGCCACGGTGTGACGTCAGTTACAAGCTGAGAATGAAAGCGTGGAGCGTGTGAAAAGTGATAATATAGGTACTTCGATAAACTGACCAGATCCATTTTTTTTTCTCCCAAAAAATGGCTGAAAAGTGTGTCAGCACATTTTACCCTTTTTTTAAGGGTGGTCATTTCCATCAAAGTTTTAGCACATTGTATTTTATTTGAGGACTAATTGTGATTACTTTTTGTAAACATAAGATATCAGAGATAATTTTTATTTGCTTTTGAAGCTAATCTGTTACATTTTTCTTAACAAAAGTTTATGTGAAAGTTGACATTTTTAAAACTTTTTTCCTATAAAAGTTATGACAATGCTGTTTGCTACAATAATTTATCATATTATGAAATGTGTATATTTCAAATTTCATTAGATTCTCTTGGCGCACTTTAAAGATATTTGATATTAAAATTAACAAAGACAAAAAAGGGTAAAATTTTATTTTTGAAATAAAATAAAAGTGTTTATAGTTACAACAATCTCGCTAATTCTATTGAATTTAGCATGTTAATATATATCTGTGTGCTAAGTTTGAACTTTGTAGCTTGGCGCACTCTTTAGATATTAATTTTCAAAGTTGATGGTTAAAATCTATTTTTAGTAACAACCAACACTGTGATTTACTGGAAATGGTCAATTTCTATCTATCACGTCCTATTTTTAGAAGCACACATAGGAATTTTTCATTTAGATTAACTTTTATAATGTTTAAATGCTAGATTATGGAGAGGGAATGTGTCTTTATTTTAATGACTTTGTAATGTGCAAATTGTAAAGTAAAAATAAATATTTTAAAATAATAATATATTAAATATTAATTTTTTTTTTTTCATATTTTTAGCTTTGAACTATTAATTATTTATTTATTTCCGTGTGTTGTTTTTTTCTATTAGTATACATGTAAATTAATAGTTAATAAATGAGTACATTATATTTTTAAAATGATGAGCTATTACTGCAAAAAAAATTAAGTAAAAAATCTTTTAATAACTTGTAAATAAATCGCAAGGTTTCTTTTTTATTTTATTAACCGATGCAAGAAATTTTTCATAAATTTACAATCTAATTTTTAAAGAATTTAAATTCAGGCATTTTAAAATGATTAATTGCCAGTGCTCTACAAAAAGGTTTAAACTGTTTTTATGAAATTTATTAAACTTATAGTGATTAAATTTTAGCAAATATTTCTCTGCGCAGTGCTATTTTCATTTATAATTTATAAAAATTATCTATCTGATGCATATAAATAGCTATTTAAATACAGTAGAATTATAATTAAACAAAATAAAACACACTACAGATCTCTGTTTTGTTTTATTTGTGATATTTGGGCTCATATGATGACAAAATCACATATATTTTTATTTTTTGTCGAAGGCTTTTTTTTATATATTAATTCACTTTTTTTCAAAGATTTTATTGCTTGGTCTTATTTTTAAAATTTGTTTTAATAGAATACATGTTAATGAAAAAGAGTGAAGTTTCAACCCCATATCTTTAAGACTTTTTTTAATACAGTTAATTAAAGTTCAAGTGTCAATTGTTTGGGTCAAAGATTTTTTTTTGCTTTACAAAGGCTATAGAAGGCTCATTTTTGGCCACTCAAAATTTAATAACTTCCCTCACAGCAATATAAAATTGGTATCATTGGAAAGCATTTCTCAAGCTCTATCTAACCAAATAGGTTCCATTGCATTGTGATCATTTTGAAATTTTTATCGAAGTACCTATGTGTGACGACACGAAACTTGCATGCAAAATTTCATTTGAGTTTTTCCCAGCAAACCGTGAGAAACTTTTCTTTTTAACTTAAAACAATTATTTTCTTGTCCACCCACAACTAAATTCTTTTAGAATTTATCTCCACTCGCACTGTTTCTCTCAGGACGAATTTCGACGTAAAACATTAACTAGCCTCTCTAGGGCTAACTTTTAATTTTGGTCGCTGCACCAGCGCTACACGCTGTGGCCTAATAACTTTTCACACCTAGGAACATTCTTCTCTTCCAATCACTCACCAATTAGCAATCCATGATGAGCACTTATTTTAGATATTAACACCTTCATTTCATTTCTTAATTATAATTTTATTTGATCATTTATCTTTTGTAAACTTTCATTTATTAAATTATATTTATTTATAAACTTATAATATTGTTCTGTTCTTACTGTTAGTTGCGGTGTGCCTGTACAAAATCTTAAATGTGGGCGGGATAAATTATTAAAATCTCCCCTAGACTTAAATAAGCAAGCCACAAATTAACTAATTAATCATCTCGTCACACTATGATAATATGGCTTGTGTCGTTGCGCTAATGTACAAAATAATAAAATTAAGGATGAAATGTCTTAATAATATGTTTAATATATAGAAGACATCTATTTCCTTTGAAGTGGCCGATAAATCTCCAAACCGGCCCACAACTTTTACAGAGACAAAAATCATGACGAAAACTTTTACGCATCAGAAAACCCAACCTACCCCTCTTCACATCAGATCTAATTTTAACTATGCGTAGTGATACATTACAAAATAGCTATTTTTATAGACAAGGATGACGAATTCATTGACACCATCAGTTTATTCATAGGTTAGACCATTACAGAGTTATGAATTTTGAAACATAAAAATGGCAGGAGAATGGTTTAGCTACTATCGAACACCCCCTTTTTAAACCTCAATTTTCATGTTTAGGTAGCAAAGAACACTTTAAAAAAAATAGTTGCAAATATTTCTCAGCCTAATTAGAAGCATATTATATAGGTTTTGTTGAGCTGAAGCATCATTGGCATTAAAAAATACCCTTAACCCGAGACTCACTTCACTCTTCCCAAGAAGTCAAAAAAAGTGAAATTTTTATACCAATATTACCAATGCACTTTGAATATAAGTAAAAAAAATTATCCTTGGGTGAAAATGAAACTAAATATAATAGACTAGTTTCGTCATCATCGAAATAAAGGAGAATTTAAAAAAATACTATGGGGTGTTCGATAAGTACCTTAAAACGATGGTGTTTGATAGATGTAAGTTACTCTAATTAATAATTATAGACTCTAGATCAGTGGTTCCCAAACTTTTTTGTCTCGTAGACCCCCTGCCATGTTTTCTGGTTTTCGGTAGACCCCCTGCTCAACTTGCAAATTTTTGCAAATTCATCATTTTTTTAAACAAATTTCTAACTGTATGAGTTGAAGAGTGAAAAAAAAAAAATGGCGGCGTTGTGATGGCAGAAAATAACAAAATTTAAAAAGTGGGATCATAATCGTCTGAAACAATTTTTTTTCAAATGCACTTTTAGACTAATGGGCGTATTTTTAGTACACAAAAACAATTTGAATATATGCAGAATATTAGGCCTTACATGGCCTGAAGTATTTTTTTTTTTAAACTTACGAAATTTCTTTATCAAACTTTATCAAAAACTGGAAAATCCCATAGCCAACAATGCTAACTGTATTTTCAACTTTTCATATAATGGGCATAGGATATCGCAATAAAACTTTGTAGAATTATAGCCAGGCATGATTTCTAGCATAGGAAAAAAAATTGTGTGATCATTGTCTTGGACTGTGTATTGGTAAAAACAAAAAAGGGGTATTTTTGATTATAAATTTAAAAATGATAAATAACTTAATTAAGCTTTTTAAGGCCATTGTCTAAAGTAATCGATAACACAAGTTTAAAACTTCCAGGTTTTTTCACCTAGCTAAATTATGTATGTATGATTCCTGATTGAAAGAAAATACATTTTCTATGTGTGCTTGTCCTTATTATAGCAACCAATGGGCACGATGTGAGGAGATTTGAATGTGTTGAATAAATATGCTTGCCATTTCTCATATATTAATCAACTAGTACATAAACATGTTTCAAAGGAAAGTTTATTGTTATTAAAATATCTGAACACTAAGCTGCATGTTATATACTCATTAGATCTAAATCTACATCTATTTCAAAATGTGTAACTGCAGAAATAAATCAATGTCAGCTATTTTGTCATCATTTTAGTCTGTTTTTTTTTACTGCTATAATAATTCAACCTATCAGAAAATTATTTGATGTCACATGACCAATCTGACCAATCACTATTATCTTGGCATGATTGCTAAAATTACAATGGTTAACAATGGCCTCCAGCATTGGATTCAACTGCTAAATATTAAAAATTATTAGCATCCAAAGTGCACAGAATTATGTGAAAAGTAAAGCAGTGAAATTTAGTCAGAAAAATGCTATACAATACTGGAGAGCTCATCATGCGTGGGTATGTTGAGCTTTTTAAACTACACACTGGGAAATCAAACCTTTATTTAAGTCTAATAAAAAATAACCTTCTACTCCACGAGGGAAAGCGTAATTTCATTCCTGGAAGCCATTTTTATTGGTCAATCAAAAACTATAACTCTTTTACAGAGAAGTATTCATTTAATAGGTTAAAAAAGTGTGCTTTTAAGGTGTCTAAAAAATGTCAGAAAAAAAGTAAACATTTTTTTGACTTAATAAAAGGGGGGTTTCACCGGATATTGTAACATCACTAGTCAAAGTAGTGTAAACCGCAACATGAACCACACAGTTTTTCTTTCCCCTGACCATTGGACAGCACATCTTGAAACACTAACCAAACAAAGCACAAAAAATCCTTTTCTTATAAGTGTTATTATTTTAAATTCATGTCATTTTCTGTTAAATCTTGATATAAACCAAATTGGGATCAGGAAAGGGCTGACTATTTACCCTGCTATTAAGGAGTTATAGATTAGAGGTCTTTGATATGTTGCCACTAGTCATATGCTCTATATTAGGATATCTCTTTCGGATCCTTTGTTGATGGTCATCTGCATACCTGGCTGGCTGATCGATTTTTCCATTCATAATAGACCCAGATCTATTAATCTGTCTGGTGATAGTTTAAAAAAAAAAAAGAAGGTAATAGAAATAATCTTAACAATTACCCCCCCCCCCCCCCTTACACACACACACACCACCACCAAAGAAAAAGTCTGAGCATGCTACACTAGACGGCTAGTGATTGATCAATTAGTTGCAGGTGCTATGAGCGTGCTGGTGGACAAGAGAGAAGATGGGTCACAATTATTGGTCAACTATGTGTAAAAAAAAATAAATAAAAGCCTGCTATAAACTGCCAACAAATATTGACTAGTGTGTGACATCAGTTACACGCACACTGAGCGTGAAGAGTAGCACTTTAAAAAAATGCTGGTCATATCCATTCCAATTTTATTACGTCACATGAAATCAATCAATCCATACCTAAGTCACATACATCCGTCCTTCAAGCCCACACCATCCATCTAGCACATATCCATCCATCCAGGTCACTATGTCTTGTCAATCAAATCCTCCCGTGCCGTTTGGCACGTTGGGTGGCAAGATGTCACTGGCAATGTCTGAAGCATCTTCCCACCTGGTGTCTGCTGCTCTGAGGTCTTTAATGAAAGTGTGGCGCCAAGTTATACGAGAAAGTTCCTGTTTGTGCTTTCCTCGTATTGGTCTCCATGTCATGGCAACTCTTGGTATGCGTAATTCATTTTGTCGGAGAACATGTTTGCAAACCTCATGTGACGCTCTTCACAACCTCACTAAGTGATTGACCTGCAGTTTGGCATAGGATTTCCATGATTGAGACCTAATCTCTATATGACTCCTAAAATCTATCTTAGCCATTTTTGTTGAGCCACATTTAGTCTTTTCTTAATTTTGGCATGTATGACTTCCATGTCTCTCATGCATATATTGTTGTTGGGATGATGGAAGTTTAATAGCTTTGATTGTCCAAACAGGTCACATCCTTTGGAAAATGCTCTCTACCTTTCCTATTCGGCATGCTACATCATGGTAGGCAGACCCATCGTTTATGATGCTGCCTAAGTATGTGAACTTGTCCAACTCTGCAATCTCTGACTTACTAAGTCTGACGGGGGCACCCTTCACCTTATATCAAACTCGCACAATTTTAGTCTTATCCAAGTTAATGTTTTTTATCTAGGCTCTCCGACGTTTCTTGTACAGGGT
Source organism: Biomphalaria glabrata (assembly GCF_947242115.1). Classification (NCBI taxonomy): domain Eukaryota; kingdom Metazoa; phylum Mollusca; class Gastropoda; family Planorbidae; genus Biomphalaria; species Biomphalaria glabrata. Next base: position 21,664,631 of record NC_074716.1, read on the forward strand.
ATACATTTATTTTTAGACCCAAGTAGTGCAACATCGTTGGCGAAGTCCAAGTCTGTCATTCCATTCTGTTCATGCCTTGAATACCCGTTTAAAGTGGCATTGTATAGTTATCTATTGCTTGTTTCAAACTTACTTTAAAGCAGCGACTTCTAAAGAGGACTAATTAAGCTTAAACCACCACCTCAGTCAAGTACAATTTCTTTACCTTGGTTGAGATACTAAACAAAATAATTAATTTCCAAAAGTTAATTAACTAATTGGTTAATTATTTTTTTTTTTTAATTTGTGTTTTCAGGTAAAATAAATAATTTTGCAAAAGTTCAGCTTATCTTAGTGTTAGGAGAAATGTGTACAAATTTTTTATCATACAGATTGACAGTTCGAGTTGATTTATAAGCTTAGTAAAAAATACTGCTTATCTTATTTATGGTAAACAGTTACACAGACTAAAAACTCTTGGTGGAATAATAAATGAATATGCATCCTCTGGTTGGGACCCCCTCAACTTAAGAAAATATTAAGAAACTAGAACAGCCACAGACTAGAGTAGTGAGATTCATAAAAACAAATATTCATATTTGATTAGAGTAAAACCTTTAGTAAATAATAAAATTTAAGAGACCCTTCAGGATTGAAAAGATTTAAAAGTAAAGTAGCAATTATACATAAAACATTGAACAAATACAAAAACAGATACTCAGAAAGATGCACATTTCTTGCTCCATATGGACAAATTTGTACAAATACTCCTTGTTGAGATGCCCAAAAAAAGGTTTAAGATATTGCACCAAACGGTGCAATAGATGAGGACTGGTCAGTAAGCCTTTCTCATATCCCCACCATGTGCAAGTACACTGGCTAGAGCATAACTGTGGTAACCTACTGGAGGCTTTGTTAGCTCTCTTATTTAGCCTTTCCGCTTCCCTGGGTGGACATTTACACAGGCGCGACGGGAGGTGGTATCATTCGTACAAATACTACTTCCTTAGTGCTATTAGAGCACGGAATGGGTTGCCTGAATAGACTTGGGAAAACCAATGATTTGGCAGAGTTTGTCATTGATTAATAATGCATACCTAGATTGACCTTGGGAAAACTATGACATCTGTGTTTTTTATAAGACAAGAAATCCACTTGGGGTTATACCAGATAAACATTTTTTTTTTATTTGTAATTTGCATTTTTTAAAAAATTCAAATTCTAATTGGTTTTGATCTTAATATATATATTTGTTTTATTTTTTTATTATGGTGAAGTCTAGCTAAAATCAAAACAACTTAGAAAAGGAAAAAATGGCAGAGAAAATTTGTAATTGCTTTTAAAAATTGACAGCCATCTTAAATATTTGATTCATTTGCTTTAGTACTTGAAATATTTTCAAATCATTCTATTTCTTACAGTAGTCTCAAAATAATTATTTTTTAACAGATGAGTCAAAACGGAGATGATATTGACATGAAAGAAGAAACTCTTACACAAGAGGAGGAGGCAGAAGCACAAGCACTCCTTGATAATGGAATCAATAAAACAGTTGCTAAAGAACTACTAAATATTTACAAGACAGGCACGCTTCTTTATTTTTTTTAGCTTTTAATTCTCTTACTGAGCTTACTTAATAGCATGTATATGCTTTACTTTTTTTTTTTTTTTTTTTTAAAGGGAAACTTTCACAATCAGATCTTGATGAAAGAGCTATGGATGCTCTTAAAGAATTTTCCACAGAGGATGCTATTAAAGTATTGCGTCAGTTTTGTGAGAGTAACCTTGAACATGTAGGAAACAAAAGTGCTTTTCTTTGTGGACAAATGAAAACATACAGACATAAATTAAGAGCAGGAAATATGCCTCCACTTGTAAAAGGGCCAGACGAGGCAAAGTTAAAGGTACAATATTACTAAAACTTATTGATTTATAATTATTGTATTTATTGAAGACTTTTTTTAGTCATATTAGTTAAACATCAATTTTAATTTTTCAGGAAATTCTAGATCGCACTGGCTATTCTTTGGATGTCACCACAGGCCAAAGAAAATATGGCGGTCCTCCACCTGGAGGTGATCCCACACCCCCAGGCACTGGCCATGAGGTAATATTTAAAACCGTGTTCAATAATGCTATGTAGTAATATGTTAACTTAAAAAGTTCTGTTATGTATGGATGCAAAATAGTCAGCATGCTGGCAAATTAACTAGACCTATAACCCAATTAAAAAAGAACACATCTAGACTAGATCTAGTAAACACAATCCAAGCTTTCTCCTTGTTAAATTATATCTAGATATAACTTTGTTACAACAGAAATTTAATATTTTATTTTGCTTGATTATAAATATATATAGATTCAACTTGAAAATAGATGTATGTAGAAACAGATAATTTAAACAGGGTTCCCGCGGCCTATTGATTTTTCAGGAGCTCCTGGAAATCTCCTGAAATTGCAAAATATATGAAAAAGTCCTGGAAATCTCCTGAAAAGTCATAAGAATCTCCTGAAAAATAGACAAAATTGTCTTTTTGGATGTCCTTCAATATGAAAATCGCCGATCCTATGGGCGATAAAGAAAAAAAAACGGCATTGTCGGCATTCATTTAATAAAAATATCTAGATCTTAAGTACCGGTATTCTAAGTCTCGATCTCAAAAGTAATTTTTTAAAAACAAATCTAGATCTACATAGATTTGATAGATCTATTTTATCTAGATCTAAATCTAGAAAGACTTCATATTAAAATTAAGACTAGACCGTAAATCTAGATTAGATCTATCATGATCATCTACTAGATAAGATTTATAGATCTAGGGATTCTAGCCTGGGCCATGCCTGGCCTAAACTAGTACTGTAGTAGTAGTAGACATAGATCTAGTACGTAGTAGATGATCATGATGATGATATAGAATTCTAGATCTACTAGAAATGACTAGATATAGATCTATTACTATACGTATTGTTATAAACCTGGTGGTGGCACAAATGGGGGTAGTGGTGTGTGTGTAGTCAGCCGACTCAAATCGCCCCAGGCCAGCGCTAGACGAGCGGTCAACCGTGACGAGTTACGACTGTCAGCCGAGACGAGTGTCAACACGGCGGTTCGGGAAGGATCGACGGCGTGAACAGAGCTCAGGAGCATCACGAGAGTTGTAGTCATCTGACCACCTAGAAACGTCAAGCGGCGTTCTGTCCGGTTCGAGAAGGCCAGTAGGGACCCTATATAAGAGCGGAGGTGTTGCAGTCAAGACGGTTCACGGCAGGGGTTGAGAGCCCGGTTCACTACAGTCCGGTCGACTACAGCACAGTTCAGCGGTGTGGTTCTGTACGGAGCATTACGACTGTTCAGTGCGGAGTACTATCAAGTACAGTTGAGACGAACGGCGTCTTGATCTTGGTCTGTGATCGAGTCCGACACAACGAGCCCAAGTGTGTGAAGTCAGTCCTGAAGTGTTGAACCCAGTGCAAGCCCAGAACGAGACGGAGAGTCCAGTGCAAGAGTTGATATGGCGGTACAGTGCTATCGGAGAGATATTTGTACAGTGTACGTGTTGCCAATTGTACAGTATTGGCTGTTATTTATTCAACTATTAAAGTGTTACGTTACTTTGGAGCTCTGAGTTGTCAAGTCCTTTAAGTTGGTGGTGTATGGTGCAGTTTGCAGAGAGCCTGGATAGTGAGATTCGTAACAGTATATTATAATATTATGTAGATCTATTCTATATCTAGTCTACTAGATCTACTATGATCAGTACGATCTAGATTGATTCTACTATTCTAGATTAATCTAGATCTAGTCAATCTAGATCTAGAGCTAGTTATCTTCTAGATCTAGTAGTAGTACTAGTTACTAGTAGATCTCTAGTCAGATGCAGAGATAGATATATCTAGTCAATCTAGATAGAGACAATTATAGTGATATAGTTACAGACAGTATATAATAGTTATAGCTACTGAATATGGGGCCTACTATTCTACTTTTACTTTACTTTTTAGGGTGGAGGCCTTAGACTTAGAGTATATATGATTAATGGTATAGATTATATTTCTAGAATTCTAGATATAATAGAGATCTACTTAGATTCTGGAATCTTAGTTTTAGTTTTATAAATCTAGATTGTGAAGTAGATGGGGCTTAGAGTATATTGTAATATGCCAATATGGTCTATATAGTATTTAAGCTGCTATATAAAATTAAACTGTTCATGGTTTTACTATCAAATTCACTTCTAGCTTTATGATTCAGAGCTAGATTTTATAGATTTAAAGACACCTATTGTTAATTTTAAAAATTAATTAATTCCTAATGTTGACTAATACAAGCAATATATATAGAGAGTAGTGCAAATAGGCTTATTGGTTTACAAGTACTTTTTTACTCTTTAATCAGTTACTTTTGAATTTGCTAATTTGAAAAGGAAAAAAAATAATTGTATACATGTATATGGTAATTCTTATATTTATTACTAAATATAGATATAGTTCGCGTTTTTCCGCTCCTGAAATCGAATATTTTCTCCTGGAAAACTCCTGGAAATCTCCTGAAATCCTAATCTCAGAATGGTGGGGGAACCCTGTTTAAACAAGATGTAACCTACTAAAAATACCTCTTCTGTGTCTTGCTCATACTCACTTTCACACTAGTATTTATTAATTTGAACTATGACAGACTACCTCATGATTTTATCAGAATCTATTCAGTCTACATAACCAAATCATCCTCTCACCTTTACTCATGGTTTTATTGAAAACATGCACATACACACTACATAATTCTGAGAGTTCTGACTTTCAAATTCTGCTTTTAATGGATAATTTAAATGCATGATAGTTACAGGTAAGTATGCTATGACATTCTTAGTAGTCTCTTTATATCCATATGGACCAATTGGTCTACAAAGGAAATCTTGCTTTTAATTGGCCCTTTTTGGAAAATTCTATTTTTAATGAAATATCAGCATAGGTACAAATTATATACCTTGGAATGAGAGAGAGAGATAATGCTGCTCCTTAAAAGCGAATAGACAAAAATACAAAATTTTCTCTCACCAGTGTTTGATATACAATTCAGTTATGGGAATTTTCCAAAAGTTTTCATAATTCCGAAAATTTCATCTGATCCACTTATCTACCAATAAAATCAAAATTTCTCCCCAATTTTTTTTTTGAGTAAAAAAGAGATATTTTTCCGTTTTCGGAAAATGCGAACTAAGACGATTTGTTTTGAACATGCATTAATCCAATATATGTCTATTGATACAGTTAAAGTTCTATGTTCTATATTTTTAAAAATTTCGTTTTATTTAGATCTAGACCCTAGTTCTAAAGTCTAGATCTAGAGAGATTTGAATCAGTCTAGATAAATCTAGATTCTTTAATCTGAATACTTTTGATCTAGTTCTAGATCTAGACTTCAATGGCAGTTTGCCATTTTGGACAGATTTGAGCGTATCATAATCATTTTGCCCGGAGGCGCTTTTTTCTCTGTTACGATGGCCCCTAAAATTTTCTAATTTGAACCCTGGCTTCCGACGTTCATGAGTTTTCTGATGGAAATAAGATTAGATTTAGACATCTATATCTATTATACGGTCCAGATCTAGTAACTAGGCATACCGGCCTTCTAGAATCTGGACCTAGACTAGATCTATTATCTAGGCCTACTTAGCATGACTATAGATTAGTGAGTATAGTATGATAGAGTAGTTGGATCTAGAATCTAGATCCAAATTAGTAGATTTAAGTCAAGAATTTAAGATCTAGATATAGTTCTAGTAAGACTAATAAATGTCTGAATGCAAGTCTAGATCTAGATATCTAATATACATTCTTGATCAACAAGATCATCTACTGAGAGATTTTGAGTAGATAGAGATTTAGTAGGTCTAGATTTTATTAACAATGAATGATGCCATTTAATGGTCACAAATCTTTTAGAAGCAAAACAAAATTTACGGATTAACCACTATAGTCAAGAGCTAGAATTTAAATCTAGATTACTTTTTTTTTAGTAATAGACTTTAACTTGGAAATGTAGATCTAAATCTAGATCTAAACTAATAAATAATTATTAATAATGCTTTAAAAGCCATGTATGTTTGTGCCATAGTCCAAGAGGTCCTCTTCTTGTTAACAACTTGTATTTGCATGAAAAAAAATACCATAAGGAACCCTCAATATGCAGTTTTAGTGCTAAACATTCTCTTTCTCTAAGCATAGCTCCTCATCTGGTTGTTCTTGCTTATCTTGCTTAAGAACTCAGCAGAGATTCAACAGCTTTCTCTCAGTTGGTTTTCAAAAAAAAAAATTGTCAAAATTCTCCTAAAATTTTGTCCACTCTCCTAAAATGTTCACCCAGTATTTAAAAAAAATAAATATTTTGCTTATTTCTTGCTAAAATGTTTGGGGGGGGGGGGGGGGGGGGGGGAACGTAACTAGGCATTCTGATTGCATGACGTTACGGGCTGGCTGAGCTAATGAGCTGACCAGTGACGCGTCTACGCTGCCTTTTATCCACTTGTGAAGCGCGACCTCGTGATTGAAGATGGCCTTGGCTCAAGCGAGCATTTCACCTGGCATCATTTTTGTGAAGGCAAAAGGCAGCATAGAAATGGTTGTTTCCTTTCATTGTTACGACTGAAGACACGCTAGATCTAGTGTGTAGTGACTATTGTCTATAATGATGCCTAATGTGTAGGCAGTAGGCTACACCCCTCCAGGTCCTCCCTAACATAGAATCTTGTTGTAACAGTAATAGTGAATTTTGTGGAAAGTCCGTAAATCATCTAGCTAAAAATAGTATCTAGATTTAGATCTAAGTTAGATCTAGTAATTAGATACTTAGCACCTAACCTGAAAACTCCGTGAATTTTAGCCAATTTAATGATCTCGATACATCATGAAAAGTCCTAAAATTTTAGTGACTTAGATCTAGAGTCTAGATTTACTGTAGATTTAGTGAAGATAATTTGCTTGCAGCCGTGAAAAGTCTGCGAATTTTAGTGACTTAGAATTATAGACCCTGAGTCTAGATATGATAGATTCAGTGAAAATAATTTACATTCGTGAATTCTATATATATAACCCTGAATAATTGACAATTTTGTGTGTAGCAAAGGGGGAAAGGTAATAGAGGCCTGCTAATTATTTTTTTTAATAACATTTTTTATTTAGATTTTTTGTGGGAAAATCCCAAAAGATGTGTTTGAGGATGAACTTATCCCATTATTTGAAAAATGTGGACAAATTTGGGACATGCGACTTATGATGGATCCATTGACAGGCCTTAACAGAGGCTATGGCTTTATAACATTTTGTGAGAAAGAAGCTGCACAAGAAGCTGTAAATCAGGCATGTATTAGCACATTATCACTCCTTATATATTTTGTCTTGAGATAATTTGCTTTCCTGAAGAATATTATATAATGCTAGCTTAATATGTTTTATCAGCTTCATAACTACGAGATAAGACCTGGAAAACAATTAAAGGTCAATATCTCCATTGCAAACGTGAGACTTTTTGTTGGAAACATACCTAAAAACAAATCAAGGGAAGAAATAAAAGAAGAGTTTGGCAAAAGAACAGGTATTATATAACGTTCAACTTTTTTTTCTTTAAAATGGCTTTGTGCAAATTAATGTGTTAAAGATATTTAAATTGGATTAAATTATAAGTTAATTGTTAACCTAAAATTATTATTGATTTTTTTAGTGCATCTCACAAGCCCCTTTAACATGATTGTTCATTCAATCTTATACAAATCTCCAATTAAAACAAATCTGTCTTAAGAGTTAAAACTTGCGTGGTATCTAAGCTGTTTTAACCACTCGGCCAAACTTCTCACAAGATTATGCAATTAAAATGCTTGCTTCTCACAGTAACAGTTAAAATGAAAGCTTTTATCTATAATGATTTCAAGTAGTAGAATTTATCTTTTGGCTCTTTGATGCAATGCCTGCAACCTTCCCTCTCTTATACTTACTTAATCTTGGAAGTTCCCTTCACTTTCATGAGCTTAATAATTGATATCTTTTAAATTCTATGGTTACATTATATTTTCTTAGATGGTCTTGTTGATGTTATTGTTTATGGATCTGCTGATAATCCTAAGCAAAAAAATCGTGGCTTTGCTTTTCTTGAATATGAAACACACAAGCAGGCTTCAAATGCTAAGAGAAAGCTACAAGCAGGACATCCCAAATTTTGGCAGTGTGATGTTATTGTTGATTGGGCTGATCCAATGGAAGAACCTGATGATGAAACAATGTCTAAGGTATGAATGGATTTAGTATATTTACTGATTGCTACTACATATAGATACATGAAAAATCTTATAGCTACCATTACATTTCTTTTTTTGCATTACATAAAAGCAAAAACCTTAAAGTGGAATGTATTATGATACAAGATTTTGTAATTAAACTTTCATTACTGTCAATACCAATTCATACTAAAGTATTCACAGCAAAATTTTTTTTATACCATTTCAAAGTAATTAATAAACATTTCATTTAAATAAAAATTATTTCAATTAAACTTTTCTTTAAGATTTTAAGTAATGATTAAATTTTGGGTTAAAGTACTTCAGATTTCTGCCTCGAGATTATTTTAAATAGTAAAGACTTGGATTCAAACTTTTACCCTTGTTTCAGCAGTCAGAGGCAATTGCAATACAATTAATTTCATTTGCTTTAACATTTAATTTGTCAAGTCACAATTTTTCTTGCATCATTTTTACCAAAGACAGTACTGAATAACTGATTAATGTTAATAATAGTAATAATAAGTGTATTTATTATTTTCCCCAGGTCAAAGTGTTGTATGTACGTAATTTAACCTCTGATGTTAGTGAAGAGACTCTCAAAGAGAAGTTTGGTGAATATGGCAAAGTAGAAAGGGTGAAAAAAATCAAAGATTATGGCTTTATTCACTATGAAGAACGAGATGATGCTTTAAAAGCTATGGCTGCCCTAAATGGAGAAAAAATTGGTAGCCTAGAGGTTGATATTTCTCTTGCTAAGCCCCCATCTGAGAATAAGAAAAAAGAGCAACGCAAGCGTGATCAAGAACGGCGTATGATGAGAGCTCATTATTTTGGATTTGATGATTATTGGATTCCTCCAGTAAGAGGACATCCTTCAAACAGAGCTGGGTTAAGGCGTCAACCTTATGCTGGTAAGTTGACACATATTTTTAACAAAATGAAGTGTGGAGTGCTTGCTTTAACACTCTGTAACAACATTCCCTGCATTGATTTGACCCTACCATAGTCTGCAGATCAATTCTGGTATGTTTGGGCTTTTGTTTTTCTGTGTTTTTAAATGCCTTGATTGGTTTCCCTTTGCTAAACCTCAGAATTTCATTCTTTCAACGTTTTTACAAAGTGGTGCTTAAAAAGGCTCTATTTTTTAGAATGATTTCTATAGAGTAGGGTGAGATAATGAGTCATTTCATGTGTAATTAAATGTTATACTGGCATATAAAAGTTTTGTGAAAATATTAAATATAAATTTAAAAAAAAATTGTATTCATTTTGATTATATTTCCTAGAGCTAGAGCTGTTGACTTGTCCACCATCGACCAGTTTTCTTTTTCCTATGGTAGTAGTGACATAGATAATTAGCTCAAGATTTCTTTTAAACGAGTTATATATACACATTTTTATGACAATATAGATAAATATATAAAAAAAATTCTCTATGGTTCATATAATTATTACTAGATCTGGTCTAGATCTAGATCCTGGAGACTTTTCTTCAGTTGGTTAGTTTTCATTTTTTATTTCATAAAATTAATTTTTTTAGTAAATATTCTTGGATCAGCTCATGTAGTATCAAAATAAAAAACATATATACATGGCCAAGTAATTGAGCATTTGTAACTGTCTAAGGTAAATTTAACATTTATTTATGAGTATCACATTACTTATTCCTTATTTTTAAGATATTGAAATGTTTTAAATTTTGTTCATTGTATATATTTATATTGGATTCAATGGATATATATATATATATCTCAAAACACTAGGCATAGCCAGTGTTTTTTAGAAACTTCCTTTAATTATCTCTTTTCAGAACCTTACTATGATGACTATTATGGATATGAAGAGTTTGACTACTATGGCTACCCACCTCTTCCTCCAATGCGTGGTCGTGCCCGTGGAGGCTTGCCCCCTGTAAGTACTTATATGAGAGCTTACCAAGCAAGACTCAGAAAATTTTTAATTGATAAGGGGGTGAGCTACAGTCATGTTAAACCTAAAATATTTCTTAGTACCAGTATATTAGCCCAGCAATGAGAGTGGAATTCTTTTTTTTTTTTTTTTAAAGTATAGGTTATCATTAGTAAGGCTATTCTTGTTCTCTACATAAATATATATGTACATATATTTTAACTTTAAAAAAAAAAAACAGCCCTTATTACATTTTTTAATATTGCTTTGCAAGAATAATAGAAAAAAATGCTTTAAAATATTTGAGATACAGATAAAATTGTAACATTTTTATGTTCCACAAGGACTTGTATTGTTATATATTTCTTCCATTTTTTTTCTCTATTCCAATTGTTTTGTCTGACACTTTTGGACAATCAAAGTAAATTTTGTGTTTGTCAAAAAAAAAAGCACATTTTTGTGCCATCTTGACACTTTCCAATCTTAGAAATGTAATTTTTTTTGTATTTTACACAATTATAAGTCCTTGACCAATGTCAATGTCTTGGGAGCCATTGAAATAAAAAAAAATATTTCCCTTCTGATCGTATATTAGAAAAAGAAAACTATAGTGATAACCAACATTGGGTACTTTCAAGATATTTTGTATTTTCACAAAAATAAAAAAAATAGCTGCTGCTCCTGCCTTTAAGAAAAATATTTAACTTAAAATTATTTGAAGAAAAAAAAAGTTATGAAGCATAAAGACATTTTGATGAGTCTTGCTTGGCTTTTTAGGAGGCATACAGTTTTCACTCAAACTGTTTCCCTCCTTAAGAGGGAGATTACATTGTAAATGTATACTGTATTTTTTAATTTTCTAATACGCTGACTTGAGTAATAATATTCAAATATGATAAATAATTCTTTTCAAAAATAATAATGTATGCATTTGCAATGACAAAAAAAAACTCCCTCTTTTTTTTCAATATTTCTTTTACAAAGCTAATAATTAGGGCAAAAAATGTCTCAAAAATTTATTTCTTTTTCGTCTTATGGTAGCCGCCTATCAGAGGTCGTGGTGGGGGCCAAACTGGCCACGCAACAGGAGGACAGGCAACACGAGGGGCGGCCGCTAAAGGCCGAAATGCTGGACCTGCCCGGGGGGCCTCGCGCGGGGGACGCGGGGCTAGCAACGGAAACAGCCCTTCGGCAGGCTCATCACCAGTTGCGGCCAGGGGAGGAAAACGAAAAGCAGGTACAGACTTCCAGACTGGGAGCTCGAAGCGACGGAATACGGACAGTTGGGGCAGCCAACCAATAGCGCAACAACCGCTAAAGCAAGATATGAAGCAGGACATGTATGGGACCATGAGCTATGATGGAAATGATGATGCATGGTATGAAGATTCATATGGGCAGAATTGGGGTTGAAACAACTTAGTGATAAAGAAAAACTTGTGATAAATCTTTAATCCTGCCCAATATTGTAAAATTAACTTGTAACCAAAAGATGGCTAAATATTGGGCTGAAATTGTAGCCTGGTAAAAAAAAAAATGACCCATGTCTAGCGGTCTAGAGAAAAAAAGGGGGGTCACTGGCTTAAGTCTTTGGCCCAGTTTTTTTTTAAAACAAAAAGGCTTCGAAATTTTTGCTGGGCATCAGTAGTTGTTTAAATAAATGTATATTCATCTTCTCCTGGCCTAAATATTGTATATATATATTTTTGATCTTATAAGCATATCCCCCCAAAGAATTTTCTTTTTCGGCAAAGTCTGAATTAAAAACTTATTCGGTCTCCTATATATAATCTCATCATAACCTCAGGCTTAATAAGCACCAGGCATGAATGGATAATGCCTTGATACCGCACCGTGTGGTGTCAGGCACAAGGGTTCCGTTCTACGGCAGCTTATGCAACAGATCAGGACCAATATTTGGATCCTGCTATGCATGCCACATTTGCATACCGTTTAGACCTTAGCAGTGAATAACAAGCACTAGTTCAGCTAGATGCTCTGTTGTTTAGGCAGAGTGTCTTTTCATTAGCATTCATTTGAATAGGAAACATTTTTTTAGAACATTTTGTAGCTTTTGTTCAGCCTTAAGAATTGTTTTAATCCAGAATGCCGAAAAAACTAATTTTAAAACTGTACAAGTATTTTAACTATTTGATTGTTTTGGTGTTTGTAATGAAATTGGTGTAAATTGTCATGTAGTGAAATGACAAGTTTTATTTTAAATTTGCTTTAAATTGAATGGCAAACACTTTCAAAGGTTAGTGGAATTTCAAAGAAAACAGGCAACACAAATTGTTTTATGATTCCTTCAGCTACCATCAATGAAATGGTAGGTTTTGTTTAGCATTCCACTAACCAACATTTTCATTAAGTCATTAAATTTTTTTTTATGTCACATGTTCATGCATTAAAGTGCATTTTATGTAGTCAACTTTGTTCTTTTTTCTTTCATTTTGGTAGCCAGTATTAATTAGCAGTTTAGTTGAAAAGATTATATAGACATGTTGCTGTTGAAAAAGTTATTTTGAAAATGGAATTTTTGGCTAGCAAATATCAGTCAAAAAGTTAATTATAATCCAAATTTGATTCTATTGGAGAACCAATAATATTCATATGAACATATGTAAGATACAATATCACACTAAAAACTTTCTGAGCATAATCTTAACATAAAGTGTAGAAAAGAAACAGTTTAGAAAAGGAACAATTAGAATTGATGCTTTTTTTATTGTTTACACAATAATTATCTCATCTCACAAAACAATGCACATATGTAAAGCAACAGGAATGGCTGGCTGGAGGACACAGGAACAGAACAAACATTTTACAAATGTACAAAAACAAAACCACATCCTTTAATACTTTTGTTCTTAATACCAGTAACTAATAAATGATTTAAAAAAATGAAACATTTATTCAACACCCACCCAACTGTATAAATCTGTTCAATAATTTCTAGTTTACCAGACATGTCCACATTAAAAGACTAGTTCCCATATATGGTATTAGAACAGGGGCATACAAAGAAGAAAGAAACTGGAAGTGCTGATACATAGGAATCAATTTCAAAGTTTGATTTAGTTATCAGACGCATGCTAATTAAAATCTCTCTATTCTACTTACCTAACAGTGCTCAATAAAGAAATGACATCTCACTTCTGTACAAATATCTATTTCTGGTGAGGTAACAAAAGTGTCATCAGTAAAAACTTGAGAGATGGCTGCATTTAACACTAAAATGCTGGTCAAAGTATTTGTAATTTTAAACATTTCCCTCAACTTAAATGGCTGAATCTAGATTTAGTGCTGTTACAAACTTGTGAGTAAACAAAGGAAAAGACAGGATGTAGCTACTGATACTAGAGACATAGACATTTGCCTTGTATAGACAAAACTGCATGAGGCAGCTAAGTTTAAACAATATTGTCTGGTAACAAGTGTGTAAAAGTTTCTTCCGCACCCAATCTCGGAACAAGCTGAATTTTTGTACTTTTGTTTTACTTGACAACACAAGAATCAATATTTAAAAAAAGAAAAAAAAATTGTTTCTATGGGTACCGGTAATTAAATATTGTTTGAAGTACATGACTTAGGTGGTGGTAAAAGCTGAATTAGTCCCCTTTATATGTTGCTGCTATTAATTGAAAAAAATTATAGATAGGGTAACTATACAATCTTAGTCACAAGTACTTCACTGGCAGAGTGGTTAGCGTGTTAGCCTGAGGTCTTCCCACCCCTTTTTTTGTTCAAATGCTTTTAAAAACTACTTACGGGTTCCCAGATATCACTCTCTTTTAAAATATTTTTTTCTTATTAGTGAATTCAACCATAATGTTGGTACTGGTATACCAGTATTAAATATAAAACTAATTTTAAAATAAAAATGATACATAGTAATGTTTCATAAGGTAATTTAAAAAAGCAATTATTTTGAAAAAAAAAAATGACAATGAGAGTAATTTTTATAATACTGGTACCATCTATATTATAAAGTAGAATGTAAGGTGTATGTATGTTACTTATAGACATCAAAACCGCGTGACCAATCTTGATAAAACTAGGCAGCAATGTTCCTTGGGTACTAACTTAGACCGTAGTGTATGTATTGTAGCCCTAAAACAAACTTAAGACCCTCAAAAAAAAAAAGTTATCCGACTCTATTACAGCTATAGTATTTTATGGATCTAGGCCATGGTTAACAATGTTGACATGAGAAAAGATCGAAAAGATTTAGACCTAGATCTAATTTTAAGAAATACACTTTGCGCACATAGTTTTTTTACTTTGACACATGAAAATACAAAAGAATATCCATTGATTTCATTATATAATAAAATTAACCTTCAATTTTGTGTTTCAAAAGCATTTTTTACATAAATTAGTTCCTTATATCTGTGACTACAGATTTCCTGGCGAACATTCTTTCATTAGACAATACCAATTGGTTACACATTAACACATCACTCTACTGAGTCTATTCCTAGGTCTAGGTCTAAAACTCTTATTGAACTCTAAGATGATAAAACTTCTTTTCGCAAAGATAGTTTTGTGCTTTAACACATAAACATACTAATTATTGTCCATTCATTTGATATTTTAATCAATTTAACATTCAAATTTGTTTTTCTAAAGCATTTTTACATTCGTTCGCTAAGGTTGCGTAGCCGTGTTGAGATAGGCCTATATTCATTCATGAAAAAAGGTCACTCATGCGCAACACAGAATGAACTCTATAAAAGCCAATTTTTAACTCTATATTAGTGTAGATTTAGATCTATGTCTACCTCAAGATCTACTTTATACTTTAACACATGAACATACAAAATTAAGTCTATTCATATCAAATTTTAATCAAATAATAGTAGGCCTAAAAGCAAATGTTTTAATTTGAAAAAATGGATTTAAGCCTATTAGCTATTTTGATTTCATAGCTTCATTCACACTATTTTTACATTGACACATTCGCTTTACTTATTACATTATTATTTCGTTTAATTGTTTACAAAACACTCTCAGTGAATATATCGACAGTAATGCGCAAATTATGACCCGCGGGTCGCGGGTAACATGTCTAGTAGTTTTATAATTCACATCTATTAGTAATAGCGTTAAAATTAAAAAAAAAATTTAATTTATTCAAATTTTCCATACCCGTATCACATTACTTGACTAGTATTTTTCTGGGGATGGGGATGCTGGTGGATTTTTCAAGGAAAAAAATATACTTCTACTAGCCAGCTTTTTGCTGCTGAGCTGTCAGCTCTTTTGCAGACTGCCAAGGAAAAATAGTGTGCTGTTTTCTTCAGTTGTTCAGCACTGCCGTACAGGGTGTTGGTTATGTTGGGCTGGAGTGGTAGCCTAAGGTGGATTAGGAAGGGGCATTAAAAAAGGATATGGTTTACAGTTTCATAAGGGTGGGCGCAGTGTCTACAAAGGGGGAGTAGTTAATACTGTCCAGTTTGTTAGGCATGTTCATTTCTTTGTACATGGCTCTGCTTGTATTTCCTGTTGCTCATTGTTTGAGCCACTTCTCTTTGTGGTTGTTGATTAACATTGACCTTAGGGTGAGGTAGTCAACAGGTCTATCTGGTTTTTCCATAGATGAACCTGCCTTTGAAAGCTTATCGCCCCTTTCATTTCCCATGACGCCAATGTGTCCAGGGATCCACTGTAATGTGATGTTGATGTTTAATTTTGTCATCATCTGGTGTATTATCACTATTAGTGTTGTCTACTCTCTTGGGCTTTTTGAGGCGCTGCTGCTAAGTGCTTCAAGAGTGGATTGGGAATCTGTATAGACATAAATATCTGATGGTGATTGTATCCCTTCATATAATTTGTTTTTGTTTTTTTGCAAAGCTATGGTAATTGCCTCAATTCGGGCTTGGAAGTTTGAGCAGTAGTCGCCATAGGGTGCACTTATTTCAAAGTGTTTATTTTTGGGGAAGACCAGGAAGGCACCAAGACCAGCATTGAAGGTGGCTTTGAAAGCTGATCCGTCAAGTGTATATATGGATGGCTGTTTTTGGTGATTTGATTTTTTATTTGAGGCACATCGGCACAATTTAGGCCATGTCGTTTTTGGATAGCTTTCAATTGTTTCAAGCGTGCCTACTTTGAGATCCAGTGGATTTGATTCTTTTGTTAGAGTGTTATTTATTAAATGTGATTTAATGGTTGGTTGTTTGTAGTCCAGGAGTTATGTTTGAGAATCTGGTAATTTTTTCTGTTATTGGGTAGATGGTGTTTTAGATACTGGTAGCTAGTTCGTCAGTAAGTTGGATCAGTGTTCTTTGCTTTTTTTTCTTATTTCTGAGTGTTAGTTGTTTTTCTGGATATCTCAATAGCTTCTAATGCTGCTCTGTTGCGCCTTAAGAGGTTCAATACTGGAGTCTATTTCACAGGCTGCTGTGGGAGTAGTTCTCATACCTCGACTGATTAGACGCAAGGCTTGGTTTTGGATTGTGTTTAAAGATGATTGATAGGTTTTGTTGGCGGCTACTTGTATGGAGAGACAGTTATCCATGACAGATCTGACGTATCCAATGTATAACTGTCTTAAGGTTTTTTTTCAGCTCCCCAGGATGTTCCTGCTAGGTGTTTTATTATGTTTAATCTTTGTGATGCCTTTTCTTTAAAATCTGCCATAAAGTGTTTTAGAGACAGTCTTTGGTCTAATTTTACACCAAGATATGTTGGATTTTCTTCTTCATATTATTGGCTGTGAGTCTATTTTGTTAAGACCTCTGCGCGGTGTTGATTCTTGACAATCTGTCTAGTGTAGATCTGACTGTAGGTAACGCTGAATTCAACACTTCAGTAACACCGGCGAAAGGCCGAAACAATCAAATATGTAGTCGACGCTGATATGTTGTTCTAACAATATGTTTAATACTCAAAAGGGAATCGTCCGATGTCAATAATGTCGTACTCAAGTCTACTACTTTACAATAAGCGTCCTCCTTCTAGCGTCGTTTAGAGCGTTCTTCTTTTTAAAAGATCTGTCACGTCACTTGTCGCTAATTAAAACTTTACCCTATTCCCGAAACAAATAACTAATTCCTAACTACTTCCTAATCATGTCATAACAATTTTTAGGATATAGTTTCTTTTTGCTGTTTTGTTGCTGTGGCTAAAGATTGAATAAACTGACTTTTCTTTGTTTTTTTCCATAATTTTGAATATGTGGAGATAGTTGTGAAGGCTCAATTTAGTTTGGATCTAGTCAGCACTGGATATTTCTCTGTAGTCCAAATTAAAAGGGTGTCTGCGTAAAGTGCCTTATTGACCGAAATGAGGTCCGGGAGGTCATTCATGAAGATTAGAGACTGCAGCTAAGGGCTGAACCTTGTGGTAGTCTAGAGATGGCACCTTCGAATAGGGTTTGGATAGGGTTTGGATGGTTCTGTTTTTGCTCTGATCCAGCTGTACATACCAACCTTTTCTCCACACTCTATCATAGGCTTGTTGCAAATCTATAAATACCGGTACTGGTATTGTTGTACCGGTAGTGTGCTTGTTTTCATGAAACCCTTAAGTGACTTTTCATCAACATTCATTTGAATAGGAAGCATTTATTTTTACAACATTTTGTAGCTTTTGTTCAGCCGTAAGAATAGTTTTAATCCAGAATGCCGAAAAAAACTAATTTTAAAACTGTACAAGTATTTTAATTATTTGATTGCTTAACCGTTCTACTGTTATGTCCCATTGCATTTCTGTAGTTACTGTAATAGACACACTTAAAAAAAAACAAGTCTCGATTAACACATTGCTTTATTAGTCTTCTATTTGTCTCCTCCTTCAGCATCTTGTGATTCTGACCCATTTTTACACAGTCCTGATTACAAACTTTCTTTGCTGTTCACTCATCCATGTACAATGAAGGTCAACTGGTCATTTTATGTACAGGCACACACAATACACTACTAGCCAGTCAACACAGACACACAATCACAGTTACTGACTTTTCATCCTCCTGATCTCTGGGCACTGGGGTCGCCACCACATCATCAAAACACTGGCACTTGCTGTAAATATACTTAAATATGCTGCTCCATCCACACTGAATTCTTGAGCCACTCCAGCAGCAAATGGAGCTAACATTCTTGCCATGGCCAACACAGTTTGGTTGAGACCCATTATGGAGCCAGTGTTTCTATTCATGATTCGACTCAAAGTGATTGTTGTGGAAGTTACCCTTGATATGCATGTTATAACACTCAATGGTGCTAAAAATATCACAAGTTGTGTTATTGTTGAACAGAGCATTAAACATAGTATTGTAAAAACTTGCAAAATTGTCACATGATAAAATAATTGGGCTGTACTGCTGTATCTGAAAAATATTATGAAAACAAGTTTCAAGGTTGTAGTTTTTTTTTTTCTAAGCTAAAATTGCCAAACAAAACAAAAAAACCTTACATAATTATCTGGATAAAAAATTGAACTTGTCATTGCAAAATTGTTTTATGCCCCTGTATTATTACCGGTATATCAATTCTGGTGTCAACTCGACTTATTGCACCAATTTTTAGTCAGAACAATACTGGTACCGGTACCGTACCTGTACTTTAAAAATCAACCAATCACCATTCCTTCCAATCAAAACTTTTTGTGCTCATCCTAAAATCATGGTTACTGGTACCTACCTCAAAATATTTCAATATTAAAACCATATTTTAAAGCAAAAAAAAAATCACAAACATAATCCATTATTGCTACACTATGTATTTATGCTTCCAAAATAGAAAGGCTTAATTGAAAAAAAATAGAATAAAAGCAATGTATTATACCGTGTATATATATGGTTCCTCAACTGAATATTAATGGTACAGGCACGGTATTGGTAGGCCCATATGTAAAATGTATATGCAACATTACCAAAAAAAAATTAAAAAAAAATGTACCCATGCTAATTACAAAACTTTTAATAAATTGTCATGAGAGCTCTTAAAACTATTGTAAGTATCCACATCAAATTTCATACACAGGTTCCTTTTACCTCCTAGGTGCTCACTAAGAAAGCTTTTTGACATATGCAACCAGACCACAGCAAGCTCTATAAAATGTTTGTATTTTGTTTTCAGAATTTCCCCAAAAGGCTGCAGTCTAATTAGAGTAGTTTATGCTATTCAGACACTTATAGACCCAAATTTGAAAGTTTGACTTTGTCAGTGCATTATTTTACAATGGTTCAACATAGAAAAGAAAATGAAGTATCAAAATCTTCTTTAGTTAAAGGAGAATAAGGATGACTACTTATATTTGTACCCCTAACCTATATTTGTTATTATATTTAAGGACAAAGAGGCCGTGTATTTTTATTTAATTCGGACAAATTTGACTCACATTATTTGATTCCGGACACCATAATTTATTTCGGACAGTCTCTATATTTAGGCATCAATAAACTCAGATTTTAATTCTATATTAAACATTAACTAAATTTTAAGATCCCCAGGCATAACCCCTCACATGAAATCAAGATGTTTTCATTTTATGCATAAATACGAACACAAAAAATAAAAATAAGAACACACTTATTCTATCAAAATTAGGTCACTGGGATAGTGACTTCTGCACTGACTTTAAGACTTATTTTATGTTTGCATGATTAGATGTGTGTTGAATGTTTGTGTTTTTTGTTTATTAATTTAATAAATTTCTAATACAGATGATCTTTTGTAGTATAGTACAGGTTAGGATAGCCATTCTTGCCTAAATAGCTGAATCCTCTATATTCTCTCTCTATAAATCTAGTAGGTCTATGTACCAAGCTCACTCCAAACATTTGCCCATTTATTCTCTATTAAAAAAACAACAAACGAACAAATATAATATAAGATCATTAACAGTGATGTCCAAAACTGGCTGTCCGAAATAAATTTTGGTAAGAAAATCGTAATTTAATTCGGACACCCTATTAATTTTTTTTTTGTATGGAATCAAACAACTTGGCTAATGAATCAAATAAATCAGCTCCAAAAACAGAATAAATATTGCTGGGCTCATTAGCATAGACGTAGCCAATCAAAAAATATAGTCTTAACCCTAGGAAGAGGTAAAGTCATCCGGGTAACATAGGAAAAAACAACAACCTAACTAACAAATTTGAAATTCGTTTTTCTTACATTAAAAGACAGCTAAATGGAAGGAAATTGGGTCAGAATCATTGGAAAATGGACAAACACATTATACAGCGCGCTAGTTTTATAATAAATATTAAAATAATTAATTAATAGCCGCAAGAACAGCGAATGTTCGAATTCATGTAATGTCCGAATGAAATAAACTGCTATAGAAAGCATAATAGAAATACCGGATATATCACAAAGTCCTTATTTTTAAAGCAACTTTTTTCTTTATCCCCAACAAGTCTACTTATTTTTAATTTGCCTTATGTCATTTCCACTTCCTTATAGAAGCGGTTTAATAAAAAAAAATCAATCTTAACAGCATTAATAAAGATCTAGTCTTTTTTTTCAAGAGAGAGAAAGAGCAAGTAATGGTACTTTGCATCACAGTCAAAACAACAACTAAATTCTAATAGCATCAAAAAGATAATTTTAAATCTAGATCTATTACGTCATTTCACTACAGGTACTTTCAAAAGGGGTGAGATAAACATTACAATTAATAAAAACAAAATAATATTTCTTTTTATTTAGAAAACAAAATACTGGTACCAGTACGGTACCAAAATAAATGAAGAAAGGGAAAGAGAATGTGGCATTCAATTGGGGACTTTGGAAAATGCATTTTTTTCTCTATGCCTGAAACTGATGGTAGGCAGGGGCGGACTGGCTATATGGGCAAACGGGCAAATGCCCGGTGGGCTGATACCAATTGGGCTGGTCTGGTCGCGACAAAGAAAAAAAAAAAGTCAATGTAGACAAATTAAAAAAAAAAGTTACAGCAGCAAGACACAAAGGCCCGAACACATTTTCTTGTTTTTTTTTAAAATTCTTATTACAATTAATTTTGTTTGAAATTCAACAAGAATATATAAAAAAAAAACACTATACACTGTGCGTATTATCATTTGATTGGACAGTTTTGATGTCTTGTAGGTTGTGTTTGGCCTACTCCTTTTGCTGGTTGGCATGGGCCTTTGATTTTTTTGTTGCTCCTAACCCCCCACCCCCACCCCCGTCTTTTAATGGTTCCAATGAAATCTAACCAAAAAGAGGGATGAGAGAGGTTAAGTTAGAAAACATTGATATAACGCAGAAAAAAAGATTAAAAAAAAAAAGGCGCGACAATTAGCTCTTTAACAATACTTAACAGAAATTAACTTTAACACATACACACAGCCGCGAAATTGCAAACCACCCAACTTATTCACAGCTCAATGTGGGTATAAAGCTCTACTTTCTGCGATTTGAAAAGAAAAAGTAAGTTTCTTTTTGTTTATTTTTAATAACGTAGATCTCAAAATACTACACTTAAGGCTCACAAAAAAAATATTTAATTAAAAAATAAATCTAGATCTAAATCAATTTTTATACTATTATAATTAATGGCAAACTTGTGCTTAGTATGAAGTCATTAATAATGAAAATTATTACCGTACAATAATTTATATAGCGCTGTCACATCCGATATTTAATGAAAGGAGATTTATATTTTAAATAATGGGTCATGGTATATTCATATACAAATCGCGTTTTTGAGAATGTACTAGGAGGAAGCAAGAGCTTTTCACATTAAGTAAGTGCCTCTCTAACCGTTCTTCTTTCTCTTATCTTTTAATAGAATGGGTTGCCTGAGTCAGACAGGAAAACCAATGATTTAGCATATTTTAAGACAGATCAATATGCATGACTAGATTGACACATCAAATGCGTAAGACGTAACAATCTTATTTTTTGAAGAAACGTCTGTAATCTATAAGTAATACCAAAAGTTTCAAACTCATTAGGCGGCTATTGTATTGTTTATAGTTTTCAGACTACATACAAGTATAAATAGAATACATTATGTAATCCTACGAATGCACACATTCAGCTTTCGATGCATTATCAAACTTTATATATTTTGTAGAGAATTAGGCTTACACCTATAATATAATACATGGGCGTAGCCGGTAGGGTCTTCAAACCATCACTTGCCTCAGAACTCATTGTCTGAAAGGGAAACTTTACTTAATGCCCCAGTGCAGCCAACGTAAGCAAACAACAGTTTCCAAATTTCTTGATAGTAGCCAAAAGGGTTTTGTGGTTTCCCTTCCCCCTCAAATACAAAAACTAAAGCATTTTTACCATTTTCTATCAGTCGCTGGACTCCATTTAATAGCAGATTTGGGTTTTGAATTTTTTTTAGCGGAAGAGTAGCAGGCTAATTGTGTTACATTTATATGTGTATTTATGTTTATGTCTGTTGTGAGTGTGTTTGTTTTGTTGTAGTCTCCCTTGTTCTACTGTTCAGTATGTTCACATGTTCACGGTTTACTCTTTAAGTGTGTCAGTACTGTGTATTCACTGTGTATTAGTCTCTGCTGGTTGTTCTCTCTTTGTTTCACGTTAATAAAAATGGAGTGTAACTTTTAAACATCAGTATTGTTAGTGTATTGTGAAAATATAACAAATTGCACTGTAGATACCTCCGAATATGCATTTTTAAAGCTTAAAATAACGGAAATAATGCTTGGTTCCAGGGCTTCGCCTCTGACCCCACTGGGGGGAGCTCACAGCGCTCCCCCGGACTAACTAGCTGCCCTTTGGCGGTGTGTACTGTCTTTCCACTAATTATAGGAAGAGAGTATTCTAGGGCAGAAAAACGTTTGAAAGAATGAAAGGTCAGAATGTAATACAGATTAATTACATATACACACACACTGATATATATATAAATTGCGGAGTGGGGTGAAAATCCCCCCCACCGAAAATATATGACATGCCATTTGTGGGCTGGTTTATATGGTAATGCCCAGGCCGATTTTGATACCCAGTCCGCCCCTGATGGTAGGGTATGAAGAAATGTAATTGGTATCATATCTAATACTGTACATTGGTTGCATTATGATTAAAGGTTGCAAAAAAAAACTTTAAAAAAAAAAAAAAAAAGGGAGGTACCCGGTAAACATTTACCAGTATAGATTAAATTGAGAACCCAAAGAAAAGTCACCTGAGTGAGTGTATGAGTTAGTAGTGGCTTATGAACCAGGTCTTACTAAATCAATTCAATAGTCTATGTTGGAGAAATTATGATAAGCAGGTTATCATAAATGTTTAGGCCTAAGCATTTATTGTAATGTCCTGAAGACAAAATGGGAGTTCCAGAAAATAGACAGAAAAGGAAATAGAGAGCAGGCAGTAAATTACATTGTAACAGATACACTAAGGGTAATTCATGGGCTAAAGAAGTAGGCTATGTTAGGTTGATTGTTAAAACGTGGCCCGATGTATTACAATTCACAAAAAGAAAAGAAGGGACTGTTCTGACCATGATTATCAAAATAAAAGACTGGGAACAAATCATTAGTACTAGGTACAGAGATTTACTCAATGAATGATGAGAATAGGAAACTGACTTTAAGGAAACAAAAAAAAAAAAAAACTACATACCTTTTAATAACATTGTACATGAAGAAACCAAACAAGGTTGCCACTGCACCACTGTAAGATGTTAGATAGCCTATAATTTTCTGGTTGGCATCGTATTTATCTTTTAAAACTAAAGAAAAGTTTGATCGAAATACTAGAACAGAGAATCCTGAAAAAGTAAAAGCCACAAAAAAGTATTAGGCCTACTTCTGTTTTAATAATTTGTACGATACCCACTATTGGTACCAGTACTTGTTTTTTTTTATGGTAGAACTATGAAGTTTATAATCACCCATCATGTTTTAAAAAACATTGACGTGAAAACATTCATATTAGAATAATAATACGGTATTCTAATATGGTACTGTAATAATAATTAAAGAATGCTGGCAATGTAAATATCTAAACCATGAACATTTAAAATTCAGATACCGGTAACACTCGTACCGGTACCGTAAATGCATTTTTATACAATATATATATAGTTTAGACTAAACTGGTCATTAAGCATGCACAGAACAGTATTCTAGTTTAGTACCATACCCAGTACTGGTATTGGTACCGGTACTTCAAGAGATTTGTTATTGAAAAAAGAATAAACAAAAAAAATTAATTGCAGAACAAAATGACTTAGCATTAGATAATTAATAATTGTTTAAAAAAAGACAGGATCAACTGAGCTACAAATAATTTTCTGTAATAATAAATGTAACAAAATTTGTCATCAATGACACAGAATTTAATCTTACATTATGTACCTTAATTACCTGCCAAAAATTTAATGAGGAATAGGTCCCAAAGATCAGCCCAATCAAATTCCTTAAAAGAAGTTAAAAGTTTGGTAAAAGTAAAGTCTGATTCATCAGAATACAATTTATTATTTTCTATGGAATCTTCTTGCCGCTGTTTATTTATCAATTGGCTGCCAGCAGGAATAGTCCACCAAATGAGAGCTGTAAACAAATTTATATATATTTTTTAAAAACATTTAGATCCACATACTGGTACTTATGAAGAAAAAATATTAATCATGTTTTTAAAAGGCTACTTAACACATAGGTATACTGGTACCGGTATTTGAAAAAGTTCATTTTTATTAACTTACGGTACTCTAATGCTAGAGTTTTATATACAATGCACATGGAAGTTTATAATATGGTACTGAATCTTCTTTAATACAAGTATGTAGGCAATAATTTTTAACTGCAACATTTTTGAATAAATAAATGTTTAGGCCTACCTACACATTTATTGTAATGTCCTGAAGACAAGTTCAAGGGATTCTTTCTAAAATGATTGTACAACAGAAATGATCAAAGCACTTAATAAGTTACATAGTACGATATCAGATTTGATTCTCTATGGTAAAAAAATATATAAATATGGTACCGGTAACTGGTCTTAGATCTTCTTGATTGTCACCAAGCAGACAGTGGTTTTTATTACAGATAAAGTAACTTAATTAAGACATTCTCACATTTTATACATATCGGTAAATCAAGGCTTCTTAATGCTGGTACTTAAATATGATTTTAAAATTCAAACCATTTTGTACTTTGAAGAGTTTGGAGGTTGATAAAAACCAAACTACTTACTAACACAATGGCATACCATATACAAATCAAAAGAAGCAAAGAATACTACTTCAAATTTCCACTATAAAATAGGACTAAACCTAAACCACTATCTACCTAGCAAAAAAGGGAAAAAATAATTATTGAAACAAAACAATAATAATTGCACTAGTTTTTTGCAGAATAAGATATCACCTTTCCAACAACAGATTCACTCTTCTTGTAATGTGATGACTATTATAATATCTCCTAACTCAAAAGAGTTGGAAACTTTAATTCTGATAATCCATCAAATAAAGACAAATTTTCAATTGACTGTTAGTCAATGTAGGATTAAATAATGGGCACCAAGAAATGTTCATGCCCAATAAACAAACAAAATGTAGGCTCAGGGCGCTGTAACAACATTACAAACAAAAACACGAGAGCTAAAATGACAGTTAATCTAAAAAAGTTTTAAACAGATAGGTCTTAATGTTCTTCTTAAAAGTGGTGTAGCATGTTGTCTGTCTGAGATCAATGGGGAGTGAGTTCCAAACCTTTGGTCCGTGAACTGAAAAAGCATGCAGACCGTAGCTTTTGAGGGAGAAACGTGGCACCACTAAAAGCGTTGAGTCCATTGAGCGCAGGGCTCTCTGGGGACAAGGTACAAGGGCATCTCATTGTTATATATACACTGATGACAAAGTGTGGCGACCTTGTAATCGATTCTCGCTTTCACTGGAAGCCAATGGAGCGTGCGTAAGAGCATAGTAGCAGAATCTTGTCTAGTTTTTTTAAGGACTATTCGAGTGGCGTTGTTCTGTATACGTTGCAGCTTGGCTATTTTGTCATCAGGTATACCTGCTAGCACGGCGTTGCAGTAGTCAAGGCGGGAGAGTATGAATGCCACAGCTAGCGTTTTTGTTGACTCTGTTGTTAAATATGGTCGGATCTGGCCTAATCTGCGCAGCTGCAGATAAAGACCTTTGCAGAGCTGATTTATGTGTGGGTCGAAAGATAGTGTTGAGTCGAAGAAAACTCAAAGATTCCGCACTACATGGACAAAAGGAACATGGCAGTTCGTGATAAAGAGAGAATCTGAGCTTTCAACTTTTGAGACATTGTTCCTAGTGCCAATCTTAATTATTTCTGTCTTGCCTTCATTCATCTTGAGTTTATTTTCAACCATCCAAACGCTCACCCTTGCAACGGTACTACTGATTTTCTCTGCCAGATGCGACACCTCTGAGGGTACTGATGAATTGTATAACTGTGAGTCATCGGCAAAGAAATGGTATAAGATGCCGGTTGGCCGTATGACACCGCTGAGCGGATATGTGTACATAGTGAACAGTACTGGGCCTAGAACTGATCCTTGGGGTACTCCGTACTTCAAAAGTAAGCTTGTTGATTCCGTCCCGCTAACAACGACACTTTGGGTGCGTTCCGTCAGGTAGGATACAAGCCACTTTAGGACGACTCCTGCTAAACCAAAAGTTGCAGAGAATCTGGCCATCATAATTTCATGGTCTAGCGTATCAAAGGCTGCGGACAAGTCCAGCATGGAAAGAATTGATATGTGGCCTTTGTCGGAATTGTGAAGTAAGTCGTTTAGTACCCTGACCACTGCTGTCTCTGTGCTACGGCACTTCCTATATGCAGATTGAAATTCTTCCAAGAGACAGTACTGTTCAAGATGAGAAAGAATTTGCGCTAACATGATGCGCTCCAGAAGCTTTGACAGGAAGGGAAGATTTGATACCGGGCGATAGTTTTTTAGACATTCCGG
Source organism: Biomphalaria glabrata (assembly GCF_947242115.1). Taxonomy (NCBI): domain Eukaryota; kingdom Metazoa; phylum Mollusca; class Gastropoda; family Planorbidae; genus Biomphalaria; species Biomphalaria glabrata. Next base: position 21,691,680 of record NC_074716.1, read on the forward strand.
GTCAAGACTGGATACAGCATTACTCTATTTTTTTTTATGTTAAACTTTTTTTTTTTCATTTTCCGGATGTGAGAGTGATTGTTCTTTATTTTGGTAGTAAATTTGATGCAGTACCAACACATTTTTAAAAAAAAGACAACATTATGTTATGGTTCCTCTTTTTTAGTTTATTTCCCGGGACCAGAAAAATGTAAATAATATAATTTCTTATTGCTTTTTTCATCTTTTATGAAATCTGAAGCGATTAAATGTGTTTAGTCTTGTGATTTCTCAATATTTATGGATTAAATGTTTAATTAATAGGTTAACTCTTTCAGTAAATCGATTTTTTAATGAATTTTACAAATATTTTCTTTTCAGTGCTGAGTTTAAAATTAATGAAAAAACATTTTCTTGAATAATTAATTTTATTTATATTTATTTTGTAGCCCGTTCATTTACCTTTAAAATGACATCAAATATGTTAGATTATTTAATAAAATAAAAAAGTTATGTTAGTTTTAGTAACTCTACCCCAGTTAAAAATTTGATTTCAATCCGGAAAACTCCATTTTTTCTATCAAAATAATTCGCACTGAAAGAGTTAAATTTCCCTCTAAATTAAACACATCAACCCCACTGCAGACACTGTTTGTTACAGCAACCTTCAAAATTGACACATTTTCTTCTATAATATCTCAACTCATTCCAATCACCAAACCCTATTACTTCAAAGAGCCAGTGAAATAACACACAGTGTTAAGAAGAACAGCACATTATTTTTCCAAGGCACAGACTGAAAGAGAGTCTATAGTTCAGTATGTTGCCAAATGCTGGCTTGAAGAAAACTTTTTTATTATAGAACTGGAATTCAATATTGCATAAATATTCATAAAGGTTAGATGTACCATAATAGAGTACTGTAACGGTATGTACAAATTTTGTAATAATTCCTGATACCCGGTACAGCCCCAGTACACTATTTCAGTTGAAAGTTATAGCTCTCTCAGAGTCCATACTTTAATTTTAATGCAACTTCTGTGTCTAAGCCTAGGGTCTAATTAATTCATTAAAAATACAATGCATTACTACTACTTAAAATCATACCGGTATTTACCTGCATTTATTAAAAAGACCACTCCAGCAACCAAAGCTACAAGCATGAAACCACCACTGCTGTCTGCAAGATGACCTCCAATTATTGGGCCAATAATAAAACCTATGCTAGAAAAGGAGTTGAATTTGCCAAGTTCAGCAGGCAGACTTTCCTTGGAGACAATATCAGCTAAAAAAGCTTTACTAATGGTCTGACTATGTTTGAAACAACCTGGTGTCAGAAAATAAATGCTAAATACGGTATGGTTATAAATACAAGTACGGTATCAACATTTTTCATTAGTACTGGTATCGGTATTGTTAACTTACACATATATTCCTTTTGTAAATATATTACTTTTTAAATTTAATTTAAATATGATACCATACCATACTGTTAGTTTATATTATTGAAAATTAATAGGTCTTACATAAAAACTAACCTAAAATAAAACGTCCACAAAAAAGTACTATCAAAGAAGCCACAATGCCAAGACTAGCATATCCAAAGCTGCAAAGTAACAGGCATAAAGACAGACTATACTGTTTTGTCACTAAATCACTCCATTTTCCCTTGGGGGAAAAAAGGAAAAAATCAATATGGTACATGTACGTATGATAAAATGTTTTTTGAATAAATGAAATGGAAACTTTTATTTTTCTTATTCAAAAAAAAAATTCTTTAGTATTCACTTACATTGTGAAGAGCAAAAAATTGAAAGCAATGAAATTTCTTACCACTATTGGACTACTTAGTAGCTGAATACATCCATACACAGAGCCTGTCAAATAGAATGCTTAGTTGAATACAATTATTTTTTATAATATTTACTCTTTCTCGCTGTAATTATTTACCGGTACCACATTCTGCTGGAATCAACGCTGGTATAGTCAGGAGAGAAAGAGTTAACTGGATATATAAGTATCAGTGTACCCTGTCCTTGCAGATATATTCAGACCAAGATGAATGTATTTCACAAACTTCTCTATAGCATTGAATTAATGTACATGCATTATATGCAAATAATTATAGGGCCTACATGTCTATTATGAGTCAAAAGTTTTTTTAAAAGTCATATAGGCCTACTGGTACATGTAGTTTATTACTAAATTCCCTTTAATAGAATAACAAATATTCAGTACTAGCTAATACCTTACCATCCAAACTAAACATTAATATTAAAATCTAATGATGACACATAGGCCTAAACAGTAAAAAGAAATTGTAGAAAAACTGTAGACTTTACTATAACCTATTACATATTTAAACATGTCAATAAAAATAATAAATATATTTCATCAAACCTAATACTCCAAGCAATGTTGGAGATGAGCCCAGATTCCTGGCGTAAGGTAATATGTTAGGTACAATTATGCTGACTCCTAAGAAATCCTGGATGTAAATAAGAACAAAATTCTATATTATTTTTCTAGTATGTTAAGAGGATAATTGATAGAATTTTGTTGTATCGATACCAGTTTAGAATTTAATGTAGACCTAATTTGACTCGACTAACAAAGTTAAGGAATGACTGTAAAATTTCTCATGATTAGCTTGCTGGGATCAAGAGATGATCAGACTAAAGCTTAAGCTTTGAGTAGTAGAAATAGTATTAAAAGTATCATAGTCATGTGATAAAAGACTACCCCAGCACTATGTATTATATATGTATTGCTCATTTAAATACAATACAAACATTAACATTTATATCCCATATTATTTGTGCTATTACAATTACAATAGAAAAAAAAAAAAAAAAGTAGGCCTAGCTATTGGTACTATATTTATAACCACTGGCACATTTGCTATATGGACCATACACCCTATATATATATTACCCTATATACTCTATTGATGGCAAACATTTTTCACAGAATACCAGTACCACATTAATTTTGTTTGTTTGGCATAATCAGTGACAGGATATAACTTGTGCCTCCTTTATAACAAATATATACCAGTGTTTATATATATAGCCTATATATATTTAATTTCTATCTATATAAAGAGAGAGATTCTAATAAATACCAGAATATATTTATTTTATTTCAGAGTCACACTATTACACATAGTATAGGGTCCACCTTACATTTTACAGACTATAAAACAGTTTGTATAAAATGTAACCACCAAGTCTAGATATCTATAAGTATATATAGTAGAGTCACTATTGCGAACAGGCATGTTTGCGGAACAGCTTGTCGAAATTAGCTAAAATCTACTTTATTTTGAAATTTTCTGCAAAACTACTGTAATTGTACTGCGCATGGTCCATTTCTCTACATTTCCAATATACGGGTTTTCCTGACTCCAGGTTAAAGTTGACAGGTGTGGAATTGTCCATTATTTTTCATGTAGGCTACCTGGAGAACCGCATAGGTCAGGGCTTAAGGCTTTTTAAAAATGATAATGACCCATCACCTGCATGATACATCTAATTTTCGGTTTATAAATGGATGTGGAAAAACGTCATTTCGTAGCCATCTACCAAGAATTCAATTAAAAATAAATTGGGAGGTGTTCACCCAGTTTTTACCTTTTTGAAGATAGTCACAATTGTGAAACACTATATAAGATGTTATTTATTTGACCTGCGCATTTAGCTTAATATTTACATAGTGATTTAGATTTTCAGAATATAAATATGAGTTTGTATTAGTATACATACATTTAAAAACATTTAGAGAATAATATTACATATAATATAGAATTTATGATAACCAGACGTCCAGCAAAAAGAAGACAAATCATAATATTAAATATCATATAATATTAATATAACAAAAAAGAATTAAAGAATAGTGGAAAATAAAACCTTGTAAGGAAAATCAGGGTAATGTGACGTCAATTACAATAAAAGAAGAGGTGAATAATCTAAAAGTGACAATGTGTATCTTTACATTTAATAAAAATAGAATTAATGTAAAGGATAAGGAGTTCAAGTATTATATAAGACTAATAAAATATGTGCTTTATATAGGCTTTTTATTCTGAAATTTTACCGTGTTCCGCAATTGTGACTTCTTAGAAAATCCTGTTCCGTAATTGTGACTGACCATATCTCAGTCAATTTGAATGTAAAATTTAAATATGTGTTGCAAAACTAAACAATGCATCTATTTTTATCAGAAAAGGGATGGGCAATGTCTAGATACTTTTAGTTTTTCCATAGGTCTAATCATTACTAAGCAAAAAAATTGAACACTAAAAGTAGCAGCAAACTGTTCCGCAATAGTGACTCTACTATATATATATATATTATGCTGAAGAAGATACAACATCATCAATTCAAAATGACCTATATAAGTACAATTATAATTAAATTAATGAAACGCATGGCCCATACATGTTTCTAGAGAATAGATCTAGGATCTATCTACTTCAGTGATTCCCAATCTGGTCTATATATAGACCCCCAGGGGTCTACAAAGACTTCCATGGAGTCTATGAAAGTAAATAAAAGACTTGGGGGTCTTTAAGATGTAAACTGGGTCTACGAGAGTGGATATCATTTTAAAGGTCATTATTTAAATTTTAATTTTACAATAATGAAATTAACAATTATCTCATACCGGTACAAATATAAATTAATTATAAATAATCAAAAGGTAGGCCTTTAAATTTTAATCCTATAAGTATATTATTCGAATGAAAAATTTATATTTTAAACTTTAACACCCCATTTAAATAGCTTAATTTTGTCTACAGGTAACTAATATTTAACATGGCCAAATCTACATATATGAAATTAGATAGTGGTGTTAATTTTTTTGTAACAATTTTCCTTCTTTTCTTGTCGAACTTATATTGCCCAAGTGCTTTTTATGCAAAAAGTTTCATTTAATGATACTATGAAACAACCTAAGTTGGAGGATCATTTGAGACAAATCCAATCTGAAAAACATTCAATGATTAAGTGGAGAAAAGACCACAGTGGACAAAATCTTTGCTTTACCGGTACATCGAATAGAGAAGATGATGGTTTGCAATTGTCTTAAAATATCTTTTACTTATTGCAAATTTTGGAAAATATACCACTATAGGCAAAAAAAAAATAATTTTGACAGCTGCTGAAGAAATTTTAAAAACTATTTTCTTTCTTCTTTTTCTAGCCAGCTTTTTGCTGCTGATCTCTTTTGCAGACTGTGCCAAGGAAAAATAGTGTGCTACGCTCTACTACCGGTACTGGATATTGAGAAACTATTTTTTTACACAAACCTGCTTCTGATATTATTAAAGACTGTTTCTAATCAACAAAACATTTTAAAGGCACATTGGTGAAATGAGTTTTCTTGTAACATTAAAAGCTTCTTATGTAACTATTTGCTAATGACATATTATATTTCTTTTCACAAGTGGACGAGTCAACCGTGCCTGGTAATGAAGCATTTATTATTGGTATATGTTCATTTTATTATGGATCATAATATTGACGAAAATCTTCTTTTTGTGAAATCTGGTAATAAAGGGGATTCAATAGTTAATGTTTTGAAGGACTAATTGAAAGAGAAAGCAACTGATGGAGCACCTTTTATGATTGGGTCCTACTCGGAGTGTCAGTAATACAGTGAATTATCCATCGACAGCTAAAAAGTTGTAGATAGCATGAATATTGTTCATTTGTTACCAATGCAGTTAACCGAAGCAGCACATTAAATATGCAATTTCTTGCTCAAATGTGTTGAGAATATGACTAGAATTTTCATCAGTTGCTGCTTCACACTGAGGTAGGATTGTTGTCGAGAAGCTTATGTTTGACAAAAAATGTTTTCTTTTTTATACTGTTGGAGTTCTGGGAAGCTAAAGAAATTTAAAACAAAATTTAATGAAATCGGACCTTGCCCATATGGCATATAACAGACCAGTTTGATAAATTCATTGAAGTACATGTGGTTGTTATTCTTCACCTTAAAATGGTTAGAAATCAGTAAAAAAAAAACAACCACACATTAGAAGTTCATGAATCAGCAAAATTGCAATTAAGCAATATTAGCTAAGTAGGGGGTCTACCGAATACCGAAAAACTTCACAAGGGGTCTACGAGCCAACAAAGTTTGGAAACAACTCGGGCACTGATCTAATTGTCTTAAATTGATCGTGACAGAATTGAATTTGCAGTTAGCCACCAATGCACCATCGATGATCTAGAGTCTAAACAGATTTATATCTAGAAGATTATAGACATCTAATCTATAATTATGATAATATATTGGCCTCATTTAATGATTAATTAATTTAGATCTAATTAAATAATTTAAATTTAGGATTAGCTTAGCTAGGGCATTAGTAGCCATTAGCCTGATTACAGTGATTACAGATTAGGCTCTAATCTCTATGAATGAAGTCTTAGTCTAGTAGTTGTTTGTTATTCAAATTCAAGTTATTGTACCACTCACCAACAAGCCACTAATATAAATAATAATACATAATCTACTGTTATATTTCACTTTTCTTATATGTTCTTCCATTTATAATAGGGCCTATGCTTATACAATTCTATATCTATTCTAGATCATAAATATATTTATAAGTTATGGATCTAGATCTAGAGTTGGCGTTAATTAATCAAGGGACACAATCTGTAAATTTATAAAGTTGTACAAGAATATATAGGCCAGTGCAAACCTTCACTACTACTACTACTTACTACTACTACTACCGGTACTAAAATATTTCTTTCTTATTCACTTCATAATGAATCTCAACATCTACGTTGGAGTTTTTGGGAGGAAACTGTTATAAATTGAAGGTCCATAAAGATAGATCGTATAGTTGATATAGTCTATATCAAATTTTTTTTTTTTTTTTGGGGTTGTCCTACACGTTAAATTAGGCCTAAATTTTAATTTTCTTTTTTAAATTTTAGTAGCTAATGCCCCACTTATGGCTAAAGTAAAAATCAATGTGTCTTGTAGATCTAGATCTATTTGTTTTTCTAACTGACGTGATATCTTATATTCTTTTATTTATCTCAACTTTATACTCTCAATACGGTTATAACTCACTATAGAAATGTAGAGCGTAAAAATAAACCAAGAGGTGCTGACGTCATTTAAGCTTTTGACGAGGACAATTTGCCAGAAATATGCGTGTGTCAAATCACAAAAGGTTTTGATGGATAGTGCCCCTTTGATTATAACTCTACAGTATCAGGTAGATCTAGAATCCATATGTTTATTATGGTTTTTATGATTGAATATGTTTATAAATACATTAGCGTAATAACCAATTTGTCATTTTTCAATGTTATTTTTTTTTGTTGTTCTTAGCGCTTGTCACCGTCACAGATAGTAAATATATGTTTATGTTATTGTTTTTAATACCTAAAAGGAGTCAGGGGATGTAAGTAGGCCTACAATAGGATCATGTAGGATCATCTGTAGGCCTACGGTACTAAATAATAATAGAATAGGCCTATATATACCGGTATGCATGTTTGGGACCCTCAACTCAAGAAAACATCAAGAAACTGAAAAAGACACAAAATGGAGCAGTGCGACAAATGAATATTCACATTTGATTAGAGTAATACCTTTAGTAAAATCACTAAATTAAGAAAGCCTTCAGGAGAAAAGTAAAGTAGCAATTCTACATAAAACACTGCAGCATAGTCTTCAAATACAAAAACAAAATCTAATAAAATAGTCAGAAAGACACAAAGAGAAAGGCACATCCCTCGTTCTATATGCAAGAACTAAAATGTATACAAATGATCCCTCTTCCTTAGTGCTATATGTGACTAGGCAGAATTTGAATGTAAGTGATTGATTAACATGCATGACTAGATGGACATAGGAACACGCGTAGGATGCAATCATCTTCGTTTTTGAAGTAACTTCAGTATTTTATAAGATAAGATATATAAGAAAAAGATATAATGTAGTCATAGACAAAATCCAGGTTCTTGGTGCTTGACGCGACTAGGTTTACCACTTTGGACGAAGATTTATGGGGGAAAGCAAAGTTTCGCTTGGGGCTCACAATGCTTTTTATTTCTGTCTATTAGGTTGTCACGTAATAAGAAGTGACAAAGCTGATTTCATTTTATAAACTCTATTTTTACATTTTGAAAAACAAGAAAAATAAAAAAAATAAAAATACTTTTTAAAACAGTTGTACCGGTATCAATTAGTTTGGATCAGTCATTTAGGCTAATTAAATCTGCAATAGATCTAGACTAATTATAATAAATCTGTGCGATTAGAAATATTTTTACAAATTGTTTTTGTTTAGCGCTATTTCATGCTTTTAGCTTCTTTTCCCTACGCTCTAATCCTATCACTATTGTCTGGGCCAGTTGTGAAACTGGGGAGGGAAGAAAGAAGAGGTATCTGAGTGATCGCTTTGAAAATGCTTTTATTTGAGGGGAAATGACCTGAATTCAAACAGTGCTTTTACCTCCCCAAGCTGACACTCTAACCGATGGCGGAGCAAAGTAGCCTACCCCTGAGCCCGGGTTCAAGATTATTTGGTCCCCCCCCCCTCTTCCTCTTTTTCCAATAAGACAAATTTATTGTGTGAAATAAAATATCGAGTAGTCTATATGTAGGCTATCGGTAAATATTCCAGGTTATAAAGTCATTACGTTTGATTCATTATGATTCCGTTGAAGTAGCCTAATAGTGACTTAAAATTGAATGTTTGTATAACAGTATTAAAAGAATAAAATGTGTTTCAAATGAGTAAAAAAATGTTTTCCTAGTTCTTGTTTCCCATTATACACATTCTCATTCCGAAAACAATTCTATGTGTCAAACTATTAAACATTGATAGGCCTAAAAACAATAATCTTGTTCTTTGTAAATCAGTTAACAGTAAATAAAATCTCTCACTTATTTACTAAAATTTTTTATTTTTTTTTAACTTTCTGATCCCAAAATTAGTGCATTTATCTCTAAACTTTTGTATCATAGAAATTCTTAAATATTTTTTTATCAATTTATTGCAACTTCGATAATGATCCGCTTTTCTAAACAAACTGTCACAAAGTGAGAAATAGCATGCATGCTGTGACAATGTTTAGAAAACATGAGATGATAGAATCTAGTTGTCTAGGATTAAAAAAAAAAAGCCAAGTCTCGTATTAAACACATACTAAATATGTATTTTGGTAGGCTTTTTGAAGGATTGCATCTCTGAATAATATTCTGTGACAATAGTATATGGTGGCATCGTATAACTCTTTGTCGTTTGTACTTGAAATGAAACTGAGCATTAACGACTGAAATATGTTCACTATAGTTCGGTAAAATTGTGATTTTTCTGCATTTTGAATTCTCTTTACTATAGTCAGAGGTAGGCTCACCAAATTGTGTTTTAACTTTCAGAAATCGATTGGAGTAAAAACTGGATCAACATTCCAAGATCAAGCTACCGGTACTTCAGAAGTCTCATTTTTACACTCTACAAGTCATTCTCCAGTTGACTTAAAGCTTAATGTAGATCTTGCTGCTCATTTTCAAACATTTTTGACACAATGTTGATTACACTTCCATTTTATACTCGACAGTATGCAGAATAATAGTAACCCCTATCGAATGCTTCAAATTTTCCCTTAAGTGTGCAGTGTGCAACTTCCAGGATTTAGTTTCCTTACTGGAGACTATAATATTATTAGTACAGCTGGTGCTCCTATATATATCTTCGACCACTTCTGTGTGTGATTGTGTCCTAGAACTGTTGGACTTTACCAGTAAATAAAGACACTGACCTTCTAAACTCCGAAGATCATGCATTTCGTTTGAGATGTAAGCCCATGTGGCTTGTATGTCTAGGGCTGGAAAAGGGACAAGCAAAGGAAACCGAGAACTATGAACAATTGTGATCAAAGTTCTTACATTTGTTGTTGTGATACCATAAAATTAGTTGTTTTTTTAATGCAATGTATCTTTTGGAAAGTGAATTAAAAAAAATGAAAAAATTATTAATCATGAACTCTATACAATTTCTCACTAACCTTGACTGTTCAACAGTATTATATGGTCTGGATGTGGATGCGTTAATCTGTTTGTCTTGTCTTTTATTGTAAGTGAAAGTATAGTCTGAATAAACCACACAAAAAATAAATAATAATTATATGAATCTCATTGCTGTAACACAATTCCTTGATTACCATCTTGTAGGGCGCATTTTTTGAGTGCCCTAGTCAGTCCTAGAAATTGTCCTCTCCCTATTGGATTTAAGAAGCATTCATCTTGATATGCTGTGAGCATAAAACACATTTTTTACCAAGCCATAGAAAGCTGCAACTTATTGAACACAGGTAACCGAGTCATTCACAAGACCAAGTTTAAGATGTGGTAAGCACAGTGAACATAGAGCGCTAGCTGATGCTTTTGTTGAGGCAATGCCTGATCGCACTGTCCACTCATATTAGAAGCATCATCATAGCCTTGACTTTGTCTGTCTATCTGGTAAAAAGTTTCGGATCAAACTGATATTTTGCACGATTATTTCATTTACCTGACCACACAAGAATCAATAAAAAAAAACAATGAGTTAATTAACTATTGGTAATTAATTTTTGTTTGGTATCTCGAACAAGTCAAAGAAATAGTACTTGACTGAAGTGGTGTTATAAGCTGAATGAGTCCCCTTTATAGATCTCCGTTTTAAAGTAAGTTTGAAACAAACAATAGATAGCTATACCATCTTGTATTTTCATTAGCAGAGTGGTTAGTATGTCAGCTTGAGGAGGCTTGAGCCTTATGTTCGAATTCAGGTCCCCCCTCCCTTCTTTTAAAAACTAAATGCTTTAAAAAACTATTACGGTAAAATTCACTAAGATATCCCTTTCTCCCCCCTCCCCTCCCATTTTCCCAACTGATCCAGATAAGTGATAGGATTACAACGTATTGATAAAGATAAAATTGATATAGCGCTAACAAAAACATTGGGTACAAATATTTCTAATCGCACAGATGTATTGTTGTTGATCCTGGATCTATTGCAAATTTAATGACATGACTGATCCGAACTAACTGCTACAATTACACTTCACATACGCTTTATTTTTTATTTTTCAAAGTATGTTTTAATGTTTTTCTAGTTTGTTTTTTAATTATAAAAGAGAGTGCTTTTTTTTTCTTTCCTTAAAAATTCATGGGATTTTTGTTTTGGCGTAGCTGGAAACGAAAAGGAGCAGGAGAGTTAGGTCCCAAATGTAAGTGTAAAAACACCACTTCAGCTAAGTGAAGCCGCCTGATTGCTGAACTAAGGTATCCTAGAGTATTGAGAACATTATCTGGATGGACAAAAAGAGATCTATGCAATTAAAACAGCACAAGCAATTAGAAATTAACAGACATACGTTTCTTCAAGTACTTGATCGACTGTATTGGAAGCTCTCTTTTGTTCTGGTTGGCTATTTTTCCTTTGGCATATTTCGAGTACCGGTGTATCTTTCCTTGTTTGAGAAGCCTTTATCTAAACATATCATCATGTGCTTAAATGCATAAAATGTATAAGTGCAAACTTTGTATGTGTGCGTGTGTTTGTTAAGCCTATGCGTTATTGTTGTCTCTAAAGTGACCTACATTTTGTTTGACGATAGCGGCAGGTAGTATTTGTTTGTTAAGAGGTGTCACAATTGATAACCGCATTCGTGGTTCCCGGAGGTCAATGATGTGTTCCACTCATATTTAAAGATGTCACATGACACACGATGCTGGAGTCGGCCTTTTTTCATCTTAACAAATGTTGTTGTTGTTGATCACAATAATAACTGATATTATCTCACATGCGGGTTTTCGATGAATGCCTATACAATGATAAATAGAGCAGTCTTTATGTTACCGCCTACATATTGATAGACAGAGAAGCCAAGCTAGATTCTGCCTACTAATAGCTAGATTAGAGAAGTCAAGCTAGATTCTGCCTACTAATAGCTAGATTAGAGAAGTCAAGCTAGATTCTGCCTACTAATAGCTAGATTAGAGAAGTTAAGCCAGATTCTGCCTACTAATAGCTAAATTAGAGAAGTCAAGCCAGATTCTGCCTACTAATAGCTAGATTAGAGAAGTCAAGCTAGATTCTGCCTACTAATAGCTAGATTAGAGAAGTCAAGCTAGATTCTGCCTACTAATAGCTAGATTAGAGAAGTCAAGCTAGATTCTGCCTACTAATAGCTAGATTAGAGAAGTCAAGCCAGATTCTGCCTACTAATAGCTAGACTAGAGAAGTCAAGCTAGATTCTGCCTACTAATATCTAGATTAGAGAAGTCAAGCTAGATTCTGCCTACTAATAGCTAGATTAGAGAAGTCAAGCTAGATTCTGCCTACTAATATCTAGATTAGAGAAGTCAAGCTAGATTCTGCCTACTAATAGCTAGATTAGAGAAGTCAAGCTAGATTCTGCCTACTAATAGCTAGATTAGAGAAGTCAAGCTAGATTCTGCCTACTAATAGCTAGATTAGAGAAGTTAAGCCAGATTCTGCCTACTAATAGCTAGATTAGAGAAGTCAAGCTAGATTCTGCCTACTAATAGCTAGATTAGAGAAGTTAAGCCAGATTCTGCCTACTAATAGCTAGATTAGAGAAGTCAAGCCAGATTCTGCCTACTAATAGCTAGATTAGAGAAGTCAAGCTAGATTCTGCCTACTAATATCTAGATTAGAGAAGTCAAGCTAGATTCTGCCTACTAATAGCTAGATTAGAGAAGTCAAGCCAGATTCTGCCTACTAATAGCTAGACTAGAGAAGTCAAGCTAGATTCTGCCTACTAATAGCTAGATTAGAGAAGTCAAGCTAGATTCTGCCTACTAATATCTAGATTAGAGAAGTCAAGCTAGATTCTGCCTACTAATAGCTAGACTAGAGAAGTCAAGCTAGATTCTGCCTACTAATAGCTAGATTAGAGAAGTCTTCAAGTTAAGGCATATTCAGTGACTGGTAGCCAATGAAGTTTGTAATCTACAGCCTTAATATTAATAGCCAGAGAAGCATTGTGTTATTTCCTTTTATTTGATAATTAGACATTAGAGTTAAGGCCTTACTATATATTTTATGTCAAAGTATTCATAGCTGGAGAAGTCTGAAGTTCTTGGAGACTTTGCCAAAAAAAAAAACAACAAAAAAACGGAAGCTAAAAACACAAAGATTGTTACAAACAGAATATAGACCATCTCAAAATTCATGAACTCGAACAAGGAGGAATTTAGTCAGAAAATATTTGTATGGTCTATTTACTTACTGGTAGTGATTTGGTTCAATGTAGGCTATCCTCTGTCGATTGTATCGAAATTGTTATGACCTTATGTTCAATATTATCAACCCTCACCGTGAGTGCGAGAAAACCATTAATGATTCCGTGGTAGGATTTTATTTTTACTCTTACGAGGGGATCATGTAGTCAGCACATTAAATTGACTTTCCCCAGCTACTTGGAAATAATCTTCTGCAACTATAACAACTGAGACTAGAGTGACTTCCCTTTCCCCAGCTGTTACGAAAATAATTTTTCCACAACCAAACCAGCTGAGACTGAAATGAAATTGAATTCTAGTTTTCCACATAATTACGAACTTAGCCTTAGTCTTCACTTTCTCTCGTGCTCTACATTAGCCTTAGTCTTCACTTTCTCTTGTGCTCTACATTAGCCTTAGTCTTCACTTTCTCTTGTGCTCTACATTAGCCTTAGTCTTCACTTTCTCTTGTGCTCTACATTAGCCTTAGTCTTCACTTTCTCTTGTGCTTCACATTAGCCTTAGTCTTCACTTTCTCTTGTGCTCTACATTAGCCTTAGTCTTCACTTTCTCTTGTGCTTCACATTAGCCTTAGTCTTCACTTTCTCTTGTGCTCTACATTAGCCTTAGTCTTCACTTTCTCTTGTGCTCTACATTAGCCTTAGTCTTCACTTTCTCTTGTGCTTCACATTAGCCTTAGTCTTCACTTTCTCTTGTGCTCTACATAAGCCTTAGTCTTCACTTTCTCTTGTGCTTCACATTAGCCTTAGTCTTCACTTTCTCTTGTGCTTCACATTAGCCTTAGTCTTCACTTTCTCTTGTGCTTCACATTAGCCTTAGTTTTCACTTTCTCTTGTGCTCTACATAAGCCTTAGTCTTCACTTTCTCTTGTGCTTCACATTAGCCTTAGTCTTCACTTTCTCTTGTGCTCTACATAAGCCTTAGTCTTCACTTTCTCTCGTGCTCTACATTAGCCTTAGTCTTCACTTTCTCTCATGCTCTACAGTAGCCTAAGTCTTCACTTTCTCTCGTGTTATATATTAGCCTAAGTCTTCACTTTCTCTCGTGTTATATATTAGTCTAAGTCTTCACTTTCTCTCGTGCTTTACATTAGCCCAAGTCTTCACTTTCTCTCGTGTTATATATTAGTCAAAGTCTTCACTTTCTCTCGTGTTATATATTAGCCTAAGTCTTCACTTTCTCTCGTGTTATATATTAGTCTAAGTCTTCACTTTCTCTCGTGCTTTACATTAGCCCAAGTCTTCACTTTCTCTCGTGTTATATATTAGCCTAAGTTTTCACTTTCTCTCGTGTTATATATTAGCCTCAGTCTTCACTTTCTCTCGTGTTATATATTAGTCAAAGTCTTCACTTTCTCTCGTGTTATATATTAGTCTAAGTTTTCACTTTCTCTCGTGTTATATATTAGCCTAAGTCTTCACTTTCTCTCGTGTTATATATTAGTCAAAGTCTTCACTTTCTCTCGTGCTTTACATTAGCCCAAGTCTTCACTTTCTCTCGTGTTATATATTAGCCTAAGTCTTCACTTGCTCTTGTGTTATATGTTAGTAAAAGTCTTTACTTTCTCTCGTGCTTTACATTAGCCTAAGTCTTCACTTTCTCTCGTGTTATATATTAGTCTAAGTCTTCACTTTCTCTTGTTCTATATTTTAGCCTAAGTCTTTACTTTCTCTCGTGCTCTACACATCATTTTGATTTGTCTATTTATGTGATCACGTTAAGATTGAAGCCCATATTGTTCTTTCTAGTAACATATTTACTGAGTCATTTATCAAGGTTTATCTCCCTTCTCTTGCATAGTTATTTAATGACTTGTTCACTCTCTGTTTTAGCATTGATAAGGCTGTTCTTTTTTACGAAGCCTATATCAGCTCTGTCAATCTGTGTGGTACATACATTCATTGTCCGATCATATTGAAACTTCATACAATTATTTATTGTGCCAAACAAACCATGAATCAATTTTTTTTTAAAATTAACCAATTAGCAATAGCTCTTGGTAATTAATTATTTTGTTTGATATAGAAAAGGGTAAATAAATTTTACTTTATTGAGATATATAGTTCTGCACCGCCATTTTGTTTTCAATACAAAATTTATTCTTTATCATCCCCTCTTTTAAAAATCCGATGTCTAGGTGACTGTGTGTGTGTGTGTGCGTGATGTAGTCAAGTTTCAAATTCATAGACAAACCAGTGGCTTTAAAAGGCAAGGTTATCAAATAACTTGAGGGTAACATATACATTGCACTGTCTGAGCTGACTTCGTTGGCTGTAGGGCCGAATGTCTTTCTTCTCTCTCTCTCTCTCTAAATATATTTTTATTTCTCACAGATTTTCAACCTTGAAACGATCTTTGGTCTATAAAAACATTGAGGTAATGTAGATCTATAAATAGCAGACATTCGATTTCTCCCCCCCCCCTAGAATTTATAAATAGAAATATACAAAGCAGTTGAATTACAATGTTATTGTTTGAGTCACATATTAAAATTAAGACAAATTAACTTGTAGGCATAAGGATGACAAAATTTCATACTTTATGGCTTGGTTGAACCATTTTCTTTTTCATCGGAAATCTAATGGAGGGTATCATGCTGCTAGCACAATGGTAAGCTGTCTTGATGTCCCACAGCTGATTTCAGTCTCTACTCTGATACTGATGATTTAGGCTTTTAGACCCGAGTTACCTCTCCCTACGAACTAAACCTAAAGGCAATTTTAAAAAATCATCTTAGTAGCTCAACTATGTCTCCAGTTAGCATTCTTCATTACATCTCGTGTGCTAGTCCAGTCCACAACAGCATCTCGTGTGCTAGTCCAGTCCACAACAGCATCTCGTGTGCTAGTCAAGTCCACAACAGCATCTCGTGTGCTAGTCCAGTCCACAACAGCATCTCGTGTGCTAGTCCAGTCCACAACAGCATCTCGTGTGTTAGTCCAGTCCACAACAGCATCTCGTGTGTTAGTCCAGTCCACAACAGCATCTCGTGTGTTAGTCCAGTCCACAACAGCATCTCGTGTGTTAGTCCAGTCCACAACAGCATCTCGTGTGCTAATCAAGTCCACAACAGCATCTCGTGTGCTAATCCAGTCCACAACAGCATCTCGTGTGCTTGTCCAGTCCACAACAGCATCTCGTGTGCTAGTCCAGTCCACAACAGCATCTCGTGTGCTAGTCCAGTCCACAACAGTATCTCGTGTGCTTGTCCAGTCCACAACAGCATCTCGTGTGCTAGTTCAGTCCACAACACCATCTCGTGTGCTAGTCCAGTCCACAACAGCATCTCGTGTGTTAGTCCAATCCACAACACCATCTCGTGTGTTAGTCCAGTCCACAACAGCATCTCGTGTGCTAGTCCAGTTCACAACAGCATCTCGTGTGCTAGTCCAGTCCACAACAGCATCTTGTGTGCTAGTCCAGTTCACAACAGCATCTCGTGTGTTAGTCCAGTCCACAACAGCATCTCGTGTGCTAGTCCAGTCCACAACAGCATCTTATGTGCTAGTCCAGTCCACAACAGCATCTCGTGTGTTAGTCCAGTCCACAACAGCATCTCGTGTGCTAGTCCAGTCAACAACAGCATCTCGTGTGCTAGTCCAGTCCACAACAGCATCTCGTGTGCTAGTCCAGTCCACAACAGCATCTCGTGTGCTAGTCCAGTCCACAACAGCATCTCGTGTGCTAGTCCAGTCCACAACAGCATCTCGTGTGTTAGTCTAGTCCACAACAGCATCTCGTGTGCTAGTCCAGTCCACAACAGCATCTCGTGTGTAAGTCCAGTCCACAACAGCATCTCGTGTGCTAGTCCAGTCCACAACAGCATCTCGTGTGTAAGTCCAGTCCACAACAGCATCTCGTGTGCTAGTCCAGTCCACAACAGCATCTCGTGTGCTAGTCCAGTCCACAACAGCATCTCGTGTGTTAGTCCAGTCCACAACAGCATCTCGTGTGCTAGTCCAGTCCACAACAGCATCTCGTGTGCTAGTCCAGTTCACAACAGCATCTCGTGTGTTAGTCCAGTCCACAACAGCATCTCGTGTGCTAGTCCAGTTCACAACAGCATCTCGTGTGTTAGTCCAGCCCACAACAGCATCTCGTGTGCTAGTCCAGTCCACAACAGCATCTCGTGTGCTAGTCCAGTCCACAACAGCATCTCGTGTGCTAGTCCAGTCCACAACAGCATCTCGTGTGCTAGTCCAGTCCACAACAGCATCTCGTGTGCTAGTCAAGTCCACAACAGCATCTCGTGTGTTAGTTCAGTCCACAACACCATCTCGTGTGCTAGTCCAGTCCACAACAGCATCTCGTGTGTTAGTCCAATCCACAACAGCATCTCGTGTGTTAGTCCAGTCCACAACAGCATCTCGTGTGCTAGTCCAGTCCACAACAGCATCTTATGTGCTAGTCCAGTCCACAACAGCATCTCGTGTGTTAGTCCAGTCCACAACAGCATCTCGTGTGTTAGTCCAGTCCACAACAGCATCTCGTGTGCTAGTCCAGTCAACAACAGCATCTCGTGTGCTAGTCCAGTCCACAACAGCATCTCGTGTGCTAGTCCAGTCCACAACAGCATCTCGTGTGCTAGTCCAGTCCACAACAGCATCTCGTGTGTTAGTCTAGTCCACAACAGCATCTCGTGTGCTAGTCCAGTCCACAACAGCATCTCGTGTGTAAGTCCAGTCCACAACAGCATCTCGTGTGCTAGTCTAGTCCACAACAGCATCTCGTGTGTAAGTCCAGTCCACAACAGCATCTCGTGTGCTAGTCCAGTCCACAACAGCATATCGTGTGCTAATCCAGTCCACAACAGCATCTCGTGTGTTAGTCCAGTCCACAACAGCATCTCGTGTGCTAGTCCAGTCCACAACAGCATCTCGTGTGCTAGTCCAGTCCACAACAGCATCTCGTGTGCTAGTCCAGTTCACAACAGCATCTCGTGTGTAAGTCCAGCCCACAACAACATATCGTGTGCTAGTCCAGCCCACAACAGCATCTCGTGTGCTAGTCCAGTTCACAACAGCATCTCGTGTGCTAGTCCAGTCCACAACAGCATCTCGTGTGCTAGTCCAGTCCACAACAGCATCTCGTGTGCTTGTCCAGTCCACAACAGCATCTCGTGTGCTAGTCCAGTCCACAACAGCATCTCGTGTGCTAGTCCAGTCCACAACAGCATCTCGTGTGCTAGTCAAGTCCACAACAGCATCTCGTGTGTTAGTTCAGTCCACAACAGCATCTCGTGTGCTAGTCCAGTCCACAACAGCATCTCGTGTGTTAGTCTAGTCCACAACAGCATCTCGTGTGCTAGTCCAGTCCACAACAGCATCTCGTGTGTAAGTCCAGTCCACAACAGCATCTCGTGTGCTAGTCTAGTCCACAACAGCATCTCGTGTGTAAGTCCAGTCCACAACAGCATCTCGTGTGCTAGTCCAGTCCACAACAGCATCTCGTGTGCTAGTCCAGTCCACAACAGCATCTCGTGTGTTAGTCCAGTCCACAACAGCATCTCGTGTGCTAGTCCAGTCCACAACAGCATCTCGTGTGCTAGTCCAGTTCACAACAGCATCTCGTGTGTTAGTCCAGTCCACAACAGCATCTCGTGTGCTAGTCCAGTTCACAACAGCATCTCGTGTGCTAGTCCAGCCCACAACAGCATCTCGTGTGCTAGTCCAGTCCACAACAGCATCTCGTGTGCTAGTCCAGTCCACAACAGCATCTCGTGTGCTAGTCCAGTCCACAACAGCATCTCGTGTGCTAGTCCAGTCCACAACAGCATCTCGTGTGCTAGTCCAGTCCACAACAGTATCTCGTGTGCTTGTCCAGTCCACAACAGCATCTCGTGTGCTAGTCCAATCCACAACAGCATCTCGTGTGCTAGTCCAATCCACAAAAGCATCTCGTGTGCTAGTCCAGTTCACAACAGCATATTTATTCTTGGTAATTAATTGTTTTGTTTGGTATTGAACAAGGGAAAGAAATTGTAAATGACAGAAGTGGTAGTATACCTTAAATTAGAGTCCTTTGTACTTTATGTAGAGAATTAGATCGCTTAAAATTTTGAAATTCACAAAGATAACTATAAAACCGTTTAATTTTCATCAAAACTTCGCTGACAGAGTGGTTAGTGCATTGACTTGTGGAGGCTTCAGACCTAGACTTCGATTTCAAGTCGTACAAGTTTTTTAATTTTTTTCTTTTCATTTACAAAATGCATTTAAAAAGCAATAAAGGTAACATTTACACAAATACCCCATTCTTACTTCACTCCCCCCTTCTTACTTCTCTCTCCCCTTTTTACTTCTCTCTCCCCTTCTTACTTCTCTCCCCTTTAACTTCTCTCCCATTCTAACTTCTCTCCCCTTCTTACTTTTCTCCCCTTCTTACTTCTCTCTCCCCTTCTTACTTCTCTCCCCTTCTTACTTCTCTCCCCTTCTTACTTCTCTCCCCCTTGTTAATTCTCTCCCCCTTCTTACTTCTCTCCCTTCTTACTTCTCTCCCCTTCTTACTTCTCTCCTCTTCTTACTTCTCTCCCTTCTTACTTCTCTCCCCTTTCTTAATTCTCTCCCTTCTTACTTCGCTCCCCTTTCTTAATTCTCTCCCCTTCTTACTTCTCTCCCTTCTTACTTCTCTCCCCTTTCTTAATTCTCTCCCTTCTTACTTCGCTCCCCTTTCTTAATTCTCTCCCCTTCTTACTTCTCTCCCTTCTTACTTCTCTCCCCTTTCTTAATTCTCTCCACTTCTTACTTCTCTCCCTTTTCTTAATTCTCTCCACTTCTTACTTCTCTCCCTTCTTACCTCTCTCCCCTTCTTACTTCTCTCCCCTTCTTACTTCTCTCCCTTCTTACTTCTCTCCCCTTTCTTACTTCTCTCCCCTTTCTTAATTCTCTCCCCTTTCTTAATTCTCTCCACTTCTTACTTCTCTCCCTTCTTACTCCTCTCCCCTTCTTACTTCTCTCCTCTTCTTACTTCTCTCTCCCCTTCTTACGTCTCTCCCCTTCTTACTTCTCTCTCCCCTTCTTACTTCTCTCTCCCCTTTTTACTTCTCTCTCCCCTTCTTACTTCTCTCTCCCCTTCTTACTTCTCTCTCCCCTTCTTACTTCTCTCTCCCCTTCTTACTTCTCTTCCCTTCTTACTTCTCTCTCCCTTTCTTACTTCTCTTCCCTTCTTACTTCTCTCCCCTTCTTACTTCTCTCTCCCCTTCTTACTTCTCTTCCCTTCTTACTTCTCTCTCCCCTTCTTACTTCTCTTCCCTTCTTACTTCTCTCCCCTTCTTACTTCTCTCTCCCCTTCTTACTTCTCTCCCCTTCTTACTTCTCTCCCCCTTGTTAATTATCTCCCCCTTCTTACTTCTCCCCCTTCTTACTTCTCTCCCCTTTCTTAATTCTCTCCCCTTCTTACTTCTCTCCCTTCTTACTTCTCTTCCCTTCTTACTTCTCTCCCCTTTCTTAATTCTCTCCCCCCTTCTTACTTCCCTCCCTCTTCTCACTTCTCTCCCCTTCTTACTTCTCTCCCCTTCTTACTTCTCTCCCTTCTTACTTCTCTCCCCTTCTTACTTCTCTCCCTTCTTACTTCTCTCCCCTTCTTACTTCTCTCTCTTCTTACTTCCCTCCCCCTTCTTACTTCTCTCCCCCTTGTTACTCCCCCCCCCCCCCCATTCTTACTTCCCTCCCCCTTCTTACTTCCCTTCCCCTTCTTACTTCTCTCCCCCTTGTTACTTCCCTCCCCCTTGTTACTTCTAATATCATTCAATGTATTTCACAATCTCTCACAACCGTCCCTTATTCATTTAGTAATCTTTTTCCCCCTTGTCGCTTCGTCGTGATTTTGATATGACGTCATTTCTCTTCTTGTACGTTTGTTGCTTTTTGTTTTGCCATCTTGCGCTTATTAAGACCATAACTTAAGAAGTGAAGATCACTGTAAATTAAACAATCAAAGATGTAAGGAGTCCTCCCTATAAGACGTTATCCAAAACCA
The DNA here is from genome assembly GCF_947242115.1 of Biomphalaria glabrata. Classification (NCBI taxonomy): domain Eukaryota; kingdom Metazoa; phylum Mollusca; class Gastropoda; family Planorbidae; genus Biomphalaria; species Biomphalaria glabrata. The sequence continues at coordinate 21,712,935 of NC_074716.1, forward strand.
CGACACTTTAGAAATTGTATGATTATGGGTTTCAATTGTGTAAACTCTACATACAAACGAGGTGCAATCTCGGACTGAAATGTTTGCGTCATAATCTCAGATCCACAGACATAAAGGCCTATACTCTCAGGCCTAAATTGTAATCATAACAGTTGTCATTGTTTTGACCTGAAATATTGTTCCTAAAGTACAGCCTACTAAGGATTCACATTTTTAACTCACGTATTTTTAGCGGCCCCCGAAAGGGGAAAAGACGCTATTAGTTTTGTGCGAAATGTCTGTCCGTCTGTCCGTCCGTCCCGTTTAGATCTCGTAAACTAGAAAAGATATTGAAAATCCGACATCACAATATTTTAGACCATTCAAAGTTCTGATGCAGCGGCTACTTTTTTTTTCCTGAAAGCGAAAAATCTAATTTTTAAAATCAGTTATGCAAGCAGTTTTTTAAAGAGAAAAAGCTAATTAGTATGCATTATAATTTAGACCAAATTTAAAACGAATAGTAATCTTATAAACTTTATTTTCTTGTACATTAAATATGATATACACAATCAGAGAATTCGAATAAGAGATTAAGCATTTTCAAATCAATTACATCAAGTGAAGACCAGGAGAGGCACGGTAAAGCGCTTAGCTGCCGAACCGAGGGTCCCGAATTCGAATCCTAGTGAAGACTGGGATTTTCAACTTCGGAATCTTTGGGCGCCTCTGAGTCTACCCAGCTCTAATGGGTACCTGACATTAGTTGGGGAAAAGTAAAGACGGTTGGTCGTTGTGCTGGCTACATGACACCCTCGTTAACCGTAGGCCACAAAAACAGATGAACTTTACATCATCTGCCCTATAGACCACAGGGTCTGAAAGGGGAACTAGTTAGTCCAGGTTCACATCTACCTTTGCATTCACTTGCACCTATCCTTTGATCTGCAGCACCATTGATCTGTCAACCTTTTTTCTCCATTCTTATCTCTCATTTGTCTTTGATATAATTTCATTTGGATGTTCTTTCTGAAAATATTGAAGCCTGCCTGGGTGGACCAATTCGGGGGCCGATTTTAAGTTTGTGTTGAAAATCTACATCACTGCTAGATCTGATAATATGATTAATCATCAGCCAATATTTCTGGATCTAATTCAGTGTGCGTAATATGGTCCCCTATTGATGACATTATCGCAAGTCTAACAACGATTAGATGTTTTTGTAACATTATTTTCAAAACAAGGCTCTAACTGGTTGAAGATGTTGACGCGAGTCACAGCCCAGACGTGGGCCAGTAGTAAACATGCAATGACCTAACCAGGATGACGCAATAGCATTATTTGAATATAGCAGAGTCGTGGTCCACTTTTTTTTTTGTTGACAGTTCATTCATAAACAAAGTTTAAGGACCTTTCTGCTTCGTTCTTTGTCAGCGCTCTGATGTGAATTTTAAAAAAAAAACCAGCATAACAAGGGAAAACAACTCTAGTAGTAGTAATAGTCTAAGTTTGGGAAAATCGGCGCTTCATATAGTCTACATTGAGAACTTTGCGCTGTCCAGTATCGTTTGGTGCACCTATTGTCCAGAATCGTTTGGATCACTTAATTGGCCCGAATAGCACAGTCCACAGCAGCCCTTTCAAAACTTAAAATAATATGGTAAGACAAGGACTTAGCCTTCGGCACCAATATCAAACTGACGCGCTCCCTGGTCATGGCCACATTTTTATATGCTTGTGAGTCTTGGACGCTGACTGCAGAGCTAGAGAGGAGGATCCTAGCAATGGAATTGAGATGTTACAGAAGGATCCTAGGTATCACATTTAAAGACCACATCACAAACGGACCCCATGATGACCTGCTAACTATTGTAAAAAAAAACGCAAGCTTAAAATCTATGACCATAGTACAAGATCTGCGGGGCTCGCAAAGACCTTCCTTCAGGGAACAGTATCAGGAACAAAAAGAAGAGGCAGACAGAGAAAGCGATGGGAGGACAACATAAAAGAATGGACGGGCCTACTATTGAAAGAGGTTTTAAACAAGGCAAAAGACAGGGAGGAATAGAGAAAGACGGTCGACGAGTCTTGCTTGGTGCCCCTACGGTCCAACAGACTAAGGGATAGGTAAAGGTAAAGGTAAAATATGCAAAATCCTTTGGTTCAGGTAGTGTCCAGTAGCTTTTTGTGCACCAATTGTCCAGTATCCTTTGGTTTTCCTGGCGTCCAAAATCTTTTGGTTCACCTAGTATGCAGTATGCTTTGGTTCACATTGTGTCCAGTATCCTTTGGTTCACTGGTGTCCAGTATCCTTTGGTTCTTTAGTGTCCAGTATCATTTGGTTCACTTGTGCCCAGTATCCTTTGGTTCACTAGTGTCAAGTATCCTTTGGTTCACTTGTGCCCAGTATCCTTTGGTTCACTTGTGTCCAGTATCATTTGGTTCACTTGTGCCCAGTATCCTTTGGGTCCCTCAATCACAATGCAACTACTTGTCGACAACTCTGAGACCATTCTATTTTTATCTCTTAGTAGAAACTATTTATTTTTACAAAGCGATATCTTTAATTCCTTCAAATGAAGAAAATTGTTTTGTCGATGTGCTTATCTGTTTGTTCATGCCAATTCAAGAATTCAACTCTATTCAGCCATTGGTTATCCTGACGAATTCTGACCATTCGTTCCGTGTTTGAATAGCTCTTCGAAAGAATGAATTTCAATTTGAATTTGTGACTGCATTAAGGAACTACAATGAACAGTTTCAGAAATTTGCTTTAGTGTTTTATTTCTGTCTTTAAGTGTCTTGGTTTAATGTTTTAGGTCTTTCTTGAAGTGTCTTGGTTTGATGTTTTCTGTCTTTAAGTTTCTAGGTTTAGTGTTGGATGTGGGTAGTCCAATGGTCGGCTGCACGCATCCAAGGCAAACAAGGAAGTATATATGCAATGGTTTTCTAAGCTAGATAACTCGTTTATTTTAGTTTAGAATACGTCCTTGTTGTGGTTCATTTTCAGAGATGACAGAGTAGATGTCTCGTTGTACACGTCTACTTCGTGTTCCAGCAACCTGTCTTAGCCCCAGCAACCTGTCTTAGCCCCAGCAACCTGTCTTATTCCCAGCAACCTGTCTTAGCCCTAGCAACCTGTCTTAGCCCCAGCAACCTGTCTTAGTCCCAGCAACCTGTCTTAGTCCCAGAAACCTGTCTTAGCCCCAGCAACCTGTCTTAGCCCCAGCAACCTGTCTTAGCCCCAGCAACCTGTCTTAGCCCCAGCAACCTGTCTTAGCCCCAGCAACCTGTCTTAGTCCCAGAAACCTGTCTTAGCCCTAGCAACCTGTCTTAGCCCCAGCAACCTGTCTTAGCCCCAGCAACCTGTCTTAGCCCTAGCAACCTGTCTTAGCCCCAGAAACCTGTCTTAGTCCTAGCAACCTGTCTTAGCCCGGCCCTAGCAACCTGTCTTAGCCCCAGCAACCTGTCTTAGTCCCAGCAACCTGTCTTAGCCCTAGCAACCTGTCTTAGCCCCAGCAGCCTGTCTTAGCCCCAGCAACCTGTCTTAGCCCCAGCAACCTGTCTTAGTCCCAGCAACCTGTCTTAGCCCCAGCAACCTGACACGTGAAATACCAAGAGGATGTAAATAATAGATCTATATATTGCATGCGAAGAATATCCCCCGTGGTAAAGTCCCCAATGACACACTGCTATTGGTTGACTGACTACTGCGACTTGTCTCATCAAAGTTCTTGGTCCGAATTTTTGGGATTTTTTGTTTGTTTTTTGCGAATTAAAAATCAAGAGTGTTGATACCTAGGTCATTGATGAGACGACTCTTCAAGTAATGTGTGATTGAGAATTAAACTGACATCTCTACGATAATTTGTCATCGAATAATGTAACGCTACTAGATGTAGCCATTCTTTTGGCAACTATTGGCTGAAAGATAACTCTATCTATTTTCTAAAAGTTTATGAAAGTTCTGTGAGAATTGAGCGAAGTGGTTGGCTCCTCCTTTAGGACTAGTAGAAAGAGAAACAAAACCCACAAAAAAACTCATTTGTTCTCCTAAAAAGTTATTACATGACCCAATTGTCTTCCTGACAAACTCAAGAGCTTGCTGCATCCTGCCCTATATCCTTTAAAACAAAAAGTTGGCGTGTACAAAGTGATCTAAAAAATTATTCTAACGAGTTAGGAGAGGGTTGCGGTAAAAAAAAGTAACACATAGAGCCTAAAGTATCACATAGAGCCTAAAGTATCACATAGAGCCTACAGTAACACATAGAGCCTACAGTAACACATAGAGCCTACAGTAACACATAGAGCCTACAGTAACACATAGAGCCTACAGTAACACATAGAGCCTAAAGTATCACATAGAGCCTACAGTAACACACAGAGCCTACAGTAACACATAGAGCCTACAGTAACACATAGAGCCTAAAGTAACACATAGAGCCTAAAGTATCACATAGAGCCTAAAGTATCACATAGAGCCTAAAGTATCACATAGAGCCTAAAGTATCACATAGAGCCTAAAGTATCACATAGAGCCTAAAGTATCACATAGAGCCTAAAGTATCACATAGAGCCTAAAGTATCACATAGAGCCTAAAGTAACACATAGAGCCTATCAAATATTTCGATATAGAACCGAGATTCCGAAGAATAGTCGACGGAGATTGTATATTGGACTGTTTTTTTGTTGATGCTAGAATTCACAGGCCAAAAAGTATATGTGTTTATGTGTGTGTGTGTGTAAGTGTTTATAGTTCCACTTCAACTGAACAGACTTCTCAACCCAAGGTGTGTGTGGGGGAGCGTGAAATTGTCGTCCTAAGGGAAGTGAACAACAAAAGAGGTGGAGCAACATCAACACTAGAAGCAATAGCCTGGGAGTAAAGCAACGGACGTGACCGAGGACAAATAATGCTAGTAAATAATCAAATGAATGGGCTCTTCTTATTGGAGTGATTAAAAAGTAGAATCTTGATCTTTAGTCTAGTTCTCGCCGATCCAGTTAGCCCGCTTTCTTGTTGCTCTAGGCCTCTTAGAATCATCAGCCTATAACATTCTGAATTCACGTCACAGGTCACGTGTCCCATGTCACGATCAGCCTTACACTTACGTTACACTGCAATGAAAATGTCATAATATTTGCAGAGCAGTGAAGAATTGAAACAAAAGTGCGTTTACAGTGTACTGGTTTTGTGGGGCCTATAAGTCTATAGTTACAAGCTATATTTAGAACACGCGCTAAAAGTGCACAGGAATTGAGCCCTAAATGTTTTCTCTTTCTGAGAATTCTCGCACGTTGTTACTTTACGCACCTTGATTACATGGAGACATCTATTTATAGACCTGAGCCACATAGCACTTTAGTGGAACGGGAAGGGGTCATTAAATGCAAGCACGTTATGTCAACTTGTCTGTAGGCTTATGTAACAACACTTGTGCCAGATGTGACAACATTTTGGTGGTGAGATGTGTTGTTATGCCGGGGATTTTACTTGAATTCAATAGTTAACAAAATTGACGATCTAGACTCACAAATTAACGATTCTTTGATAAAACAAAACTCTGGAACTTTATTAAATACAACGTAAGTACAGTTTATGTACAAATTACAAATCAATGAGCATGAAACATATTACAAAGGCTTTAGATCAGAGCTCTTAGAAACGTGACCAGCTACAAGAACATTATTTTATCGACTGACTTTACTTTCTTACTCCCCGCCAATTCTCTGGCGCTAACTCTTTTCAAAAAATGTCTTTGTTTAAATTCAAATCAACCAATAGATTTCAAACATACTAATTACGTCCCTTGGGTAAATCCTGACTTGAACGTCAAGTGTCTAAATTTGAGGATTAAATCCCGAGACTCATGTCGAGGGCTTATATTACTTTCAAAAGTGAAATGTACAAACAATTATATAATGTAATCTGTGACATATTACCCCCCTCTCCATTTAGCATTTGTATGGTAATAGAAATGCGTATAATACACAAAAAATTGTTATGATACTACAACTCATTTGGTTAGTACTAATGTGGAAATGTGTACATGGAAAAATATATTGCATATGAACAATTGACATAGAAAAAATAATTGTGATAGTACATGACAATCTTCTGAGAAAATAGTACTCAATGTGATCAATCTCAACATGTGTGAAGCAATGAAAAATTCCAATTGTCTGTCATGTATCTGTACTATTTTAATAGGATATATGCAATAATATTCGACCTGAAATAAAATACCTGAAATAAAATGCACATGATTTAAAAATTAAGATGTCTGATGCATGTCATATGCAAAGATGCTGAAACATAATAAACAAAGTATCTTGAATGAGTGACTTTCCTCAGTGGGTTGCTTGGTGCTGAAATAAATACAACATCTGATATAGAACTCCTGTGGAAAAAAATGAGTAGACAAATTAATTGATTAAGTACAACTGAATACTGTTCTTCCTTGACGAGTATGAATGATAATGGATCAAGTGGCACTAAATATGCTATAGTACATATGTAGAGTAGAAATGTAAAGTTCGGAACCCTTCTGAATTGCCGACATGGATGTGCATGTGCGTTTTCTAAATTTGAAGAAAAGGTCTTTCAGTTTATGAAGCTGTTGTCTCCATGTCATAATGATCTCACAGATAATGTCTGATTGAACCGCGTTTGAGTTTGGTGAAAATAAGAACTGTCCGAAACCAAAACTCAATTTTCTGGTTGATGAACTTTGACGCTGTAGAACAATGGTAGCGGAATGCTTTGCGTTAGAATGTTCGATAGAGCAATGACTGAACATGTCTGAGTTCAATCGGTCGATACAGCAATGTTGAAGAAGTTCATTTGTTCCTTTCTGAAGAAAAGTTGCCCCTTGAGTGGATGGAGGATGAAACTTGGTGTTGTCAATGTTATTGCTTTCTGAGTTGTTTTCAAATTGCAGTAATGGGAATGTTTCAGAAACACTGGTAAGGAAATCTGCATGGTCTGGAAACACTTTAATGTTCTTCACTGTTTGTAGTGCTATGTCATCCAGAGTGATGACCTTGGGAATGTCAATGTTATTTGATGTTGGTAATAAAACATCTATCTCAGGAATGGGTGTTGATGATGTTTCTTCTTCCTCAGGAATAGTTGCTAAGCTTGTAAAATGTTCAACTTCTGCTTTGATGTCTTCATTATCTGTTTCATGGTAATGTTCAAACATATGAACATGAAATACTCTGGTAAACTTGTTGACATTGATTTCATAAAGCAGGTTGGAAATCTTTCTGGTGATGGTAAATGGACCTTGCCATTTGTAGAATAGCTTGTTACTCCAATCTGGTAACAGTAAATTGACTTGATCTCCTTGAGCAAAATATCTTGATTTCATGTGTTCATGTAATATTCTTTGACTTCCAATGTTCATGGTTGTAATGGCTTCTTGAGTTGACTCACATTCTTTCAAATGAGGAATACTTGTATGAGTGGTAGAGTCAAGTTGCATAGTTTTTCTTTTGTCTGGTATAGCCAAAGTTGATTGAATATAAGTATCTGCTTCTGGTTCTGGTTCATGAGACTTGTCTTGATTGTAGCAAAAATATTCAATGCATATCATAGTATTTGATGCAGATGTATTCTTATTCAAGTCTGGATGTATGAAGTCATCATGTGTGAAATATGACTTGTCTTGATGGACTTCAGTTTGGCCAGTTAGAGTTTTTGTATCATTGTTAGAGACTCTGGGCATGTCGTCTTGTTCTTCAAAGTTCAACAATGGACATTCGGGAATTGGAGGTGGACTTATGACCGGTAGGGATGGGCTTGATGTAACTGGGGGTGTCCATGTTGAATGTTCTTGATTGTTGCTGGCTACTGGACTAGTAACTGGTTCTGTTGCATTCTGCATAACTTGAGTAACTGAGGTAGCCATGTGATTATTTTGGCTAACTTGTTCAGGTGCCAAATGTTCTTGTTGTCTGGACATGGATCTTGTCATTACTGCCAAACATTTTTGACCTTGCTGTATGGCATTTGTACATTCAGCAAGTTCCTGAGGAGTGCATTCTTTAACTCCTTCTATGTTTCCAATGATTAGGTCCACTGGTAGATTGGGTGTTACTAATGCTTTTGTTTGACCACTGAAGAATGGTGTAGTAACATAAATGATGGCCTCAGGTAACTTGCTGACAGTTCCGTTGAATGCAGTGACTTGGACGTGGTTGCCTGTGAAACGGTTTGCGTGTACGAAGCGTTCATGTACTAATGTGGACGTGCTTCCGGTGTCACGAAGAACTTCCACCTTCTTGTCTCCTACAAAGCCTGGATAAAATTTGAGACCATTGGACTTAGCAATGACTGTCATAGTTGAGTGCTCATTGTAATAGCTTCTGTTATATGAGCTTCTGTTTGGCATATATTGTGGTCTGGAGTCCTGTGAATGACTTCTGTAGCGAGGTTTGTTATCTGGTTTATTATTTCCAGGTGCTTTATTGAGATTGTATTGCTCTCTATTGCTGTATCTTTGAGTTGGTGATGTGGGTCTATCAAAATTTTGATTTTTGGAGACTGCCTGTTTTTTCCAACATTCATGAGTTTGGTGACCCTTTTTATGGCAATATGAACATTCTGTGGTTCTGCTGCGGCATTGAGACGTGAAATGCCCTAGTTTATGACATTTGTTGCATTTGACTTTGTCATCTGACTTATATCTTGCATTTTTGTCTTGAGCAAAGCAGACAAAATTTTCTTCAACAGATGGTTTGACTGACTTGCTTGGATAGGCTGCTCTATATTGTCTGATGATCTTGGTTAATGTCTGTATATCAGTAGGATTTCTCTCTATAATGTAGGATTGAATATCTTCTGAGTGAGCATGGGTGATGTTGTCGATAATAATATGTTGACGAAGAGCTTGGTAACTTTCTTCTATTTTTGCCATGGATACCCATCTATCAAACCACATTGACATATTAGCTACAAAAATTTGAGGATCATCATTTTGCTGTGGCCTTTCATTATAGAATTTCTTTCTATAGTTGGCTGAAGTTGCTCCGTATTGGCGCAGTAGAGCTTCCTTGATATCAGAGTAAGTGCTGCGTTCATTGATGGACAGTTGTGAGCAAATGTTGACAGCTTTGCCAGTCAAAAGGGTGAGGAGTGAGCTCGACCAATGTGCTTCAGGTAGACCGGATGTTGTAGCTATTTCTTCAAATCTTATGAGATACGAGTCCATGTTGTCAATGTTTTCGTTGAAAGCCGATATTTTGTTCATTAATCTGTATTTGTCAAACATACTTGAGTGACCTTGAATTGGAATGCTTTCTTTATTTTCTTTATTTTGCCTTTCGAATTCCATTTTTTCTTTTTCATGTAGTCTTTGCTTTTCGGCGTCTTGCAATTTTTTCTCTTCTAATTGCATGCGTTTTTCAGATTCTTGCCTTTGTTTTTCGGCGTCTTGCAATTTTTTTTCTTCTAATTGCATGCGTTTTTCAGATTCTTGCTCTTGGTATTCTTTTTCTTCTTGTTTCTCTGCCCACTGCCACTGGTCTGGTTTTGGGATATGCTTTTCTTTGGCTAATTCTATTAATTCGAAGAATCGTTGTGTTCTAGCACTGGAAGCCATATTTAATTTTTTTGTTAGTTTCTTGTATTGGAGCAAAATGTTCAATATCTGGATTTTGGCTTTATCTCAGATATAATAATAATATAATGAAAAAGTTCTTGAAGCCTCAATTTGCTAATAAATTCTTGACAGTAGACTTGTAGTTACTGGAGTCGTATGATTGAATATATAGATCTATTGAGCCGATGTACTTTTGACTGGTTTAACAGTTGGTTAAATCTGGTCTTCTGTTTACTTTGTGCTGCTCAAATGATTATTTACTGGTCTTCTTTATAATGCCAGTTATTTGATTTACTGGTCTTCTTTATAACGCCAGTTATTTGATTTACTGGTCTTTTTTATACTGCCAGTTATTATGTATATTGGTCTTATTCCTTTTGCCAATTACATATAATAATAGATTTCGTGAGTTAGACTTTACTCTAACGAAAATCTTTATAAAAGAATTATCGATAACCAACTGACCTGTTAAACACAGAAATTCTGTCCTCCGTTAAATAAGAATGAAGTTCCTTTGAAGAGTTTAGAAATTGGTCCTAAATCTTGAATAAATTTCGTTAAAAGTTGTCCATGAACTTTTATTCGTCGGAGAGTGCCAAATGTAACAACACTTGTGCCAGATGTGACAACATTTTGGTGGTGAGATGTGTTGTTATGCCGGGGATTTTACTTGAATTCAATAGTTAACAAAATTGACGATCTAGACTCACAAATTAACGATTCTTTGATAAAACAAAACTCTGGAACTTTATTAAATACAACGTAAGTACAGTTTATGTACAAATTACAAATCAATGAGCATGAAACATATTACAAAGGCTTTAGATCAGAGCTCTTAGAAACGTGACCAGCTACAAGAACATTATTTTATCGACTGACTTTACTTTCTTACTCCCCGCCAATTCTCTGGCGCTAACTCTTTTCAAAAAATGTCTTTGTTTAAATTCAAATCAACCAATAGATTTCAAACATACTAATTACGTCCCTTGGGTAAATCCTGACTTGAACGTCAAGTGTCTAAATTTGAGGATTAAATCCCGAGACTCATGTCGAGGGCTTATATTACTTTCAAAAGTGAAATGTACAAACAATTATATAATGTAATCTGTGACACTTACTATCGTAACGACAGACAACTACACAAACATAAATAACAAGCGTCTATTAGCGCCATATCTTATCTTATGAATAACAAACGTTCATTCAATAGAAACTATATATGACTATTAAGATGAAGCTATTCAAATAGTCTACATTATGATTACATCTAGTCTAGCAGGAAATCATACTAATGATGCACACATAGATGATAAAAGATGGCCGATGTTGAGTAATGTAGTGTCTTACTAATGGCTTACTGCCTTAACAAGTCTTTTTCACATTGAAACATGAAACTTGCTCTAGGTTTTCAATGAACTACTTTTATATAATAAATTGTATATATTACATGGGCGTAGTCGGGGTGTGGGTGGGGTTCAACCCTCCCGAAATGAAATCCCCCCCCCCCCACACTGATCGGAATTTAGTGACTGATTTTTGGCTTTGATTTTGTTTATTTTAGGTGAGATTTTAATACTAAGCCATCACTTGCCCCAGCGCAGCCAAGGGGGTTCTGAGTTTAAAGCCCCCTACTAGGGGCTTTTGCAGTTAAACCCCCCTCTCCTATAAAACAAAACCCCAAAAAATAATGCAAACGATAATACCCAAATTCCAAGAGCATAGCTAAGGAAGATATTGATTTCAAAACCCCCTGCCAAATTTACGATAAAACTCCCTCTTCAATACAAGACTATCCATACATCAGTCACCAGATTATATGAGCGTAACCAAGAGAGGTTTTGTCTTTAAAACTCCCCTCCAGCAGGGTTTGCAGCTAAAAACCACCTCTTCAATATAAAAAAGCTAATTACACACTTGTTGTGACACGGTTACTGTGTGGTCAACCGTGACACACGGTCAAGTGTTGGGTATCGAGAGTTAGGGGACTTGGGGGAAGTGAGGAGGGTGTAAACAAGAAAGAGAGAAAGTCAGCGAGTGAAGTTGGGTATCTGTATATAACGTTGCCGTGTGTATATGTTTTGTTAAAATGTTCCACAATTAAAAGACACTTTAAACGTATAGGGACTTGTTTCTTCACAACTGGCGACCACGACGAGATACGACGAGGCACAAGTAAGTGAAAATGTCGATGTACAAAATATTTAGAGAAGCGGGCAAGGAAAATGGCCTACGAGGCGAAGAACTTGAAAAGTTCATTACACTAAAAATAACACAGGAGGAAGAAAGGGAAGAAAGGAGATTTAATAGGGAAGAAGCCAAAAAGAAAGAAGAAGATAGTAGAAGGAAGGAAATCTTACAACTAGAACTAAAAGAAAGACAAAGAACAGCAAAATGAAAAGGAGGAACACTTTGACAAATACAAACAATTAGACAGAATGTCTCCATTTGACGAGAGCCAGAATGAGTGCATTGACTCATATCTACTGAGATTTGAGGATATAGCAATATCATGCAACCTCCCACAGACAGAATGGGCAAGAAGCCTCATGGGGCGCTTAAAAGGTAGAGCCATCAACATCTGTCTTCAAATGAGAGATGAAGAAAGAAAAGAGTACGTGGCCGTGAAGGAGGCGTTGCTGAGACAGTTTGGCTCCACAAGTTACGAATACAGAAGGAGATTGAAAGAGTCTACACCTCTGGCGAACGACGATCCACAAATATTCGTCACCAACATGTCGATATACTTCGATCGATGGGTAGACCTGTCAAAAGTTGATCACAAATATGAAACCCTCAGAGAACACATCATAATGGACGCTGTGATGGAAGCTTACAATAACAATGTGAAAACATACGTCACGGAGCGAGAGCCAAAGACCATCAGCAGCCTGATAGCACAACTAAGGCAGTATAAGGCCGCACACCCAAGGAAAGTGTTAGCTAGCGACAACCCAACTGCGACACCAGCTTTTATGGTGAACAACGCTGCAAGAATGCGGACTCCAAGCCCTCTATATAGAAGAGAGAACGCTGACAAGAGCCCAACATATAGATCTCGAAGAGAGAAAGATGAAGAAATGAGCCCGACCTATAGATATCGAAGAGACAACGATGAAGAAATGAGTCCAACATATAGATATCGAAGAGACAAAGATGAAGAAATGAGTCCAACATATAGATATCGAAGAGACAACGATGAAGAAATGAGTCCAACATATAGATATCGAAGAGACAACGATGAAGAAATGAGTCCAACATATAGATATCGAGGAGACAAAGATGAAGAAATGAGTCCAACATATAGATATCGAAGAGACAAAGATGAAGAAATGAGTCCAACATATAGATATCGAAGAGACAAAGATGAAGAAATGAGTCCAACATATAGATATCGAAGAGACAACGATGAAGAAATGAGTCCAACATATAGATATCGAAGAGACAACGATGAAGAAATGAGTCCAACATATAGATATCGAAGAGAGAAAGATGAAGAAATGAGTCCAACATATAGATATCGAAGAGACAAAGATGAAGAAATGAGTCCAACATATAGATCTCGAAGAGACAAAGATGAAGAAATGAGTCCAACATATAGATATCGAAGAGACAAAGATGAAGAAATGAGTCCAACATATAGATATCGAAGAGACAACGATGAAGAAATGAGTCCAACATATAGATATCGAAGAGAGAAAGATGAAGAAATGAGTCCAACATATAGATATCGAAGAGACAAAGATGAAGAAATGAGTCCAACATATAGATATCGAAGAGACAACGATGAAGAAATGAGTCCAACATATAGATATCGAGGAGACAAAGATGAAGAAATGAGTCCAACATATAGATATCGAAGAGACAACGATGAAGAAATGAGTCCAACATATAGATCTCGAAGAGACAAAGATGAAGAAATGAGTCCAACATATAGATATCGAAGAGACAACGATGAAGAAATGAGTCCAACATATAGATATCGAAGAGACAACGATGAAGAAATGAGTCCAACATATAGATATCGAAGAGACAACGATGAAGAAATGAGTCCAACATATAGATCTCGAAGAGACAAAGATGAAGAAATGAGTCCAACATATAGATATCGAAGAGACAAAGATGAAGAAATGAGTCCAACATATAGATATCGAAGAGACAACGATGAAGAAATGAGTCCAACATATAGATATCGAAGAGACAACGATGAAGAAATGAGTCCAACATATAGATCTCGAAGAGACAAATATGAAGAAATGAGTCCAACATATAGATATCGAAGAGACAACGATGAAGAAATGAGTCCAACATATAGATCTCGAAGAGACAAAGATGAAGAAATGAGTCCAACATATAGATATCGAAGAGACAACGATGAAGAAATGAGTCCAACATATAGATATCGAGGAGACAAAGATGAAGAAAGAAGCCCAACATATACTTACAAGAATAGAGAATATCAACGTAATCAGCAAAGAGTTCGTTTCCAATGTCCAATTTGTGGTAGAACAAACAACACAACAGAGACTTGCTTCTACAACCGACGCAATAAAGATTAGAACAACAGACCAAGAGATCGAGCATTTGCTGCTAAACACGCTAATAAACTGCAGGTATACCCAGGCTTTGTGGGAGAACAAATGACCAATGTACTGTACGATACAGGTGCAACTGCAATTTTAGTCGCAAAAGAATACGTCAACCCACAAGAGTACACCGGAAGAAGACAAGACTGTGTTGGTTACACTGGTCAAGTAACTACACATCTGGTAGCACGTCACACAACATACACACACAGTGGTTGGCATGAGGCTTTAGTACTAGACAATAAGCCTGACAACATTGGCCTTATCATTGGCTGTATCAAAGGCTCTAAATCTTGCACAGTAGAAGAATTGAACAAGTGGAAAGAAAAATACACACAGAAATGTTCCATGGTTACTACAAGAGCTCAGAAGAAAGCAGAAGTGCTAAATACAAACGATAAGATACAAGTTCCTTATAACAATGACAATGAAAATACAGAAACAGAAAATAGTGATATGAGAAGCCATAATCAAGTGAACAACCCGAATGAAATCTCCACAGAAAGTCAAGACCCACTACACATTAAAACAGAACAATTTGTCAGTGAACAGAAAAATGATCCAGATCTAATAAAACTCATAGAAAGTGAAGCTCCACCAAGACGAGGGTTAATCAAGATAGGCGAAGATGGTGTCTATGTGAGAGAAATTCATCTGAAAGCAGGCAAGACAGAACAATTGCTTGTTCCAAAGAAGTATAGAGCAACAATTTTAAAGCTTGCACTTGACACCCCGGACATATGGGAGTAAAGAGAACATTGAATAGAATCTTGAATGAATTTTTTTGGCCTAGAATTACGCAAGAAGTCAAGGTCTACATAAAATCTTGCCATATTTGCCAAATACATGGAGCAAAGGGAACATATATGCAAGCTCCAATACAAACAACAGACTTAAGTGAAATGCTATTTGAAAAGATAGCTGTAGTTATTATTGGACCAATGCCAGTAATATCCGGAAGAGGCCATCGCTACATATTGACTGTTGTAGACATGTGCACACGGTTTCCAGAAGCAATACCATTGAAAAGAATTTCTTCCGAATATGTCGGAGACGCACTTACAACAATATTTGCAAGAACAGGTTACCCTCGCATAATACTGAGTGATCAAGGCACCCAGTTTAAATCAAATGAATTCGCACAGTTTTGCAAAACTCTGAATATTAAACAACAATTTGCTGCACGTTTTCACCCCCAAGCAAATGGGATGTTCGAACGCCTGAATTCAACGCTGAAAACAATGCTGAACAAAGTAGCACAGGACAACCCAACAGACTGGGACAAGCTGATCAACCCCATACTGTTCGCCTACAGAGAAGTAACACACACAACAACGGGCTTCTCACCATTCGAGATGCTCTATGGCTCACCTGTTAGGGGACCTATGTCACTATACAGAGACTTTCTAGTTAATAGGAACATAGACCATGACGTACTCACAGGATACGATCTTGTCATCAAGACAAGACAAAATATAATCAAAGCATGCGAAACTGTCCAAAAGCAAACAATCAAAGAGAAACCAGAACTATTGAGAAAGCTAAATCAGGGTCGAAAGTTGAGAACACTACAAGGTGGTGATAATGTCATGGTTCTGCTGCCTGACAAAAATAACCAGCTATTTATAAAATGGCAGGGCCCATTCCAAGTCACAAAGGTGATTTCGAAGGTCGACTACAGTATAAACATCAGAGGCCGAGACAAAGTATTTCACATCAATATGCTGAAGCTGTACATGCCCAGACCATTTACCCTTTCAACGAACGCTAAGCAAGACACGCAAGACAGTCAGAGAGTCATGATGATAGAAACAATAGAGGAACCAGATGAATTACCATGTCCAGTTATTGAAAGCTGTGAAACTGTGAAAGATATAGACACATCACACCTCCAGTATCCAGTTCAGCAAGATATTGATAAACTGCTAGCTCAATGGGCGCCAATATTCACAGACAAACCGGGTAGAACGACTGCCATAAAACACACTATCCAACTGACTGATACGAAGCCCACAAAAGCCAAACCATATCCAGTTTCCTTACACCATGAAAAGATACTGAAAAAGGAAATTGAAACGCTGTTAGAAATGGGAATAATTGATGCATCCACATCTACATACTCAGCTCCAGCAGTCCTAGTGAAACAAAAAGAAACAACCGGGAAGATGCGTCTATGTGTAGTCTACCGGAAACTAAACGCCATCACAGTGAAAGATACATACCCAATGCCTAACATAGAGAACATTATACCTAAACTTAGAGGTGCAAAATACTTCACTACTCTTGACTTAGCCAGAGGTTATTGGCAAATTCCACTAGACGAAGATGCTAAGCCACTTACAGCATTCACTACTCCATTTGGTTGTTACCAATGGAATTACATGAGTTTCGGGCTTAGTAACGCACCTGCGACCTTCAACAGAATGATGGCAAAACTAATAGGAAAAAGACCTGATGTCATTTTCTATCTTGATGACATATGTGTCTTCCACAACACATTAGAAGAACACGTTGCTGGTCTGCAACAAGTATTCCAGATACTACAAGACAACGGGCTTACAATAAAACCTAGTAAGGTTAAAATCGCCAGAACAGACATTGAATTTCTAGGGCACAGAATACAGCAAAATATATATGTTTTGTTAAAATGTTCCACAATTAAAAGACACTTTAAACGTAAAAGGACTTGTTTCTTCACAACACTTAAAATTCCATGATCGTAGCCAAAGGGGGTTTTTGATTTTAAACCCCCATCAGCGGGGTTTGAATCTAAAAATACCTCTTCAATATAAAAAAAAAGCAAATTACACACTCAAAATATGATCGTAGCCCAATGGGGGTTTTGAGTCAATAAGAATAGCACATAAGGTTTTTGAAATAAAACTTTTTAGTAGCTCTCAAGGAGAGTTTACATAAACAAAGCTAAAGGTTTGCAGGACATGTTCTCCGACAAAATGAATTACGCATAATAAGAGTTGCGATGACATGGAGGCCATTACAAGGAAAGTGCAAACAGGGACATCCTAGTATAACTTGGCGCCACACTTTCATGGAGGTCCACAGAGCAAATAGGAAGAGGCTTCAGACACTGCCAGTGACAGATTTTTGTGGAAGCAGCTTGCCGCCCAACGACGCGGAAGGATCTAAGTCAATAAGAATAGCACATAAGGTTTTTGAAATAAATCTTTTTAGTAGCTCTCAAGGAGAGTTTACATAAACAAAGCTAAGGTTTTACAGCTATTAAAGCATAGACTCCTTCCATTATATAA
This sequence comes from Biomphalaria glabrata, assembly GCF_947242115.1. Lineage (NCBI taxonomy): Eukaryota > Metazoa > Mollusca > Gastropoda > Planorbidae > Biomphalaria > Biomphalaria glabrata. The sequence goes on from NC_074716.1 coordinate 21,730,375, forward strand.
CACTTGCCATCTTGTTCCATGCCAACTCCTGGCTTGAGGTTGTGTCTTTGAGTGACTCAACACTGAGTAACTCTTCTGTGAGCTGAAACTTAGTATCTACTTCCCGGATGAATATCAATAATTATGGTGTGTCCAATACTTTCGTCCAACTAGTGGCACCAAAACCTGCTTATAAATTGTGAAGTTGATGCATCAAATTATCAGCTATCTTTTCAACACCCTCCTTGACAGAGTAGGCATAATGCTTTCAAATTACTGTTTCTTTTCAAGAAGCACAAAGCGTCTGACAAGCTTTTTAAATATATATATATATATATATATATATATATGATTATGCTTGCCCTGGATGTTGCATAATATGTAGGTCACAGCTTGGACTGCGCAGCCACGGGAAATACTGCATTCCTCACTAATCTTCGGACTCGAAGACTAGCCTTATTATTATTATTATTATATATATATATATATATATATATATATATTGTTACGATCTTCTCAATCAGGCCTTCTGCAAACACTACTTAACAACAACAAAACACAGCACATCTAACTCAAGAACTTGACAACAAGAGCTTCAAGTAACCAAGTGGCGATTTAATTACAAATACATCGACAGCCAATTCAACACAATTGGCTACATCAAATTCAAATGCTTAACTGCCTAATTAAACAATACAAGTCTCTCTAGCTCGTACAGCTACATTTTCGAGGACTCAAAGGTACCGCAAGTCCTTATTGCCATGCTGTCCTGGACTCAACTGTCCTTGTAAACACACTGTCTCTCGACCGTGAAGGCTCTTGATCACTTGACCACAACACAGGTCATACTTGCGCGAACTAGCAGTACTGTCCCTTGTCTATCGACAGCCGTTGACCCATTGACCTGTGTGATTGGCCTGAATCGTGTGTATCAGTAGGCCGCACACACATTAACCCTTTCAGTCCACCACTAGAGTTACAACATTATATATATATATATATATATATATACGGTGAAGACTTTTTATGGGAAGATGAGCGAAAGAAAGGGCTTTCAAAAGGATCAACACAAGAGATAGAAACACTCTCAAATGCTCCCTCAAGAAATGTGGACAAACACTCGTGACTGGGAAAGGCTAGCTCTTGATCGCTCCACGTGGAGCCACGAATGTCGGTGTTTCAAGCAAGAACTTAGAGCAATGAAAAAAAACTAAGAACAAACTCAGTATACGCATGTCGATGTAGATGCACAGTATCATGTTAAAGAGCAAATTCTAATCTCGCTTATCTGTTAGTCGATCTCCTTAACGACCAGTTGACGTGAAGCTTTGCTAGGGAAGGCGTGCTCAAGAAGGTCATTGGCTATTGAACAGCGAAGCTCACACCCCACAACTATTTCCGTGTGCCTGTAAAATGAAAGTGTGGCTCCTCCATGACTACCAGGGAGGAAACAGTTCTAGCTTTAGGTCAAGCCTGCACTCATTCTCACGTGATCAATTACATAGCTGAACCACAAACAAAGCTCTCCCCAAATGTCTAAGAAGGAACGTTCCATGACAGTCACGTGACACAAGACAAGATTTGAACACTAGTAGAACACACACGAAGGAGAGACAAGGAAGTTCTAGACTATTTAGTTTGACCTTCCACCACTCCATCTAACACACACACAAGAAGGAGAGACAAGGAAGTTCTAGACTATTTAGTTTGACCTTCCACCACTCCATCTAACACACACACAAGAAGGAGAGACAAGGAAGTTCTAGACTATTTAGTTTGACCTGCCACCACTCCATCTAACACACACACACACACACACACTCACTGGATTTCGCTGACAAAAAATTGTTCTCGACTTTAAAGAAAGTGTGTGTGTGTGTGTGTGTGTGTGGTAAAGTTGAGAACAATGTGTGCAATTGTGCAACGGATGTAACAGGTGCCTACCATCGGTCTAAATTTAACTCTTAACGTATTTGAAATCCTACATTCGGAGACTTTTTTTTAAATGTTAGAATTCTTTCTTTTAATGGCAATATTTCATGACCTTCACCTTGTCACCATTCACATGATTGAACTTTTACACTCTTACTTATCCAGATAATCACACACGCACGCACCCACACTCGTTCTTCTTTCTCTATTCCTCTCTCTCTCTAGGAGCCTCTCAGTCACTCTAAGCGAACAAAGGAAGCGATTAAATATTGACAAAGTGTAGGACATGATAGATAAACACGCAGCCCTGGTTTAGCCTTCTAGTAATGTAGGCTATATATAGGTAAAGGATACCTTCGAGCTAAGGTCCCCATTAACACACAAGTTTGATACCGGTATTAAAAAGTGTGGCCCTAGTCGTTCTACAAGGCCATGCCTCTTGGAGATGTCAACACAGCCATGACACTGACCTATGTAGATTACATTTTGCCTTTTTTATTATCGCACCTATTAAATGTGTTTTTTTTATAAATGTTTGTTGTTTTTTTTTATAAAAAAAGTAACTTAAAAAGTTTGTTTTTTAAAGGACATTTCCTCGTTTAAGAATCTGATTACTTTTCGTAAGATCAATTATTTCACTCTTAATAACTAATTAATGATTATTTTTTTTAAAGGAAAATATTTACTCCGCCCCAATTCACCCTTACTCACACATACACACACAAATCCTGGTATAGAGAGTTAATGCTAGGCTTAGAGATCCAGGCTTACAAGACGGTGCGCTAAATGACCGTCTATTTATTGACGCACTTCTTGAAGGAGAAGAACCCGCTGATGTATGTCTATTGGAGATAAAGATTGTCTAGGCCAAATTTGATTTTAGAAGATAATTTCGAAAAATTATAACGGTCAAACTAGAGTTTTCCCAGTGTGGCCAAATAGCTAGTAATTATGTTCCCCAAAATAGACATCATCTGTCAAATGTCTAGGAACATCGTTAGAGCCCCTTTCGAGATCCGTGTCCAGGCTTGCAGTTTCCATGAAGAAGTCGCAAGCTAAGAAGAGGAATTATAAACAAGCAACAAAAAAGAAGATTCCTCCAGCTGACCAACTTGGATGAGCGATTATTTTGACATTATTAATTAATGAATGATAGATTTTTTTAGAATGGAACACCGCCCCTATTCACCCCGCCACCCGAACCAAAAACTCCTGGTTCAGCGAATGTATAAATGTAGTCCAGTGAGTTTCAACCATTCTAAAAGACGGTGCACGAAATGTTCATGAACATCTATTTCTTTATGGAACTCTTTGACAAGAAAAATAAAAAAAATACTTAAACAAAAAAAGACAATTCTCCTTTATACATCTTATAGAGCGATTATTTTACTTTTAATAACTAATGAATGTAAGATTTTGATAAAAAAAAAAGGAACATTTGACTAAATATGCCAGCTCCTGACAATTAGAATACACTAATAAAAATCAAAGACTTATATTACTGAAGTTTACAGCACAATATCACAATGTTCCACACTCTAGTTTGTACCCCACAATATCAAAATATGCAGTCCAGATTGTATCAAAATGTTCACTGTCTCCATTCTATCAAACAACTATACAGTCTAGATGGTATCATACAATATCAAACAACTATACAGTCTAGATGGTATCATACAATATCAAACAACTATACAGTCTAGATGGTATCATACAATATCAAAATACTATACAGTCTAGATGGTATCATACAATATCAAACAACTATACAGTCTAGATGGTATCATACAATATCAAAATACTATACAGTCTAGATGGTATCATACAATATCAAAATACTATACAGTCTAGATGGTATCATACAATATCAAAATACTATACAGTCTAGATGGTATCATACAATATCAAAATACTATACAGTCTAGATGGTATCATACAATATCAAAATACTATACAGTCTAGATGGTATCATACAATATCAAAATACTATACAGTCTAGATGGTATCATACATGATCAAAATACTATACAGTCTAGAACTAGATGGTATCATACAATATCAAAATACTATACAGTCTAGATGGTATCATACAATATCAAAATTTTTCAGGATGTGCAGGTGAACTTTCATTCACTTCTAGAGATCGAAGATCATAAGCGAGAAAGAACTAGAGAGAGAAGAAAGACAGGAGGGAAGAGAGAGAGAGAGAGAAGAGAGAGAGAGAGAGAAAGAGTAGAATGTAAATTCAATCATGTGATTTGATCCCGAGTTTTGTCTGTTAAAATTGAAACTATGAAACTTTAAAAACTTGAAGCTTCAAATAAACCCTAGCTAAATCTATCAAATATATAACAGTATGGAAAGTAAGAGCCCTATACTTTGGGAGAACTTCAAATTGCTGTCACCTGTTTTCACATGCAAATAAATCACAGGACGATGTGTCAGAGGTTGCAAGGTGTAAATCAAATAGAAACTGTTTTCTTTTCACTAGAAAACCTTTTTTCCTTTCATGGACAGCTCTGAAAGTTCAAACGCCAAAATGTTTCTCAACACGAGGCACGCGTACCCCACTCTTGGCTCACTTTTCTTTTGTGTTGGGGGGGGGGGGCGCTCGTGGACAATGTTTCTCAACACGAGGCACGCGTACCCCACTCTTGGCTCACTTGTCTTTTGTGTTGGGGGGGGGCGCTCGTGGACAATGTTTCTCAACACGAGGCACGCGTACCCCACTCTTGGCTCACTTGTCTTTTGTGTTGGGGGGGGGCTCGTGGACAATGTTTCTCAACACGAGGCACGCGTACCCCACTCTTGGCTCACTTGTCTTGTGTGTTGGGGGGGGGGGGCTCGTGGACAATGTTTCTCAACACGAGGCACGCGTACCCCACTCTTGGCTCACTTGTCTTTTGTGTTGGGGGGGGGGGCTCGTGGACAATGTTTCTCAACACGAGGCACGCGTACCCCACTCTTGGCTCACTTGTCTTGTGTGTTGGGGGGGGGGGCTCGTGGACAATGTTTCTCAACACGAGGCACGCGTACCCCACTCTTGGCTCACTTGTCTTTTGTGTTGGGGGGGGGGCTCGTGGACAATGTTTCTCAACACGAGGCATGCGTACCCCACTCTTGGCTCACTTGTCTTTTGTGTTGGGGGGGGGGGGGCTCGTGGACAATGTTTCTCAACACGAGGCACGCGTACCCCACTCTTGGCTCACTTGTCTTTTGTGTTGGGGGGGGGGGCTCGTGGACAATGTTTCTCAACACGAGGCACGCGTACCCCACTCTTGGCTCACTTGTCTTTTGTGTTGGGGGGGGGCTCGTGGACAATGTTTCTCAACACGAGGCACGCGTACTCCACTCTTGGCTGTGTTGGTGGGGGGGGGGGGCTCGTGGACAATGTTTCTCAACACGAGGCACGCGTACCCCACTCTTGGCTCACTTGTCTTTTGCGTTGGGGGGGGGGGCTCGTGGACAATGTTTCTCAACACGAGGCACGCGTACCCCACTCTTGGCTCACTTGTCTTGTGTGTTGGGGGGGGGGGCTCGTGGACAATGTTTCTCAACACGAGGCACGTGTACCCCACCTCTTGGCTCACTTGTCTTTTGTGTTGGGGGGGGGGGGCTCGTGGACAATGTTTCTCAACACGAGACACGCGTACCCCACTCTTGGCTCACTTGTCTTGTGTGTGTGTGTGGGGGGGGGGGGCTCGTGGACAATGTTTCTCAACACGAGGCACGCGTACCCCACTCTTGGCTCACTTGTCTTGTGTGTGTGTGGGGGGGGCTTGTGGACAATGTTTCTCAACACGAGGCACGTGTACCCCACTCACTTGTCTTGTGTGTTGCGGAGGGGTACTTGTGGGCAACGTTTGTCAACTGACTACAAAATAAATGTGTCTCCTGCATTCAGGGGAAGAGGGAAGTTGAAATAAAACGCCCACTCAAAGATACCTGCACTTTAAAGGTTGGAGAGTCGTTGCTTTAGGAGGGTCCTTTTAAGTCGAGTCACGGATGAAATGTTTAGTATAGTACAATAGCTGATAGATAGAGCACAATGGCTGATAGACATCATGAAGCGGTTATTGTGTAGGACTTCAGCTTGGTAGATTGATCTACACTGGATACAAGAATACGTTGAAAGAATATGTAGCTGAGGAGGGGGGGGGAGAAGGAAGGGAGTATATCGGGTTTTTATATATTTAAGTTTCCAGATGACGAGGGATTTTTACCCCCCCCCCCCTCCCCCTTTTTAAAAAAAAGTTTAAAGAAAAAAATATTTTGTTTATGATTGATAATTTATTTGAAATAAAAAATTTTAAGCTCCCAAAAAAACATGTACTGAAAGAGCGCCACTAATTACATTCAAACCGGAACGTAATCTACGTCCAAATCTAAATGCTAATCTTACGCGCGTCTAAATACAACATATTCATTATATTTTTTTTTAAATCCGTGGCACAAACGTAGCCCCTACCCCAATCTATGAAACTGCAACTTCTATTATATAATGAAACTTACAACCTCATCGTTTGTGTATTTCTAAAAAGCCCAATAGGCCAGTAGTCTGGTCTGTTCTGGTCACTTATTGGGACTCGGGAGAAGAGCAGGCGATAAAATCGGAAGATGTAACCGACTCATTCAGTTTCAGCCTTAGACTTAGATAATATAGGCCTATAGATTTGGTCTCAACTAACACTACCTACACTGCCTTGAACACAATATTTTATTTCAAGAGGCCGTCAGCTGGTGTCAAGGTTACTTACCGCTAATTTATTTCTGCTCGCGCATAAACTACAAGAGGCTAAAACTGTAGGGTTACGTAAAGATTTCATTTCCTAAATGTAAGTTTTTGAGTTGCAGTCAAGTGGACCTCTGTCATTTACTGGACAACTTAAGCCCCATCAACGGTATTTTCGTGTCACTCATGGGCGGAGTCTGCCATAGAGGGGGCTCAGTCTCTTCCTGTTTGAATTTTTATCACCTTGGGCGATTTTCATAAATGGAGTCTTTGGCGTGTCCGATGTACAGAATTCGGAATTATTGATAAGTTGTGTATTTGAACAAGAAAAAACTTAAAAACAAAGACAACAAGACAATAACTATTTGATACGGTACCACTTATTATTTTGCTCTTTATAACTAATGAATGTTAGATTTAAAAAAAAATAATTACCCTGCCATGTCTAATACCTTGTTTCAAAATGTGGTCAGAATATTAGGATTGGCTTTTACCTGCATTTTCATAGTCCTAAATGTTCATGACAGATTTGATCCAACCTCCTACGCGAATTTATTTTTTCTTTTTTCTTGTATGTGATGAGTGCAGAGTGTCATGAGAACTTTCATGTCTGCCTTTAAAAACAAAACTGGATGAAATCCACTGACTTTCAAAAGTCTACAGATCATATTAGCTGGAGGTTTGAGTTAACGACTCCATAATCTTCGTTTCTAAAACTTGTAAAACAAAACATAGCAATACACACAGAGCATTATGGGAAAGTTCAGGAGTTCACGTGATTACGAGAACCCAGTTGTGACTTCTAAAACAAAACATAGCAATACACACAGAGCATTATGGGAAAGTTCAGGAGTTCACGTGATTACGAGAACCCAGTTGTGACTTCTAAAACAAAACATAGCAATACACACAGAGCATTATGGGAAAGTTCAGGAGTTCACATGATTACGAGAACCCAGTTGTGACTTATCTATATATATAATTCTCGTCATGGCTCAAGTGTTTGGACACCAAATAATGGAAAGATCACTCTTTTATTTCTGCAAGTCGGACGGACTAGAGTTACCCCACGTAATTTTAGAGGCGAAAAAAAAAAAGAGGGGGTGGGGGGAGAAAAAGTAGTATTCACCCGTCACTAAATAGCAGGGCCGAACTTAACCATTGTGACCAAGAAGTAGTGGAAAAAGAATAAGCAATCTACTCTGTATTCACCCGTCACTAAATAGCAGGGCTGGACTTAACCATTATGGGGCCCAATGCGAAACGGATTTCGCGGGGCCCAGTTTGGGTAGGGATACGGATAATAAGTGAAAATTAAGAGTTTGTATTAGAAAATATATTCGTCTTTGCATTTTATTCATTCTTTACTACGCACAGAATTACTTTACAAGCCTTGCGTGTAGCAAAGTCGTACAGTATATCATAAAACTTTTGTTTCCTACATAGATCAGGCTCAATAGCAAGAAATACCAAATGTTTCAATCTATCTACGAGAATTGTTGACCTCAAATAATTCTTCTTCTAGATTCCATAATTACGGGTATTGCATAATGCCGTTTTTTTTTTTAATCGCGAGTAGGATTGGTGTTTTCCATATTGAATAACACCCCAAAATGACAATTTTTGTCTATATATTTCAGGAAATTAGTATGAGTTTTCAAAAGATTTTAATAATTTCCGGATATTTCCAGGACTTTTCGTATATTTTGCAATTTCAGGAGATTTCCAGGAGCTCCTGGTAAAGGCCGGCCCTGCAAAATAGCGGCATAAGCTACGCCGCCGGTCGACTAGTTTATAACTAATGCTGATAAAAAAAAACAAAGCAAAGAAAACTTTATTTAACAAGGTTACAAAAACAGTTTGTGTGGAAACACAAACTCAAAATCGGCCCGAAGTGGTCCACCCAGGCAGGTTTTAATATTTTTAGAAAGAATATCAGGATGAAATTCTATCAAAAAGCAAATGACAGAGAAGAATGGAGAAAGAAAGTTGAAAGATCTTGTCTGGTGCCCGTAATAGAAGTGGCAATCGGCGCCGCAGATAACATCCGCCGAGCTATCGGAGCTGTCGTTTTCATGCAGTGGGCGCCTTCACATTGCGGCGTGAGGGGCAATTAAACGGCAGACGCCCTCGCAAGGGAGGGTGCTTTGGCAGCCACACACCTCGAAGCACCAAGCACGTACTTACAAGAAACGAGCACTGAGAAGTGGTTAAAGTCCTGGGAGGAATCCGACAGAGCACGTGGTGTCTGGCAGCGCATGCGTCACCCAGATCGCGACGATCCATGGTGGCGACTGAGGAGGTCAGAGCAGTCAATTATTGCGCAGTGTAGAACGGAACACTGTCCTACTGGGGCATACTTTGCCCGGTTCCGCACGATGCCGTCACTGTGGAGAGAGCGTCGAAACAGTGTCGCATGTCTTGTACGAGTGTTCCCAGCTCCGCGAGCTAAGGGGGCACTTGCCTGTGCAGTCACTCGACTTGTATGGTAGATATGAGGCACTACGCCGGACGGCTAAGTTTCTTGCCAGAGCACTACGGGAGGACTAGTCCTTCCTGCTCTGATTTTTCAATAGGAGTTCATCTCAGGTGCCCCAACGGTCCAGCAGACCAATTGATAGGTGAAAGTGAAGGTGAAGTTAAATGTGAACCTGGCCTAACTGATGTCTTATAATGATTATCTAATTGGTCTAATTGTTTTGTAAAGGGTCAATCTCTTATTCAAAGCCTCAAGGAAAAAAAAAACATTTCGTAAAAAAAAAAAATAATTAAAAAATGCCCTTGATATTGTGCTACCACCGCAGCTCACGCGATAATATGAAAAACTATTTATTAATTGCTGTTTTACATTATGTTTCATTTATATGTATACTAAATAGATTTTTTCTCTTTAAAAATAAAAGTAAACATTTTTTTGTAAATATTTTAGTTTGTATAACAGAACTTATTTAACTATGTAAAATTGTAAAAAGAATTTTTTTTTTTGACAAAAAATCTAAATATGTTGAAATTATGGTAAATAGTTGTCTCCCTTACTAAATAGCCTCCAGTATTTGTTACTATTAATAGTGAATAGTTGTAAAAATGGTGTATTTTTATGAAAAACTGCTTGCATACTTTATTCAAAAAATTAGATTTTTCGCTTTCAGAAAAGAAAAAGGTAGCCGTTGCATCAAAACTTTGAATGGTCTAAAATATTATGATGTCGGATTTTCCCTATCTTTTCTAGTTTACGAGATCTAAACGGGACGAACGGACGGACAGACAAACCATACAAAACTAATATCGTCTTTTCTCCTTTCAGGGGCCACTAAAATTGAGAAATAAAAATTTTGTTCTCTAAGAAAAATTATTAATTAGAGTAGGAGGTTGGATAAAACCTAGCATGAACATTTTAGACTATGAAAATGCAGGTAGAAGCCAGTCCTCCATGCACTAAGGCTCCGTGTCCTAAAAACCTCATAGTAGATGACACAGATCTTTGTCCTAAAACCTCATAGTAGATGACATATGTCCTAAAAAGCTCATAGTAGATGCTGACCCATGCCCTAAAAACATGGCACTGGATGACAGTCACAAGAGTAACACTTGGTTGTGCCCTATACATTTTACAGTTGATGGATGACCGTATGATAGGTATACTATAGTTCATGGGCGTAGCCAGGATTTTTTTTCGGTGGGGGGGGGGATGGATTTTTTCTCCCCTCCCCCGACCCCCCCCCCCCGGCGAATTTTTTTTTAGATGTATTTATGTGTGTGTGTGTACATAATCTTTATTACATTCTGACCCTTCATTCTTTCGGAAGACGTTTATTGTGCCCTAGAATAGGTTCTTCCATGAGTTAGTGGAAAAAATGTAGATTCCCTGCAATTATTACCATTGGGGTCTGGGGGAGCGCTAGGAGCCAAGCACTATTTCTGATATTGAAAGCCAACAAAATGCATATTCTGACGTATCTACAGTGCATTTTCCTGCTATTAAAAAATTTTATTTCAAAAACCTAATGTGCTATTCTTACTGACTTAGACCTTCCCGTGCCGTTCGGTGCATTTGCCGTCAAGCTGTTTCCATAACAATCTGTCACTGGTATAGTCTGAAGCCTCTTCCCACCTTCTCTGAGGACCTCCATGAATGTGTGGCGCCAAGTTGTACTAGGATATCATTGCAACTCTTCTTATGCGTAATTCATTTTGTCGGAGAACATGTCCCGCAAACCTCATGCGTCGCTCTCTCACAATCTTACTAAGGGGTCGACTCCCACTTCGGCATAGGATTTCCTTGATTTAGACCCGATCTCTATAACTGACTCCTAAAATTAGTCTTAGCCATCTTTGTTGAGCGACATTTAGTGTTTTTCAATTTCGCCAGATGACTATTCAATGCAGTTTATTAATGGAGCCCTGTCACTGGTAAAAATGTGTAACCTCTCTTGAATACGCTCTTGGAATTAAGTGACTGTAGTTTGCTTTAGATTTTATATCGAAAAGAGAAGTTTTATCGTCAAAATCATCTGTTGGTGGTTTTCCACCTCAAAATGCTCTGTAGGGGGATCTTAAACTCAAAACCATCTGGAGAGGTTTTTAACTTAAAAAAAAAGCCATCTGTAGAAGAGGGGTTTAAAATTAAAACCCCCGATTGGATTGGCTACGCTCAAATAATTTTAGTGTGTAATTTGTTTGTTTTTTTATATTGAAGAGGTATTTTTAGCATCAAACCCCTCTAAATGGGGGTTTAAACTCAAAACCCCTTTTGGCAACGCTCATAGCATTTTGAGTGCGTAATTTGCTTTTTTTCTTACACTGAAGATGTATTTTTTAGCCTCTAACCCCCCTGGAGGGGGGTTTAAACTCAAAACCCTTTTGGCTACGCTCATAGATTTTAGAGTGAGTAATTTGCTTTTATTTATATTAAAGAGGTACTTTTTAGCTTCAAACTTCACTGGAGGGGAGTTTAAACTCAAAACCCCTTTGACTACACTCATAACATTTTGAGTGTATTATTTGCTTTGTTTTTTATTATTAAAGAGGTATTTTTTACATTCAAACCCCGCTGAAGTGGGATTTAAACTCAAAACTGAGTCTAAACCCATTTAGCTACGATCATAACATTTTGAGTGCGTAATTAGCTTTTTTTATGTTGAAGAGGGGGTTTATCGTAAATTTTAGAGGGGGATTTAAGATCAAAATCTCCCTTAACTGTGCTCGTGGAATTAGGGGATTTTCGTTTGCATTTTTTTGTTTTGTTTTATAGAAGAGGGGGAGTTAACTGCAAAACCCCCAGGTAGGGGTTTAAAACTCAAAACCCCTGGTAGGTGGTTTTAAACTCGAAACCCCTGGTAGGGTTTTTAAACTCGAACCCCTATGGTAGGGGTTTTAAACTTGAACCCCCTGGTAAGGGTTTGTAAACTCGAACCCCCTGGTAGGGGGTTTTAAACTCAAAACCCCTTTGGTTGAGCTGGGGCAAGTGATGGTTTAGTATTAAAATCTCACCTAAAATAAACAAAATCAAAGCAAAAAATCAGTCACTAAATTCCGATTCCCCCCCCCCCGAAGGGGGTGGGGGGATTTCATTACTGGGCTACGCCCATGCTATAGTTCACTGGATGGGGGTTTGATGGATGACCGCATGATTCCTATTCTATGGTTCACTGGATTGGGACAGGCCCAGATTTGCGAAATATGTGATCACACGGGTCCTCGTAGCTGAAGGGGCCTCGTAGCTGAAGGGGCCTCGTAATTCTTGAGGTCACGTGATAAAACCACCCGAATGTAATGTGTGACACTACGCTTTCCCTGTTGAGCTCCATGTACGTTGCAAAACTTTGTTCAAAACCCATCAAGAGCATTTTGGAATGATGTGTTTCTTCTGCCTGCAAGATCAGTAAGTTCATGAGGAAGGTCATCGAATCACTTTGAACCTAAACAGCATACACAATATATAGCAGCCTATATTATATTCAATACATTGTGCTGGTAGGTGAAGTTATGTACTAAAATACTGTGTTCAAAATAGCTGCGTACATTTTAAAAAATTCAGAGAGAGTATTTCAAAGAGATACACAGCTTAAAGCATTTAAGGCTTTCTATCTATAGATGTAGCTCTATGTAGAAATAAAACCATTGATAAGGATCTATGTATAAATGGATATAAAAAAAAGCCTTAGTCATTAAAAAGTAGAATCAACCGGAAACGAGACAACATTCTGATACTAACTATAGCACTGGGTACACTGACAGTTTCGTTGACATACTTTTCTAACACACTTGCTGATAGACTCTAATCTAGAGCTTAGGCTACTTGGAACTTTACCTTAGAGCTAGTGTACACTTGAGCGAGCCCCCCCCCCCCCAAACCACTTCCAAGATATTGAATAAAACTTGTATTCCCAAATCTTTCCTCTTGTTGGTCTACCCTCCACCATAAACACCACTAACCACTTTTTAAATTAACTCTATGCCATCTAATCAATATTAAGAAACTTGTAACGAAATCAGTTCTATTTATAAACATTTCTTTCAACGCCCCTGCCCTTTTTTTTTTTTTTCAAAATGAACTATAAATACGAGCAGCGAATATTCCATTAAGAAGCCAATTCTAGGTATACTCATCTGTTCGTGTTATAATCTATTTAGATCTTGCTTCAAGTTAATGGTAAACCAACATACTACAGGCGCACTTGTTTTAAAAAATTGGGATGAAAAACAATCTATTCAATGCTATGCTTCATATTATGCAGTCTCGTTTCTTCTAAAAACAGATTCAACTTTTTGATATGCGAAAATTTTGTTATGATAAACGGTTCAAGGAATAAATTAACTTCTAACATCAAAGACTACATTTTAAGGTGGCTGTGAACAACTTGACTTCTTAAAGGCGGCCGTGCACTTTTAGCTAAGCTAGTTCCTACTTCTGCTGTCAGCGCCATGAATGAAAGTGTGTTGACCTTGCAGTGTGTTCGTGCAGCGCGGCGTAACAGCGTGTGTTCGCGCAGACGACGAGAGTCCGGTTCGTTAGACGAGCATCGAGTGCTACTGCACTTTTATTGAACAGCGAACGAACTTTTTGGTTGAGCAGAAGAGAAAAAAGTGTCCGGTTGAATAGATCCAGATCTAAATCTTTAGCGTTTCATTTACTAGCATATTGCTTGTACATACGATGTGCAGTATTTTATACACATATGGTGTTAAGTAGATCTTGTCGTACTTGTGATCTGAGGTACATCTCATTTGGTGTACATATGAATGATGTGAATATAATTTGGCGTACATTTGATGTGAAGTACGCCTAATTTGGTGTACGTATCAAGGGAAGTACATCGAATTTGGTGTACATGATATGATATAATATGATCTAATTTATATAAAGTATGTCTACTTTGGTGTACATATTAGAGGTTCTTCTTATTTGGTGTACATATGATGTGAAGTACATCTAAATTGGTGAACAAGTGAAAGTGCATTTAATTTGATGTACGTATGATGTGAATTCAACTCATGGGTACCTGACTTTAGTACGGTAAGGTAAAGGTGGTTGGTCGTTGTGATGGCCACACGACACCCTGCTAGCTACTCGTTGACCAAAGAAACAGATGACCTTAACATAATCTGCCCTAAAGATCGCAAGGTCTGAAAGGGGTAACTTGACTTGACTTCTGTTGTGAAGTACATCTAATGTGTACAAGTGATGAAATGGTGGTATTATCTTGGAATGCGCTAGAATACAAGTGTTGGAATACAACTGTTATAGTGGTTGGTAAAAACAAAACGTTTATTTCCATAGCGACACAGTTTTGATTAGACATAACTACATAATTTAGACTTTGACACGAAACAGTACATTTACGCACTCACACACTACACATTGACTTAACTTAAGGAGCCTTAGGTTCACAACTTAACACACACGCTTACATTCAGACACTCACACCCGTCCAATGGTCAATATAGTGATGGGCGATACTAGCGTTAGAATTGATGCCATTCTTTTATATATATATATATTAGAAGCCGCTACCAAGAGAAAGCTTATGGGGAATATTGGGAAATAGCTATACATTGAACAATCGAAGGCCAAATAAATGTTCTTATTTTATTAATAATTTTTTAAAAATCTAATTTAAGGCAGAAAAACAAAGTTTTAATTAAATTTCTAGTACAAAAGTACAAGTTGTAGTTTCTTTCTATTACTACACTTTGATATATGCAATACAATACTCGATTATAATGTAGTATTACCACTGTACTCTCAAGTCTCGGATTTTTTAAAAAACAAGATTGTTGATGTTTCTACACGAAACAAAGGTGGTTGCAAATGTAAAACATGGTAAAACTAAAAATCTTGACAGTATGTCTCATTGGACTAAATCAAAATAAAGTCTAGACCTAGAGACTTCCATTAACTTCTGTCAGTCCACTAGTACTGTAGCTGTAACACACACACACACATACGTTTTCTTCCACTACTCGACTGAACACCGAAGACACTTGCACCAATATAACTGAATCTCAACACTTGTACACTTCTAATGGTTGTCGCAAGTAGTTGAATACAAACCCAGGGAGTGTAATCAATACATGTCTACTAGTTGCTTGGAAATAATTTGAAAAGCCATTTATTTTGCATTCTGTGATGAATGCTATGTGGATCTAGCTCTATTTTAATTTAGGTTGTACATGAGCCTGCCAGTGTTAACTCCTAAACCGAATGTTTCTAAACTTCCTCCACCCAAGCAACACTATTGGTTTTTACAAGGTTCCAACAATCGGCTAATCATGTTCATCCAATAGCTGATTTGGCCTTTTTTTTTGTGTGTTCTAATTAGGATCGATATCCGACGACTGTTACCCGACAGTTCTCATTTTGTTTTGTTTATTTTATTGGAAAGTTGTTTATGTTCTAGAAGCAGAAATGCAATCTTGAACTTTTCTCTAGTCATTACCAGAAATCTAAGACTCGGCCTGACACTACAGATCCCTACGGAACTAGGCACTATCTAATTACTTTCCCATGTGTAGCGAATAGTTTATTGCTATTTGTAGTTATTTCAACTGATCGTAGTCTGGTCCTAAATTGAAGTTATTTTATTTCTGCATGTTTTAAAAAGTGTTGAAGCTCTTCTCATTATAAAGCTTATATCAACTCTGTCTGTCTGTTTGTCTGTCTGGTAAAATGTTTGTACACGTTATTTCTCTCAAACCCAATCTCGGATCAAGTTGAAATTTTACACAATTATTTCTTGTACCTGACAAAACAAGAATCAATACAAACAAGATTACAAAGAGAGTTTGTGTTACACAAACTCAGAGGCGGCCCCCGTCGAAGTCGGATCCCTGTAGGATCAGCATATTCGCAAATAATATTCAAGAGGTGATTTAATTTTGATGGTCAAAAGTAATAATGTTTCAAAGATTCATTTGCCGTAAATTTAAATTAAATAAAAAATAGTAGATTAGTTTTAGTATAATAAAACATTACAATATTGATCAAAACGTTTGGAAATGAAAATCTACACTTTTTTTTTTACACTTTAAGTTTAGAAATTGAAATTCTACATCTTAATCTAGTCTATTTTAGTCTAAACTAGATCTAGAAATTCTAGATCTAGACTCTAAAATAATTTTAATTAGAATATAAATCCAGATCTAGATATACTGTAATAAAAATCTAGATCTAGTTTAAAAAATCTAGATTAGATCTAAATCAAGATATCATTCCTTTTTTAAACGCGAGTCACATAACGAGGCTTAATAAACATTACTATACCGAGTTCTTTTTTCATTTCATTTGAAGAATTAATTCCATATAACGTCAAAGGAAAAAAAAAACACTACGTCATTGGTGCACCGAGTGCGTTCTTTTAGCATTTCTTTTAAAGAATTCATTCCATATGACGTCAAAGGAAAAAAAAACCACTACGTCACACGGCCTAGCTAGACTAAAAATCACCTTCATCAATACGAGCCATTTATCGAGTGTTCATAGACATTGGTGCACCGAGTGCGTTCTTTTAGCATTTCATTTAAAGAATTCATTCCATATGACGTCAAAGGAAAAAAAAACACTACGTCACACGGCTTAGTTAGACTAAAATATGTTTTCATTAATACAAGCAATTTTTCTAGGGTTAATAGACATTGGTGCACCGAGTGCGTTCTTTAAGCATTTCTTTTAAAGAATTCATTCCATATGACGTCAAAGGAAAAAAAAAACACTACGTCACACGGCCTAGCTAGACTAAAAATCACCTTCATCAATACGAGCCATTTATCGAGTGTTCATAGACATTGGTGCACCGAGTGCGTTCTTTTAGCATTTCATTTAAAGAATTCATTCCATATGACGTCAAAGGGAAAAAAAAAACACTACGTCACACGGCTTAGTTAGACTAAAATATGTTTTCATTAATACAAGCAATTTTTCTAGGGTTAATAGACATTGGTGCACCGAGAGCGTTCTTTTAACATTACATTTAAAGAGTCCATTCATATGACGTCAAAGAAAAAAAAATCCATTACCTCACAATAGGCTAGTACCGGTACCATTAAAAAATGTCTTTATTTACACGAGATATTTAACGAGGGTTCATGGACATTGGTGCATTGAGTTCTAATAGAATTTATTTAAAAAGGATCAAAGCCGCATTGTTTTTGCGTTTTGTCTGTCAGTCGGTCTGTCCGTCATCTTGATATAAAAAACAACAACTAAAAGTTATTAAAAATTGATTAACCTTTATTTTACGTTTCAAAACATCGCAATAATTTTTAGGTATGAACGCAATTGAAAAATTTATATAATAGATTGTTCCGGATGTTTGTATAAATAGTAAAAGAAAAAGAGAATTTCAGATAAATGTAATACCGTTAATTAAAATTTTTGGATGGTCTCGTATAAAAATTAGATGTACTACAGCCATGTGGAGAGATTTTCATACCTTACTTTGGTGTTTGGATTCTGTTTTCCTTAAAAATCGGAACATAATATTAACGATAATTAGATTTTTTAATGTTTTAGGTAGAAAGTTAAATGTACTGTAAAAGAGTAGTGAGTTAAAATATTTTTCATAAAAATCCGTAAAAACATTATTTCGTAAATGAGAAGATTATTTGTTTATTAATTAGAAGAGGGAGTTCAAACAATTATTTGCGTTAGTAGATTTTTAAATATATTCGGAGTTTTCTGGCGATAATTTGTAAGAAACAAAATCCGGAACTTTCGTTATCGATTACAAAACTTCTATGTTATGTTTTAGCAAGAAAATTAAATGTCTAAAAAGTAATTTTCAGTAATCAATTCTAGTAAATTACTTGTTTTTAAAGCCCTGAACAACCTATTGTCGATATTTTTTAAAATTTGTTTAAAGATGAAAATACGGAACAATTTGATATTGATAACCAAATTATAGTGACGCATTGTCAAATAATATAAGTGTAATATTAGTAAATTATGCGATTTCAATCATTAGGCATAATTCATGTTTTATAAAACAATATCCGGAACATTTTTACACTTAATGAAATATAAGTCAGTATAGAGATTTTGATTTAGCATTAATATGCTATTTACATATAAAACGGAACAACATATTATTGATAATGTGATTTTTGCAACGTTTAAGCATGGAAATTGAATGTATTATAAATTAGAAGAGCAAACAAACATTTGTTGGGGGTTGATTAGTTTTGCACAAAAAAATCCGGAACAATCAATTTTTAGATACTTAAAACTGTTGAGATGTTACGGGAGGAACATTAAAGTTTAAATCAGATTTTCAATGGCTTTTAGAGTTCTAGTTTTTTTTAATCTAATCGTGACGGACAGACCGACCAACAGACAAAACGCACAAAAAATAATCTTGTTTTATTCGGATGGGGGCACTAAACAAAAAATAAACAAAATCTGATTTTTTTAAAAAGTTTAAGGAATTGGTTTAGCACCTTATCATGTAGCGACGTTACGCTACTGCACGAAAATCGCTGCATAAAAAGTCCATTAAAAAATAAAGTGCGTGATATTTACATACAAAATGCATTATTAGCCTTTATAAACAAACAGAAATGTTTTCTTTTAATTTTAGCAGCTAATCGACCAGAAAAAACATCTTTAACTATTATTTATATTTGTTGTAAACATTTCCTGTACATTTTTAAAATATATTTGACTTAGTGATACTGAAAATACACAAAAATTGTCCATCTTTGTTAGCATATTGTAACATTGCCTCCCTTACATTTACGTAATTGTTTTAGAATTGGTGTATTTTTATGAAACAATCGCTTGCATAATTAATGTTATAAATTAAACGGTTTGCTTTTAGAAAACCAAAAGTAGCCGTTGCAACTAAACTTTTCAAGCCGCATTTAATGATGAAATAATATTTTTCATATCTCTTCTAGTTTTCGAGATCTGAGTGTGACAGACGGACATTTTGCACAAACCTAATAGCGGCTTTTTCCCCTTACGGGGGCCGCTAAAAATTTAACCAAATAGTTTATTAATTATTGGTAATTAATTATTTTGTTTGGTATCGAAAAAGGGAAAGAAATAGTACTTGACAGATGTGGTGCTATAAGTTGAATTCGTCCCTTTGAGGAGACTTGAGCCTTGAGTTCGAATTCAAGTCGTTGAATGCATTTAAAAAGCGATCACGGTAACATTCACACCTCCCTCACCCCCCTATCCCCCAACTGCTCCAGACAAGTGACAGGAGCATAGCTCGCACTCAGAAATATACAAGCATGACATTGCGCTAAAAAACAATTGGTAAAAATACTTCTTATCGCACAGATTGATTGTTGTTAGTCTAAATCGATTACAAATTTAATTACTGATCTAAACTCATTGATACAATTGCATTTAATATAAGATTTTTTTTTTTTTAAAAGTATTTTTTAACAATGTTTTTACTTTGATTTTCCTTGTTGTGTTATTCGCACGTTGAACAACGTAATCCCCCCCCCCTCCCTCCTGACACACTTTGGCCTGTCCACGAGTTCCCCGTTTGACCCATGTTTCTGCGTCCACCTAGTCACCCCCCCCCCCCCCCCAAGTTTCCATCCTAAGTATTCATGAGTTCCAGCCAACTCCACATCACCATCCCCTATCCCTTAGTCTGTCGGACCGTTGGGGCACCACACACGATTTATCGACCGTCTTTCTACATTCCTCTCTTTCTTTTGCCTTGAACAGAACCTCGTCCATTCTTTTATGTTGTTTTTTTCCCCTTGCTTCTTCTGGTACTGTTCCCTGTAGGAAGGTCTTTTGTAAGCCCTGAAGACCTTGTAATATGGCCATAGAGTTTAATTTTTTAAATTGTTTTGTTTTGTTTTTACAATAGATAGCAGGTCATCGTGGAGTCCAATCGCTTTTTACTAACATCAAAAATAAAAAAAAAAAGAAATTTGTTTCGTTAACTGGCGCGTAAAAACGTTGATACAAACAAGGCACAGTTTTGGATTTAAATATCTTCCAGGTCCATTTCTCTTATCTTATAAAATACAGACGTTACTTCAAAGAAGAAGTTTGTGTGAGTTGGTTTCCTTGATGTTGTTAGTTTCCATCTAAATAACTTGCTTTGATACACTCCTCTGCACGTGAAGTTTTTCTGAGGTCACTCTTTTATTTTTGAGTTTTTTATTTTCATTAAGCGTGATCGTCATTTTACCAACTTTTCTTTAGCACCCCTCGACCCCAACAAATCAAGTCTCTATTCCGTTCATTTGTATATAGTGCATGGAGCTCTTCAGCGCCAGGGAATCATTGCTAAGTGCATAGAGTAAAATGTTTGGAGCTTCCAATCACTTAGCTTAGAAATCTTTCTAGATTTAGTTACTTTAGTGCTTCCTAGCTCGATCTAAGTTTATTGATGTCCATGTGCTGGGTTTATTAGTAGCGAGAGTGACATTTGGAATGATTCACGTGTCTGCAAATCTTCATAACCTCGTAGAGTAATTGAAATTGCGTCCCATTTATAGATCTAGTAGTTTTATTGCTGGAACTCTTGTCTATTTTACATATAGTAACTTTGTACAAATTGGCCTTGACCTTATACTTTATGCACACAAACAGTGTTAGAATAGCATCTTTACTAGTCTTTTTGTTTTTTAATGGTGTTGGGGGGAAAAAAAGAACAGTCTCAATTAAAAGGTGTCAATGCTGAGTGCATGCGTGATTGTGAATGTTGGTGTTTTATGTGCGTGTGTGTGTGAGAGAGAGAAGGTTTTTTTATGCACTCTGAGCACCCCCCCCCCCCTTTTTTTTTAAAGCTTGGATTTTGTTTTGGTTATTATTAGATCTCGTGTGAGTTCTACGAAATACAATCAGTGAAATAAATCAGTTAAATAAAAAAAAAAAGAATCATTTCTATTAAACAGAAAACGACATGTTTTATTATTAATACTTCTCCTATCTCAGCAAGCTGCTGTTCATAGATTTGCTACTGGGTAAGTAGGTCAAATCATCCCCCTCCCTGACCCAAGCTTGTATGTCATAGTTCTCACACTGCCCTATCACATGATGAGAATAAAATGTGAAACATATGCGGGTGTATGTGTGTGACAACATCCCTGTCTCAGGAACACACCATGGTCTGGAGAGTTATGCGAGCCACGTGATAAACAAAGTATACACAACCACATATAAAACATATTCACACACACACACATATATCTACCCCCCCCACACACACACATACAAATAGGGAAAACTATGAATGTGGTCAAAAGAGCCTTGCAAATAGCTCTGCTACTGTTTTTGGCACGCAAACTAATGGGCTTTGCGGTGAACTAAATAAATAGAGGGCTGACTGCGTGTACAACTAAATAAAACATCAAAGGCTCCTGTGGTGGGTTGGGTGGGCACTGCACACTCCCACAACTACATATATACACTTACACACACTCATAAAATCACACTACACACACGCGCGCTCAAAGTGCAAAGTATCGATACAGGTAATCGCTTTTATCGATAACCGAACAACTTATAAACAAACGCTCCCATAGATTTATTTTTAAACTGCCGTACCCTTCACCTCTAACTTCTGCCAACACAAGTAGGTCACATGTACTTTGACATCAAGGACGTTTGATGACCTAACACAAGTTGTGCGAAAAGAAAGGAGAGGAAAAAAAAAACACATGGTTTTGGATAACATGTTCCACATTTCTTTTTTTTTAACGGTAACATTGAGAATAGGACAACCCGTTCAGAGTCCAGTGTTGAATCTATCGATTAGCAGAGCCGTCCTCGACAACTCCAAGTCAGTCGTTTGAATCACTCTCTCTCTCTTTGGGTCAAGATGTAGATTATGATTTTTCTAGAACGTAATGGGTGGGCGAAGTGTAGGGTGAGAGGGGGGGGGGGAATGATGTGAGGAAAAAATATAACAATGTCTAGGGTCTGGAAATCTCTGCACACAGCCAAGAATGTAGCAGTCTTTTGGGTTGGATAATAAGATGGCTGGCTGCCTGGTTGAGTGGTATGCGTATCGAACAGTCCTTGTGAAGGTCCCGAGCTCGTACCCTGCCAGCTGCCGTCCTGCAGGAGGTTGGACCTAAGATGTAGACCTGGGATGTAGTAAGCTTCATTCCTGAAGGAACGAAACTTAGAAATGAAAAAGAAATGACATTCAGATCTTGACTATGTTACCATGGGCGACAAGTAGTGTAGACTAAACAGATCCAAATGTCTGCTAGAAGACTTTGAGCTACGATAGATGAGGTCATGAGAGGAACACCATAGCAGTGTTTTCATGGGGTAGGCCATTGTACACAATGTTGGTCTTTTAAGAGTACATCTAGGCTAGGTAGCTTCTGATTAGGACACTTTCTAATGGCTGCTGTGTACATCACAAAACACACGCACACACACACACACATGAAGTATGTCATGCGTGACGAGGTGTACGTTGATGTCTTGACAGCACCAACAACAATAGTACAACAACGTGGGGGTGTTCCCCTTCCCAGACCCTACTCTTTCTGTTGGTCTTTTGCAATCGTTCATTGTTCAAGTGGTCGGTTCAAAGGGGGAGAGTTAGGTTCAAATCCCACGATCGATTGCTAGTATGTATGTCAGTTATAGATCAATTATAGACGCAATTTGGCCAAGTTGTGCGTTGTACGCTTTAAAAACAAAATCGCTCATCTAATGGGATCTAGTTTTGATAAAGATAAATGGAGGGCTACATTGGTCACTCTCAATAGACTGCAAAGGAATAAATCGCACTGCTTTTTACTTGACCTTGAATTTCTCTTTACCAATAAAATAAAAGTTAAAAAAAAATAAAAATGTTTTATTTATTTCAAAGAGTAAAACTCTGTATAAATAGGGGAAGTAAGATCAAGTGATGTTTAGTGCCACTCCACCCTCCCCGTACTAAAAAGTCGCTGTCTGTCCGTCTATCTAATTTAAATTTCAAAACTAAAGGCGATTTCACCTTGACATTACCTTCACGTCATCTCGACATCACCTTGAGGTCACCTCGACATCACCTTGACATCATCTATACATTACCTGTATCGTGCACAAAATCGATGAAATTTATTTTTGGACTTCTGAAAGCAACCTTTTTTTTTTTTTTTTTTTTACACCTGCTGTTCTGACATACACATAAATCATTTATGAAACACGATTTAAAAGTATTTTTACCTTACCTTTACCTACCGTTTAGTCTGTTGGGCCTTTGGGGGCACCATGCAAGATTCGTCGACCGTCTTTCTCCATTCCTCTATGTCCTTTGCCTTAGTTAGAACCTCTTTCAATGGCAGGCCCGTCCATTCTTTTATGTTGTCCTACCATCGCTTTCTCTGTCTGCTTCTTTTTATTTTCCCTGGTACTGTTCCCTGGAGGAAGGTCTTTGCGAGCCCCGAAGATCTTGTAATATGGTCATAGATTTTTAGCTTGCGTTTTTGTTACGATAGTCATAATGGGGTCCAATCGCCACAATAAACCTGTCTCTAAGTTGTGATGTGGTTTTTGAATGTGATACCTAGGATCCTTCTGTACCATCTCAATTCCATTGCTAGGATCCTCCTCTCTAGCTCTGCAGTCATCGTCCAAGACTCACATACATATAAAAATGTGGCCATGACCAGGGAGCGCGTCAGTCTGATTTTGGTGCCGAGGGCTATAAGCCTTTGTCTTTCCATATAGCTTTAAGTTTTGAAAGTGCTGCTGTGGACTGTGCAATTCGGGACAGTAGTTCAGGTTTCGTTCTCTCATCTGAGACAATAGCTCCGCGAGGTATTTGAAGCTGCTTACACTAGTCAGCTTTTCAACTCCGATACTGTTGCCGCGTTGGCTATTGGTAATAATTTGTTGTATTTTTCAGCATTTATTTGCATATCATATGCTGCGAAAGTCTTGTCATTCGCCATGTCAGCTAGTTCTTCTTCTGTCCCTGCAAGGCCATCAATGTCATCTGCGAAGCTCACCATCAGCCTCATAAGCCATCCTAGGAAAGTCCTGTTAAAAATTATATTAAATCGGCTAAAACCGATAGCAGACAAAATTATATCAGAAGAACAAGCGGGTTTTAGACAAGGTCGCAGCACAACAGAACAAATCCTAAACCTCAGAATACTCTGTGAAAAATATCTCCAACAACAAGAGAATCTTTTCCATGACATTATTGATTGCAAGAAAGCATTCGGTCGAGTAAGGCACGGAGCACTCTGGGCGACAATGGAAAAGTACAACATGATTAAAAACATAATGAAAGTTATCCAGAACCTCTTCAGGGAGGCCACCAGTGCGGTGTACTTCAACAATAATATTGGGGGCTGGTTTAAAACCACAGTTGGAATAAGACATGGCTGCCTACTTTCACCAACACTCTTCAATATCTTCCTTGAAAGGATAATGGAAGATGCTCTCGAGGGCTATGAAGGTACTGTAATCATTGGAGGAAGAAGAATTAAAAGTATTAGTTAGTTAGTAATGTAACATATAGGTGACTCCAGCTACATAAAAAAGGTTTAAAAAACCGGTATTGTTTATACTGTAACATATGTTTGGAATGCCTTGCCATTAGTGAAATGAAGGCAATAAAGATTACTGAATATGTGTTCCTAGGTGCCAGTAGCCTCTTATGGTCTTCCAAAATCTTGTCATTTTCTTGCAAAACAAACTACTCAGCATATACACAATATTGTATGCGTGTATTTCTAAACATTTTCAAACAATATTACGTCATCATTTCTGGCGTTAATGTGTATTAAATTGAATGTAATACCATGCCGGAACTCCATTTTTTTTTAAAACTTAAATAGCAAGTAAACATATTTTAGTTTTAATTATAGGTTTCTATTTTAATCTTTAAGATAAAACCATTTCTACGATGTTTCTCGATCTTTAAATTATTCTTGATCGTTTAATAAAAACTTTAAAAGCATTTTTTTTCATTCAAACACTATTCAAAGATATTTCCAAAAGATCTCCAGATCGAGGTCACGTCCAACGCTCTACCAAAGGGTCATCCAGAGTTAGGGTCATTTCTAGTCTCTAGCCAGAAATATAGCATTAAAATTATTCCTTCTAGTCGGGAGTGTTGCAGCTCCACAAATAGGTTAAGGTTTTCTAACATTAAAATACCAAAATTAATAACAGTGCAGTAATCATCATTACTATTATAATTAATTAGCTAATGCTCTTTTTTCTCACTGCTAGGATCGGGATTCCTTTATTGCTAACAATGATTATAATTTACTTTTTATTTCCTATTTTAAACTGCAGTCTTGTAGTTTGATTGACATGTTTTTTAAAATTTATTTTACAGATATCACTTCCGGACATTCCAACCAGGGCCGCGTCCTCCGTCTGCTTATCTAGAACCTCCTCGACTAGGGATGGGGCCATCATGGGGCATATCTTTTGGATTGGACAAAGGCTTGGAGTGTTCCTAGCTAGCTAATTTAGGGATTATGGTAGACATTGGCGTAAAAAAAATAGTCCACTTGAGTAGCCTATTGGTGTACAGTAACGTAAAAAAAATAGTCCACTTGAGTAGCCTATTGGTGTACAGTAACGTAAAAAAAATAGTCCACTTGAGTAGCCTATTGGTGTACAGTAACGTAAAAAAAATAGTCCACTTGAGTAGCCTATTGGTGTACAGTAAGGGAAGAAGAGGTCTACACGGAATGACAACTCTAATCCAAAGGAGAATGAAGGTCAAGGAACGTCGTTGTGCCGTCTTGGTTATCTGTTCTTGGGGTCGTTGAGTACAGCTTACCCCATTGTCTTGACTGGTAGGCCTATATGTTTGCTTAGTACAGAGTAACTGCTTTTCAGTTCCAGCAGAAGTCCTGCAGACTATGCCACTATTTAATGTACAATGTACACTGCCCTTCATTGTATGATAACGTATAGATCTAAACCATCTTTTTAAATTCATTGCACGTCAGGACTTTCATTATAATTGGAGTCTGTTTCATTGAGAAGAGAAGGTGTGTTTAGCAGATGTGTGTTTAGCAGATGTGTGTTTAGCAATGGATTTTTAACAGTAATTTATAGCCAGAAATAAACTGTTCAAGTTTCCTGACGTCACAACAATTTTGTCTCTCATTTAAACTGCCATGATCTGTTGTGAGGCTTGTGTACATAAACTTCACGAGCTCGAGTTGACTGTTTAAGATATTTCACTTTTTGTTCGATTGGGGGATTGTCTAAGTACCGGTAGTTAAACAAACACCCGTTGACTTGATCAGAGAGTGAGAGAGAGAGAGAGTGAGAGAGAGTGAGAGAGAGAGACATCAACAATAGGCTCAGTCGAAATGACGGGTTCAAACAAATGGCCATTGTTTCAATGATGTTTCAACAAGGACTCTGTGTTTTCTGTTTTGACTTGGGCTCCAGTGGTTATCAGCAGAATATTGATTTACTAACCAAGTTCAACAAGTAATCAAATACAAATCTAATGTGGAAGCTGGAAGTAAACAATTGAATCATTTATTTCAAGCTAAAATTTCGCACAAAATAGTTGATAGAGCGGTAGTTCTGATAATGCGAATGGGTTTGAGCCCCATACTGGTTCAATTTTGTTTCTCGTTTTTTTTTTAATGACAATCAAAGTTTGAATGTTTAGTTTATCATATTATTTGAACAAGAAGTAGGACTTCATTAAACTTTTTTTTTGTATCGTACTTACTTCTTAGGCGAAGTCTGCTAGATACCTTTCAAAGCTTAATTCGTATTTCTGAAAAAGGAATCCCTCATAAAGATTCCCAAATCAATATATTGTCAGCTTTAGACTAACTTTTTCTTTCGCGTCCGCGCAAAAATAACATAGTTATTGTCTGGCTTCTTTGTCCTTGTTTGCATAGAGACTAATTGCGTAATGTAGACACTTTATTACAACACACTAGCAATGACATCCAAGTTGTCACTGTAGGCATATAGGTCGGTGATAGCGAGACGTCTGCTCAATGACCTGCCACAGTGGAGGTCACACGAAGGATTATATTCACAATAATTCGGTGACATGACATTGGACTGTATCAGAGCAGACGGTAAGCCTTGCGCAATAAAAATGTTCAACTTTTTAAAACAAAAACAAGAAAATGGGTTTCTAATTTGTTTGTAATCATTATTAAAATTAATATTTAAGATTATTTATAATGGTTTGATTCTAACTTCCCGGCAGTGGCAGATCCAAAATCAAAAGTTAACTAGAGATATCATGTGTAGATAATCTCAAAGGTTTAATCTGATCTTATCTTATATAATACAGACGTTACTTGAAAAATGAAGATGATTACGTCCTATGCGTCATGCATTCAGTCATGTATATTAACCAATGACTTAAATTCTGCCAAGTCTCTGGTTTTCCTGGCTAGCTCTAATAGCACTAGGGAAGAAGGAGCATTTGTACAAATTTGTCCTAGCATATGGAACGAGGAATGTGCCTTTATCTTTGTGTCTTTCTAAGTATTTTATTAAATTTTGCTTTTGTATTTCAAGATTATGGTTCAGTGTTTTATGTGTAATTGCTACTTTACTTTTGAGTCTTCTATCCTGAAGGCTTTCTAAATTTAGTGATTTTACTAAAGGTGTTACTCTAGTCAAATGTGAATATTCGTTTGTTATGAATCTCACTGCTCCATTTTGTGTCTGTTCCAGTTTCTTAATGTTTTCTTTAGTTGAGGGGTCCCAAACAGAGGATGCATATTCTATTATTGGCTTAGTAACCAAGGTTAAATAACATTTTAGTTTTATGTTCTTACTAGACATATGTTACCCGCGACCCGCGGGTCTTTATTTGCGCATTACTTTCGATATAGTCACTGAGAGTGTTTTGTAAACAATTAAACGAAATAATAGAGTAATAAGTAAAGCGAATGTGTCACTGTAAAAATAGTGTGAATGAAGCTACCAAATCAAAATAGCTATTAGGCTTAAATCTTTTTTTTTTTCAAATTAAAACATTTGCTTGTAGGCCTACATATTGTTACGTATTTCTGAATCTTCTGGCTAGATGTATTAGTTGGCACACAAATAAAAACTCAGCAAAGAACTTGACGACTAAACTTTCAGTTTCATATAACTTTAATGACTATTAACTCTAACAATTCGTTACTGTAACATGTAGCGTAGAAGATTGTACAATATCTGTCAGTTTACAGTTAGCTATACTTCGTTGCAATTCATCTCTTCACTTCGTTGCAATTCATCCCTTCTCAGCTTTCCTCGAGCCGTATTCCACAGAACAGACCAACGACACACTTCCCAGTGTCGCTCCAGGTCTCCCAAAGCTGAACCAAGTCGTACTCAAGTCTACCGAATCAGAGCCGCACACGTCTTACATCGACTGTATCGACTGTAACGGCTCAAGTCCACTGTAGTTCGCTGTATAGACTTTAACGATAGTAGTCCACTCCAGTTAACTCTACCCTAGTTAACTTGCATCGAGTCGTACACATTTCTCTTCCACAGAGCCGCACACGTCTTACATAGTCTGTATCGACTGTAACGGCTCACTCACGACTCCATACGACTGACTTTCACATTAACTCTCTGGCTTATATAGAGTCCCTAATCGCTTGTCCAAAGTTGCACAAACACGGCTAGTATCCCCTGAAATAACACGTGAGGAAACGTCACATCCTGTCTTTGTTTATACATGTAGATTCCAGAAAACATCGGCTGCAGTGTCATCTTGCCGGGGTCACAAGTTGTGACCTTTATCTGTCACTGTTCATTAGTAACTGTCCCTCTACTTAGATCTATTCGTCCCCTGGAACAACACGTGAGGACACGTCACATCCTGTCTTTGTTTGTACATGTAGATTCCAGGGAACACCAGCTGCTGTGTCATCTCGCCGGGGTCATACGTTGACCTCTACCTATCACTGTTCATTTGTAACACTGCCCCCTTCTTAGATCTGTTCGTCCCGAACAGATTCTACTTCATCACGATACTGATGAAATCGATCAACGATCAAGTAGGAAGCTTTCGTGGTTGCCCCCTTCTCAGAGATGTTCTTTCAATCTGGCCGTTGTCCATCTTCTATCCATAGAAGAATGGGAGCGAAATCCTCATTTTTCAGCAAGTCCTCACAAATGTTTTCATCAATCATGGTATGGAAACATCGACCTTCAGATGACGACATTGGGCAGCATTCTAACGAGTTCGTGCTTCATTTGCTAAGTTTTACATTTTCAAGAATCTTTTTACAGAGCTTCTTCAGAGATACACAGGTTCATCACAGTACAGCAATATTCACATGTTCTTCTTACAACAGCAACTGACTTTGGGTTTGTACGATGTTGGGTTGATCTTCTTGTACAGTTCTGTCACAGATGGTTACTCACTAAAGTTCTGACATCTTAAACTACTTCTTTTCTGTCCTTCTTGCTTCTGACTTAATTAGCGTTCTTCTAAAACCTCTGTTATACTCCATCAACCTATTCTCATGAGGAATGTTCTTAGATTATTCATTAGTGGCTTCACACTTTCAACTGATTCGTAAGGCTTTCTTCTTTGGTCTGATGGTTCCGGACAGAATCTTTCTAAAAACATGGGCTGTGGAGTTTCATCAGTGCAGGTGGGGGTCTATCAGTGGGAGAAGTGGTGGGCTTGTTTTCTAACAACATGGGTTATGGAGTTTCATAAATGCAGGTGGGGGTCTATCAGTGGGAGAAGGGGTGGGTTTGTATCTTGATCTTGTTGGAGCCATCCACGTTGCACTCTGCATATGTCGCTTTCTCCGCCTCCTCAATTTGATATTTCTTTGGTTGCGTTGATGTCGTTGTCGTTGTCTTGCTTTCCTGTCGATCAATGCTGATGGCAGCGACTTAGCACATAGGAAGGCATTGTATTTCATAGCTGTAGTCATCAAGACTGTTGATCTAACAAGTTGCTTCAGCATTATTCTTCGATGGGTGCTTTGCGAATGAGCTGCAAGTCCACTTGAAGGCAAGTTGTCAAACACGTCATCACCTTCATCCGAGTCTGGAGGACTCGACTGTGGGGCAGGTTGATAACATTCAACGTGCAAAGGTCCATCAACTTCAGCATCAGTTTCTATTGTAATTCCTTGACTATCACCAGGGCTTCTCACGCCTACCTTGATAGCTGTACAAGCTTCTGTTAAGTCTAGAGCTTGTTTGTGTATTTCTTGGCATTCACAGTCTTCTTGCATAGCTACATACGTACAGTTCTTGTCAAACGCATGGGTGCAATAATCCAGCTTCGAGTTCCTCTCGTAGACAATGGCAGATAGACAGAAGTCTTTAAGGCCCACAGCAACAGGCTTGGACGCAGACCCAACGTTGTCTTGATCTGTTTGGCTAGTTGAGGTACTCATATCAGGTATGTCTATAGCTAAAGCTTCGGTCAAACTATAGGTCTCTTCTATTGTTTCTTCAGCGGTCTCATTCTGCTTCTCGTTGAAACAATAACAGCTATCGTCTCTTTTCATTTCTTGTGGGCCACATTCGTTTGGTTTGCTATCACAGTCACAGACAGCACAACCATCACCA
This sequence comes from Biomphalaria glabrata, assembly GCF_947242115.1. Lineage (NCBI taxonomy): Eukaryota > Metazoa > Mollusca > Gastropoda > Planorbidae > Biomphalaria > Biomphalaria glabrata. The sequence continues at coordinate 21,760,995 of NC_074716.1, forward strand.
GCATCCCTATCGTAATTGTCTGTATCGCCACATTCTTGGTTGGACAATTGTTCGCTGTTCATCAATGGTGTAGCTCTTTCATCTGTCGACTCAATCTGATAATGTTGGGTGTTCAGCAGCTCATTAATCATGATTCTCGTTTGATCAATTATCGTATCTGTTTGTTCTTCTGTCTTGTTGGGCGTGGTAGCTATTTGTTCATTTTCATTCATGGCTTTGGTCAACTGGTTAAATGAAGAAAATCTGGTGTTGATTTCTGATTCTATCTTCTTAATGCTCTCTTTCACCGAGTTCATTTTGTATTGCAAAGTTCTCAGGAGCTCCATCGTATTAGGTTTGATTTCAAATTGACAACTGTCCGGATTCTCATCTTCCTCCAACAGGGCTTGTCTGAGACGTGCTGTTAGCGTTTCCTTATTTCCGTTAAGCTGTAGACCTCTTTCTCGAAGCTCTTGTCTAAGTTCTTTCATGTCAAGTTCAATAAGAAGTTTGATGGAACACATTCTAGCCAGAAAGATCCCACTTCTGACACCAATTGTTACGTATTTCTGAATCTTCTGGCTAGATGTATTAGTTGGCACACAAATAAAAACACAGCAAAGAACTTGACGACTAAACTTTCAGTTTCATATAACTTTAATGACTATTAACTCTAACAATTCGTTACTGTAACATGTAGCGTAGAAGATTGTACAATATCTGTCAGTTTACAGTTAGCTATACTTCGTTGCAATTCATCTCTTCACTTCGTTGCAATTCATCCCTTCTCAGCTTTCCTCGAGCCGTATTCCACAGAACAGACCAACGACACACTTCCCAGTGTCGCTCCAGGTCTCCCAAAGCTGAACCAAGTCGTACTCAAGTCTACCGAATCAGAGCCGCACACGTCTTACATCGACTGTATCGACTGTAACGGCTCAAGTCCACTGTAGTTCGCTGTATAGACTTTAACGATAGTAGTCCACTCCAGTTAACTCTACCCTAGTTAACTTGCATCGAGTCGTACACATTTCTCTTCCACAGAGCCGCACACGTCTTACATAGTCTGTATCGACTGTAACGGCTCACTCACGACTCCATACGACTGACTTTCACATTAACTCTCTGGCTTATATAGAGTCCCTAATCGCTTGTCCAAAGTTGCACAAACACGGCTAGTATCCCCTGAAATAACACGTGAGGAAACGTCACATCCTGTCTTTGTTTATACATGTAGATTCCAGAAAACATCGGCTGCAGTGTCATCTTGCCGGGGTCACAAGTTGTGACCTTTATCTGTCACTGTTCATTAGTAACTGTCCCTCTACTTAGATCTATTCGTCCCCTGGAACAACACGTGAGGACACGTCACATCCTGTCTTTGTTTGTACATGTAGATTCCAGGGAACACCAGCTGCTGTGTCATCTCGCCGGGGTCATACGTTGACCTCTACCTATCACTGTTCATTTGTAACAATATATTTGATTAAAATTTGAAATGATTTGACTAAATTTTGTATGTTCATGTGTATAAAGTATAAAGTAGATCTTGAGGTAGACATAAATCTAAATCTACACTAATCTATAGTTAAAAATTGGCTTTTATAGAGTTCATTCTGTGTTGCGCAAGCGTGACCTTTTTTCATGAATGAATATAGGCCTATCTCAACACGGCTACGCAACTTTAGCGAACAGCGAACGAATGTATTAAAAATGCTTTAGAAAAGCAAATTTGAATGTTAATTTGATTAAAATATGAAATGAATGGCAATAATTAGTATGTTTATGTGTTAAAGCATAAAACTATCTTTGCGAAAAGAAGTTTTATCATCTTAGAGTTCAATAAGAGTTTTAGACCTAGGCCTAGGAATAGAATCAGTAGAGAGATGTGTTAATGTGTAATCATTTGGTAATAGTAATGTCTAATGAAAGAATGTTCGCCAGGAAATCTGTAGTCACATATATCAGGAACTAATTTATGTATAAAATGCTTTTGAATAATCTAGTGGATTGGATTTAGATGTATGTTAAACGTAGCTAATGATCCTTTCACGTTATTTCTCTTTCGCTACGAAAAAAAAATTAGTTTTGCGAAAATGGGTTTACCCGAGGTCGATACATTCTTATCTATTAAAAACGAAAAGAGCGATAGCTTTGTTCAATGAATGGGATTATAAAGTGAACATTAAACGAAATAATTTTTAGTACGCGATTCATGAATGAATATAGATCTAGGCCTATCTCAACTCGGCTTCGTAACTTTCGTAAACGAATGTAGCTTTAGAAAACCAAATTTGAATGTTTATTTGATCAAAATATGAAATGAATGGACTTTAATTAATGTGTTAAGTGTTAAAGTATAAAACTATCTGTGCGAAGAGAAGTTTTATCATCTTAGAGATAAATTAGAGTTTTAGATCTAGGGATGGGATTATAAAGTAAACAATTAAACGTATTAATATTTAGTACGCGATTCATTACGGTATTGTCTAATGAATTAATGTTCGTCAGGAAATCTGTAGTCACAGATATAAGGAACTAATTTATGTAAAAAATGCTTTTGAAACACAAAATTGAAGGTTAATTTTAAAAATAATGAAATCAATGGATCTTCTTTTGTATTTTCATGTGTCAAAGTAAAAAACTATCTGCGCAAAGTGTATTTCTTAAAATTAGATCTAGGTCTAAATCCTTTCTATCTTTTCTCATGTCAACATTGTAGACATGGCCTAGATCCATAAAATACTATAGCTGTGATAGAGTCGGACAACTTTATTTTTTTTGAGGGTCTTAAGTTTGTTTTAGGGCTACAATACATACACTACGGGCTAAGTTAGTACCCAAGGAACATTCCTGCCTAGTTTTATCAAGATTGGTCAAGCGGTTTTGATATCTATAAGTAACATCCATCCATACATACATACATACATACATACATACATACATACACCTCGAATTCTACTTTATAATATAGATTTGATTTATAGAAATTTCTTTTAATAAACCCTAATGCTTTGTTTGATTTTTTGATAGTTTCATCAATATGTGGATTCCATGACAGTTTTTCATTTTATTATAACACCTAGGTATTTTGCGTTTTTAGTCTGTGTTACTGGTTTACCATGAATAAGATAAGTGGAATTAATTTGTTTTAGTTTTTTTGTTACTCTTAATAACTGACATTTTTCTGGGTGGAAAGACATGCTCCAATTTGATTTCTATTTCTGTAATTCATCTAATCCTCTTTGTAAAATTTCTGTATCTTGTGTTGTTTTTATTGTTCTATATATTATGCAATCGTCTGCGAATAATCTGACTTTTGTTCCTGAACTAATGCAATTTGGTAAATCGTTTATGTAAAATAAAAATAGTAGTGGACCCAAGACTGTTCCTTGAGGTACACATGAGTTTACTGTTATTGGTGTTGATTTAGAACCATTTATTATTACAGTTTGTTCTCTCCCTATCAGAAAATCTTTAATCCACTGATGCAATGGACCATCAATGTCAAAATATTTTAATTTTTTAAGCAAACTATGTTGGTGAACTTTGTCAAAAGCTTTGGAAAAGTCTAATAAGATAGCATCTATTTGCTCACTATCATCTAAACCTTTTGAAAAATCATCAATTAGTCCTATTAGTTGTGTTTCACATGATCTCTATTTCCTAAAACCATGTTAGTATGGAGTAAGGACATTATGTTTGTCTAAGTGGTTTATGATGTTGCTACATATTATGTGTTCTAGGATTTTACATGTGATGCTGGTTAGTGATACTGGTCTGTAGTTTCCTAGGTCAGATTTTTCTCCTTTTTTAAATAGGTTTGTTGTTGTTATCTTAAGATATTACATTGTTTATGTATTCACTCTGCAGCTGTCTGCTGACTTTTTGGGTTAGGTGTTTAATTTTCATTTACTTTTTATAAACTCTTTCTGCCTTAGTTTCTTTAAATTCTCTAAATAGGTTTTCCTGCTGTTTACAAAGCTTCTTTAATCTATTATTAAACCAACATGTATTTATTTTGTTTAATATGTATATAGTTGGTATATGATTTTCTATGTTTTTAAGATAGTATTTTATGAAAATCCAGAGGTCATCGACTGGTTGGTTAATGTCTTTTTCTGATAAGAATTCTTGTTGAAAGTTTAATGCAACTTGGTGTAGTTGTGTTAGGAAATTAGGTTGCATTTGTTCCAGGATATGATTTTTGTTTTGGGTTTTGTATTGGCTACTGCTTTTATCTGACTGTGTATTTTTATTATCTCATGGTCTGATAGACCAGGTCCGTTGGTAAAGAAGAGATCTAATGTGTTGTTTAATCTAGTTGTTTTTTTAATGATTTGATCTAAACTTAGGTTTTTAAATCTGATGAACCAAATGTATGATGAGGAATATCCCTGTTAGGTGAAAAAAAACAACAGACTTCCTTTTTACAAAATAAAACATTTAAATCCTCCAAGTAGAAATTATGAAAAGATTGAACACACACTAGATATTCCAATATCAAGCAAACTTACACTTTATTTATAATTCAAATTCAATAGTAAATACACAAAATTAATCATAACATGAAGCTTAAAACGTATAAATTGAATGGATCTAGATATAAGCTCGTCTCCCGGGGTCTCCCCTAACTTACAAGTTTTTGGGTACCAGATTTCTCTCTTATTAATTTTACCGTTCTGTGTAGAAACTGGAATCTACTGGAATGTAACCACTTCCTGTTGACACTTCTCTTGCGACCTTGGCGCACACAGCACGTGACACTAAGATATGTGTATGTGCAGCTCGCTGTATCTTTTATAGATTCAAGGCTATGTATATGAAAACTTTGACTCTGAGATTCTAAAAATTGTTGTCAATGTTTCTGTGGAACAAGAAGTGGACTAAAGAGAGTCACCGTTGATTCAGTGAGAGGAAGTATTCTCAGTACAATCATGTGAACTTGCCCTTGACACGGATGTCTTGTGCGAATGGTGAAGTATTGTTTTAGAAGTTTTACAGCCTTTAATTCACTGGTATGGTTTATCAAAAAAATGTCTGTGTCTGGTAACACCTACCCTACATACATGCTCTGGTAACACCTACCTTACATATATGCTCAAGTAACACAAACCTTACATATAAGCACCGCTAGATGTTTAATACAAGTTGATACACGGAAATGTAGTTGTGTCTTGCGTTATGCCACACAGGTTTGTACTTCTCAAAGACAACCAGGGCATATCGATGTTGATAATATTAGTGCAGCGTATCGTGCTCAAAGCTAGTGTATAGATATATTGCCAAAAGAAAAAAACGAAACTCGGGGCAGATGTAAAACAGCAGTAGACTTGAGTAGATCTAACTAACAGATGTAAAACAGCAGTAGACTTGAGTAGATCTAACTAACTATGCCTTGAATATAATCGACTTTTCAATCGACTTCACACCCATCTTCATGTTTATATGGATTGAGATTTTATCTATCTATCTATCTATCTATCTATCTATCTATCTATCTATCTATCTATCTATCTATCTATCTATCTATCTATCTATCTCTTTCTCTCTCTCTCTCTCTCTCTCTCTCTATATATATATATATATATATATATATATATATGTTTGTCTGTCTGTCTGTCCGTCCGTCTGTCTATTTTTGCTATGAGACTTAGTATCGCTTTTGTTTTTAATCTCGTTCTATCTTCATGACTTTATTTTTCACTTTCCTTTCTTTCTCTCCATCGAACTAAACAATTTTTTTAAAGGTAACTTTTTTTTTTGTCTCTGCTTTGAATGAAAGTTTCTACTAGCTCTGAGAAGCCAATGTTTATCTAAAATAAAATGTTTATCTTAAATAAAATATTTATCTAAAATAAAGTTTATCTCCTAATGGTGTTATTGTAGAATGCAGGTACGTTCATTCATTCCAAATCGTGCATCGCTTTAGTTTCTGCTTATTGTAATGGAGATCTAAAAATAATTCTGTTTCTTTTCTAGCGGCGGCTCACTATCAGATCCGAAGCCTTTTATGTTTTGTATTCAGCATTTCAATAGAAAGAAATATATAGTCAACGTCCTGTTTCATTGACCACTTAGGTCAAATACGTTTGCACACACACACACACACACACACTGACAATTGTATGCCACCTCTATACACATACACACGCATTCATTAATAGGTCTATGTATTTATATTGTAAACACAAACACACACATGCTGGAAAAAGTATGCTTTCATTTAATAGTACATCTATAGGTATACATTGTACACGTGGTTCGTAAAAGCGGTTCAAGTCTGTTGACCAGAGATGGGGGTGGAAGTAGGTGGCGATACAATTGTAAAACACTAAAAGTTATGAAAACAACTTTTTGAAACAAATCTATAAAAATGATTCCACTCCTACTCAATTCTACCCTTCTTTTAAAAAATGTTATTGACGGGAAAAATGGCCAAAAAAAAAAAGTACCTTCGGCTTGTGAGTCCAAGCAACTCATCGCTGCTTGATCTTCATTGCTGATATTTTTGGACCAACATATTTCCATGGACAATGTGCTATGAGAGTTACTTTAACGGAAGTCTACATTGCACTGAACTCTACGTTGTTGTTGAATTTCTATGTGGGAACCGTATTCAATTAGATTTAAAGCTTCTGAATGAAAACCGAGCGATGTAAGTAGGCGGATGAATACGTCGAGAAGCAACCACCTAGCTGTAGTCCCTATATTTTAGTTTCAGCCCACTCTCTAATTAATAGGTTTGAACAAGACGTTACAACAAGGAAAATATCAGACATCTGGGAGATTACTCTTATTGTCAACAATAAGGAAAATCTATTCAGAGTTACCGTATTTGAATGAAAAGACAAGACATCGCTGAAAGTAATTTTCCCTACCTTTGAATGTGACGCACAGACTACAATGGAGCCGTCACAATGGTCGATAACTATGTTAATTATACCTTGTTTCTAGCTTTGTAGTTTTCCTGTAGGTCTATAGATCCAGCAACCAAAAGATCCGCTTTGTAAACGTTGTCTAATTGGACCAGATGAAGGACTGGACGCGTCACGTCTCAAGAAGAAATTGTTCTCACAAATAGACACAGGTTAATATAAAAGAGTTGGCAAACGGGAAAAAATGCGAGCTCTCTGTCAGCACTACCATTAGGATTGATTTTGTATTCTTCGGAATATTTAGATAGTACATTTAAGGCCATAGACATTTGCTAAACATTCAATACACATTCAATCTACATTCGTGAGTTCTGGACTTCTGAGTCTTCTATACATAAACTTTTCCCCCAGAAAGAAACATTTCTCCGACAATGTTTTTTACTTTCTCTTTCAGGAGGCAACAATTCTTCATCCACCACCGTCTTTTCCAAGTACAGTGGCAACTATGTTTAACTCCTACAAACTTACAACAGTGTGTGGAGTGTGACAGTTGTGATGGCAGGGTATTTCGGACTTTCATCTCCGCCATTGCAACGAGCTATGTTCCATACTTTGTGATACACTTGGTTTTCCTTTTTATTTGCAAATTTTTAGCAGTGTCAGCAACAGTCAACAGCGCCACGTCTGCTAACTTATCCTACTTTCGAGGCGTCACTCCCAGCATGTCTCTGAACAGCGCCACATCTGCTAACTTATCCTACTTTCGAGGCGTCACTCCCAGCATGTCTCTGAACAGAGCCACGTCTGCTAACTTAGCATTATCCTACTTTCGAGGCGTCACTCCCAGCATGCCTCTGACGGTGATTTGGTTGTCTACACGTCTTCTTGCTAAGTTGTCCACCTTTCAACCAATGCAGCAAAACAGACATAGCACTAAAAGATACGACAGTTGCACTGGGTAGGGCACGTATCCCGTATGGGGGACTAACAGTATTTTTTTTTTGTGTGAGCTAAAAGGTGGTCGACGCAACAGAGGTGCCCCACGGAAACGTTTTAAAGACCAGCTTAGGCGCCAATTTGTTTCAACTGACATGGAAGAGAACACCTGGTGGCATGCGGCTTCAGAACGAGACAGCTGGAGGTCAATTACAAAGGCCGCGAGATATACATTTGAGACCCAAAGAAAATCCGCTGCCGAGGACAGACGTAGACGGCGAAAAGAAAACCTAAATCGACCACCTGCGGACAATGTGTATGCCTGCGCTGGATGTAGCGTTAAAAAAAACCCTCCTCAATATAAAACTAAAGCAAACAAGTCACCAATTTCTATGAGCGTAGCCAATGGGGGTTTTGAGTTAAAACCCCCATCAGAGGGTTTTGATGATAAAACTCCACTTTTCGATAAAAAATCTAAAGCCTTACATTTGGAAACTCCCGAACACGAAAGTCCTTTCAAGAACGCGATAGTCCTTTCAAAACCGATGTTGGCTCTAGATCTAAGTCTAGTACTCAAGCCAAATTTACATTTATTTATTTTTTTATTTGAAAAATGATAACGGTCAAACTAGAGTTGTCCCCCGTGTGGCCATATCATATACAATAGGTCTATACATCAATTGTTCAATTTATAGAAAAAAGTTAGAGCCGTTTTTGAGATCAGCGTTCGGATTCCGCCCATCCGACTTTCAGGTAGTTTAGTTTTGTATACAGGTATTGCTAAAAAAAAAAGGATTTTATTTCAATAAAAACTTGAGTCTTTATTTTTGCTTAGCACCACGTTAATGCTTATATATTCTAGAGTCTAGGTTTAAACCCAAGCCTCCTTGATGGAAGGTCGACGTGTTAGCTACTGGGCTATTTAAGTCAGTGATAAAAAGAAAAGTTTTTTATACCTAAAAAAGTTTATAGTTTAAAAAATGTTAGCGAAAGACCTACTTCTCTACACAAGGTTTATCTCCCCTTAGGCTAGTACATTTTTAAATATAAAACAAAATTAATTAATAGCGACTAATTGATGAATGAATTGGTTAATTTTTGGATGGATTAATGTGTCGTCCTTGAGAATGAGTAACTGTGCAAAGTTTCAACTTGACCCGAGACTGGGAAGTGGAAGAACTAACGTGTTCGAGATTCCAACCAGACAGACTGAAAGAGAGAGTGGATAGAAGCTTGGTAAAAAACAAAAGCTGTTTCACACATTTAACAAAACTTATTTTTACCAACAGAAAACATTTGTTTCCCTGAAAGAAGAAGTAGAGACCAGCTTGTACATGTAGTACGTGTACGGTCATGGCAAGACCAATGATTGAAACAAGCGTCTTTCAAACCAGAAATCAGGTTCTAAATTCGACGTCACTTCCTGAATATTCCGACTGTTATTGTTCACCGAGTTGACAACAAAACCTCAGTTACATTTCATTGTTAAAAAAAGAAATCCATCGCTTGACTCAATTATTATTAGCATCATTGACGTCACCGCGGAAGGAAACTGTCAGTCACTCACACACAGTACATCATTAGACTGGAGTGTGTGTGTAGGTGAGTAGGTTTGTGTGTGTGGGGGTGTAAGTGAGTGTATTTTCCCCTCACTCTGCAAGAATTACATTGATATTTTAATTAATGTTTGACTCAGCTCGGGAATAGTGTCAACTTTTGACTATATCATCTGTGTGCTTCCACCTGTACGGTACTTGGTACTTGGTTCAGAGTTAATTACAAGGTGGTTATATATCTGAAGGCAGGTGTACATAGAGAAGTGAGACATGTGTACATAAACTAGTGAAACGTGTACATAGAGAAGTGAGACATGTGTACATAGACTAGTGAAACGTGTACATAGAGAAGTGAGACATGTGTACATAGACTAGTGAAACGTGTACATAGAGAAGTGAGACATGTGTACATAGACTAGTGAAACGTGTACATAGAGAAGTGAGACATGTGTACATAGACTAGTGAAACGTGTACATAGAGAAGTGAGACATGTGTACATAGACTAGTGAAACGTGTACATAGAGAAGTGAGACATGTGTACATAAACTAGTGAAACGTGTACATAGAGAAGTGAGACATGTGTACATAGACTAGTGAAACGTGTACATAGAGAAGTGAGACATGTGTACATAGACTAGTGAAACGTGTACATAGAGAAGTGAGACATGTGTACATAGACTAGTGAAACGTTTACATAGAGAAGTGAGACATGTGCATAGAGAAGTGAGACATGTGTACATAAACTAGTGAAACGTTTACATAGAGAAGTGAGACATGTGCATAGAGAAGTGAGACGTGCATATAGAAGTGAGACATGTGCATATAGAAGTGAGACATGTGTACATAGACTAGTGCGACATGTGCATAGAGAAGTGAGACATGTGCATAGAGAAGTGAGACATGTGCATAGAGAAGTGAGACATGTGCATAGAGAAGTGAGACATGTGCATAGAGAAGTGAGACATGTGCATAGAGAAGTGAGACATGTGCATAGAGAAGTGAGACATGTGCATAGAGAAGTGAGACATGTGCATAGAGAAGTGAGACATGTGCATAGAGAAGTGAGACATGTGCATAGAGAAGTGAGACATGGAAATTTCAGAGTCGTGCAGTTCCGATGTGACTATTCTCTTTTTTACAATACTTCTATTCAAGTCACACCTTCATGGACACAAACTCGAAAATGGCTCTTACAATTTTCCTAGATAGTTGCTGTATATCGTATAGAAAAGAATCGCTAGCTCGTTGACCAGTTTAGTTTAAAATGTCATTTGAAAAGCTCCTGGCAAGGTCTGTCGCTGACTTGAGCATTATTTTTCTTGTCACAGATCAGGAAATCTACTTTTCTGGAACATTCTGTCTGTCTTGAAGAAAAACAAATTCTCTGATCAAATAACTTCCGGATGTTTTCCCACCTAAAATTGATGTCACGAATTGATCCAATCAACACTTGCCGCATTCGGCGTTACGCTAGGCTGACTTGACGTCAACCATTGGAAGAAGTAACAACTAGTAGTGCAGAGAGCATACCAAGAGTCTTTGTATGGTTGATCTGAATGTATATGCATAGCAGACCTATATATGCATAGCAGACCTATATATGCATAGCAGACCTATATATGCCTAGCAGACCTATATATGCATAGCAGACCTATATATTCTCCTTCTACAAGTAATAGTCATAGGACTTGGAGTAAAACCATTTGGATGAATCACTTCTAGTTGTTGTTGGTAGGTCGTTGACTTGTAGCACCAGTTTTACTAGTACAACTAAACGGATGGAGGCGTATTATATTTGTAAAAAGTAGAACTTAAACAAACTTCATTTTTTAAACAAAACTAAATATAACTTTGATTACAATATTGACAAATTCAACTTCAGATTAAATGAAACAAATCTAGTTGTACTAAAATGGTATTTTAAACAAAATCTAACTCACTTAAAAATACGTCTTTACACTTACAAATCTCTGAGTCGTCTGCCGTTTCACATTTGCATTACGATAGACCAGTGTTTCCCAAACTTTTTCTTTAACGGAACACGTTGCACATTCTAAGTATTTAGCGGAACAATTTGCCTATTTTTTTTATAGAGGTTAATTCACGTGGTGGCCTACTAGTTAATTATTCCAGTAGTTCGTGGAACACATATTGAGCCCAGTTCATAGAGCGCAATTAAGGTGTAAGGCACTCTAAGGTATGCCCAGCTCATGGAGCGTAATTAAGGTGTAAGGCACTCTAAGGTATGCCCAGCTCATGGAGCGTAATTAAGGTGCAAGGCACTCTAAGGTATGCCAAGTTCATGGAGCGTAATTAAAGTGTAAGGCACTCTAAGGTAGGCCCAGCTCATGGAGCGTAAGTACGATGTAAGGCACTCTAAGGTATGTCCAGCTCATGGAGAGTAATTAAGGTGTAAGGCACTCTAAGGTATGCCCAGCTCATGGAGCGTAATTAAGGTGTAAGGCACTCTAAAGTATGCCAAGTTCATGGAGCGTAATTAAGGTGTAAGGCACTCTAAAGTATGCCAAGTTCATGGAGCGTAAGTACGATGTAAGGCACTCTAAGGTATGCCCAGCTCATGGAGCGTAATTAAGGTGTAAGGCACTCTAAAGTATGCCAAGTTCATGGAGCGTAATTAAGGTGTAAGGCACTCTAAAGTATGCCAAGTTCATGGAGCGTAAGTACGATGTAAGGCACTCTAAAGTATGCCAAGTTCATGGAGAGTAATTAAGGTGTAAGGCACTCTAAAGTATGCCAAGTTCATGGAGCGTAATTAAGGTGTAAGGCACTCTAAAGTATGCCAAGTTCATGGAGCGTAATTAAGGTGTAAGGCACTCTAAAGTATGCCAAGTTCATGGAGCGTAAGTACGATGTAAGGCACTCTAAAGTATGCCAAGTTCATGGAGCGTAATTAAGGTGTAAGGCACTCTAAGGTATGCCCAGCTCATGGAGCGTAATTAAGGTGTAAGGCACTCTAAGGTATGCCAAGTTCATGGAGCGTAATTAAGGTGTAAGGCACTCTAAGGTATGCCCAGCTAATGGAGCGTAATTAAGGTGTAAGGCACTCTAAGGTATGCCCAGCTCATGGAGCGTAAGTACGATGTAAGGCACTCTAAGGTATGCCAAGTTCATGGAGCGTAATTAAGGTGTAAGGCACTCTAAGGTAGGCCCAGCTCATGGAGCGTAATTAAGGTGTAAGGCACTCTAAAGTATGCCAAGTTCATGGAGCGTAATTAAGGTCTAAGGCACTCTAAAGTATGCCCAGCTCATGGAGCGTAAGTACGATGTAAGGCACTCTAAGGTATGCCCAGCTAATGGAGCGTGAGTACGATGTAAGGCACTCTAAGGTATGCCAAGTTCATGGAGAGTAATTAAGGTGTAAGGCACTCTAAGGTATGTCCAGCTCATGGAGCGTAATTAAGGTGTAAGGCACTCTAAGGTATGCCCAGCTCATGGAGCGTAATTAAGGTGTAAGGCACTCTAAAGTATGGCAAGTTCATGGAGCGTAATTAAGGTGTAAGGCACTCTAAGGTATGCCCAGCTCATGGAGCGTAAGTACGATGTAAGGCACTCTAAGGTATGCCCAGTTCATGGAGCGTAAGTACGATGTAAGGCACTCTAAGGTATGCCCAGCTCATGGAGCGTAAGTACGATGTAAGGCACTCTAAGGTATGCCCAGCTCATGGAGCGTAAGTACGATGTAAGGCACTCTAAGGTATGCCCAGTTCATGGAGCGTAATTAAGGTGTAAGGCACTCTAAGGTAGGCCCAGCTCATGGAGCGTAATTAAGGTGTAAGGCACTCTAAGGTATGTCCAGCTCATGGAGCGTAATTAAGGTGTAAGGCACTCTAAGGTATGCCCAGCTCATGGAGCGTAAGTACGATGTAAGGCACTCTAAGGTATGCCCAGCTCATGGAGCGTAAGTACGATGTAAGGCACTCTAAGGTATGCCCAGCTAATGGAGCGTGAGTACGATGTAAGGCACTCTAAGGTATGCCCAGTTCATGGAGCGTAATTGAGGTGTAAGGCACTCTAAGGTATGCCCAGCTCATGGAGCGTAAGTACGATGTAAGGCACTCTAAGGTATGCCCAGTTCATGGAGCGTAATTAAGGTGTAAGGCACTCTAAGGTATGCCCAGCTCATGGAGCGTAATTAAGGTGTAAGGCACTCTAAGTTATGCCCAGTTCATGGAGCGTAATTAAGGTGTAAGGCACTCTAAGGTATGCCCAGTTCATGGAGCGTAATTAAGGTGTAAGGCACTCTAAGGTATGCCCAGTTCATGGAGCGTAATTAAGGTCTAAGGCACTCTAAGGTAGGCCCAGTTCATGGAGCGTAATTAAGGTCTAAGGCACTCTAAGGTAGGCCCAGTTCATGGAGCGTAATTAAGGTGTAATGCACTCTAAAGTATGCCCAGTTCATGCGACGGAAATAAACGTTTGAATTGTGAGACTAAAGAAAATGGATAATTTAAAAACAAACGAATAAACGTGTTGATATTTTTTTTCACACCATCGCTTTCCTCCCCCCCCCCCTTTTCCCCAGACAGGCAGTTTTGACTCTTATCATCTATTTAGTTCCCCAGACATGCAGTTCTTGACTCTTATCGTCTATTTAGTTCCCCAGACATGCAGTTCTTGACTCTTATCATCTATTTAGTTCCCCAGACATGCAGTTCTTGACTCTTATCATCTATTTAATTCCCCAGACATGCAGTTCTTGACTCTTATCATCTATTTAGTTCCCCAGACAGACAGTTCTTGACTCTTATCGTCTATTTAGTTCCCCAGACATGCAGTTCTTGACTCTTATCATCTATTTAGTTCTCCAGACATGCAGTTCTTGACTCTTATCATCTATTTAGTTCTCCAGACATGCAGTTCTTGACTCTTATCATCTATTTAGTTCCCCAGACAGACAGTTCTTGACTCTTATCGTCTATTTAGTTCCCCAGACATGCAGTTCTTGACTCTTATCATCTATTTAGTTCTCCAGACATGCAGTTCTTGACTCTTCTAGTCTATTTAGTTTGTTTTCAGTTTGTACACATTTGATGTGTAACATGCGTCTATGTTTAGTATTGCTTACACTGCAACGTGGGACACAAACCTTGAGTCAGCAGCCTCCGTAGAGGGAAGAGCCGTGCCATTATTTCCGTTCTGTCTGTCCATTTCAACAACTAAAAGCGGCGCCTCGTGAACATTGGATTTCATTCTCGCCTGGCTCAAAATAGTTGCGCATCTTTTGGTCTTCTGAAAGCGAAGCAGTTTTTTAAAAACCAGGCTGACTTTCAGCTCAGCTTTTGGACTAAATTTTTGGGTGTTTTTTCACAGCACTACTTTGGGTAATTTTGAATAAATCAGTACAATACTTTGTAAGGCTTGAAAAATAAGATAAAAGCTCTTTGTAGAGACTAGGTATCTGTTAATGCAAGACACCAATGGGGCTGGACCACCTCTTATAGTCTATAAAATAATTTATTCAAAAGTATAAACAACGTAGATTATATCCAGGGCCGGTCCTAGCCATTGCGGGGCCCTATGCGAAACGGATTGCGCGGGGCCTATTCTGGGTAGGGATAAGGATAATAAGTGAAAATTAAGATTTTGTATTAAAAAATAAATTCGTCTTTGCATTTTATACATTCTTAACTAAGTACAAAATCACGATCAAATTAACTTTACTTTACGAGCCTTGTGTGTAGCGAAGTCATACAGTAGATCATCAAAATTCTGTTTCCTACCTAGATCACGCTCAATAGCACGAATTGCAACATTGTTCATCTCTCTTCGTGAATTAATGACCTTAAGTAATTCTTGATTAGTTTAAGACGCGAGAAACTTCTTTCATAAGATGCCACAGTTACAGTTCAAATCTCAGCTGCAAGGAGTAAATTGCAGTGTTCACAATTCTGTTGAAGCATTTTATCCTGTAGCCATCTTTAGCTTTTTGATGTATGAAGTAGTCTACAGATTTATCATACTGCCTTTTCCTTTGACTTTTGGCTGGAAAGATTGCAACAACATCCATGTCTCCAGCCAACTTCTTTTCGCTGTCACAAGAAGAAACAACAGGAAGAAACTTGAAACGTTTATACACAACCACAAGCTCAAATTAACCCGTATCTGAGAGATACCGATAACATCTGCTAGTTGTGACTTATGTCTGGAGTACAATCCAATATCACTGCATTCTTGATGTCTCGAAGGATAGAATTCACAACAGCATCAGCTACTACAGTAATAAGTTCGTTTTGAATCTTCTTTCCCAGGTAACGATCATGAATTTCTGCATAGGTAACACGTCGAAGTTGTTCCCACATTACTAGATCAAACTTTGCGAGTAATTCTACTAGACCAGGAAATTCCCATTACTTGGCTCTTTAAGTCTTTCAATGGTCCCTCTGAAAGCTAAATTGCGCTTCGCTGGAAATCGTACAAATGTCCAACGTTTAGTTTCAGAAAAAAGCATCTCCTGGTGAACTTTGTCAATGCCTGTTTTTTTTTTTTTTTACTTAGTCTTGCTCCAGCTTCACAGCAGCTGGTCATGGCGTCTAAATGCCTTTGCGATTTTTCATGCTCTGCTAGCCTTGTGGTACAGCTTTGCCACTGGTCAAATCCTTCATTTAAAAAGAAACTTTTTTGTTTTTCCAGTAGACGACAGTAGAAACAATAATTCGTGTCTGCTGACACAGAATATATCAGCTAAGGACGCAAAATACTTTCACCATTACTCAGGTTTGGTTTGCAATACACTTAAGAGAAATGTCTACCATCCTTATTTTTCGGAAAATTCTCCAAAGTAATCTCAGGTGGACCTTTTTATAATAAATAGTCTTGGGGGAGTTACCACCTTCTACCAAGCGCGTCCCCAGGTGGCGGATAGGGGAAAGACCCTTAGATATAAGGGTTAGTTGTGAATAGCAAATAAACAGCCGTGGACCAACTGGTTTGCAGTCATGGAGGATGAGATGAAGTATTCCAGTGGTTAGAATATTTACTAAAAACATCTCAGAAATCCAGGGAAATGATTGCAAAAAGCGAGTATAGGGCGCTCTAACTCTAAACCCGGGTAGATGAAACTCGTTAGCTAGGGATAGCAGTTTATCTAGGAGAGAAAACTTCGAAAATAAACACCTGCTGCCTTGCAGATGATCTTGGATGATCAAAGGCTATGGGAGCACACCCAGAAAGAAAAGCAGGCTGAAGTCGGAGTCAATGAATCAGAAATAATGGGAACTAAGCTAATTCTCCCAGATGGAAATATTAATCTATTTAACTGCTACTTCCCACCAGACAAGGAAATAGAGATTGACCACATACAAATTACCTGACCAAGAAGACTGTCTAATCTTAGGAGATATAAATAGTCACTCTCAGAGCTGGGGATACCCAGACCTAAATGCCAGGGGAGAAGAAATTGAAGAATGGCAAGCAGAGAACAGACTTATCTTGCTTAATAAACCTGAGGATAAACCAACTTTTTTCTGAAGAGCCTGGCTAACATCAACCACTCCAGATCTAGCCTTTGCAACTGACAACTTATCCAAAAAGTGCACAATAGAAGTTGCAGACCAGCTAGCCACCAGTGACCACAGACCCATATTGATCAGTATCGAAACCTCCTTCAAAATATCAGAAAACTCCACCATCCCCAGATGGAACTACAAAAAAGCCAACTGGCACCTATTCTCAAAGCTCACAGACCTATACACAACTTCAATAAACTGCAAATCAAATCAGGTTAATAAGTCATTCTCAGCTTTCTCCAAAGCAATCCTCCTAGCAGCTAAGGAATCAATTCCCAGAGGAGCAAGAAAAGATTATATCCCCAACTGGTCTGATCACCTTCAACAACTCCACAATGCCACTATTGAAGCCAGAAACACAGTAGAAAATAACCCTTGTATAGAAAATAACATAAATCTAAAAGCAGCTAACGCAGTTTTCAGGAAAAATTACCTTTCCGCCATGAGGAAAAGTTGGCATGAAAAAACAGAACAACTAAACGTAGATAGAGACGGCCACAAACTCTGGCGTATAGCCAAATGTCTCAACCAGGAAGAAAACAGAACAACTCCTATAGTAATAGAAAAGGACAACAAACCCCTGAAAGGCCAAGAAGCAGCAAATGAATTCATTAAGTTTTTCCAAAGCGTAGGACAAATACAAATCAATGAAAGTAGAAATAAAGATGTAAACTCAGAAATACAAGATAAAATTAAAGAAAACAATCCAGCTTACTCCTTAGGAATGACCACTAATCTTAAAATGAAGGAACTAGATGAATCCCTAAAAGTCCTCAAACCAAAACAAGCCCCGGGCCCAGACAAAATATCAAATGACATGCTTCTTCACTTGGGTCCTCAAGCCAAAAGAAAACTGCTACAATTATTCAATGCTAGCTGGAAATCTGGCAGAATTCCAAACATCTGGAAAAAAGCCATTATGATCCCTATACTAAAGCACGGCAAACCAAGAAACAAACTGGATAGCTACCGCCCCATCAGCCTCACTAGCTGTACTTGCAAACTGATGGAAAGAGTGATAAATAGAAGGCTGACATGAATCCTTGAGTCAAATAACCTACTCACTGAAGCCCAGGCTGGCTTTAGAAAGGTAGAGTCAACAGAAGATTAAATCGCCTTCATCACACAAGAAATAGAAGACGGCTTTCAAGAAAAGAAACCAACAACAATTGTGTGGGTTGACTTAGAAAAAGCATTTGACAAAGTCTGGGAACAAGGTCTCTTGCTCAAGCTAATCCAGCATCACATATCCCACAGAATGTACAACTGGATAAAGGAATATCTAAATAATAGAAAAGCCTTAGTTTGCATGCAAGGACAAAGAAGCCACACAGTGGGTATAAAAAATGGTGTCCCCCAAGGAGGAGTCCTATCCCCAACACTGTTCCTAATATTCATAAACGATCTAAATCAAAACCTACCCAGAAAAGTTAAAAGCAGCATGTATGCAGATGACCTTGCCTTAATTAGCACAGAAGAATATGTAGGAACATCGAAATTTCGATTACAGGATGCTCTCGATATACTCAATAATTGGTCCAAAGACTGGGGCATGTCCATTAACACAAAAAAGACAACATATACCATATTCTCACTGTCAACAAAACAACAAACAATCAAATTAACATTAGATAAGGAAGCTTTAGGAAAAAAAATGACAGCCCTACATATCTTGGAGTCACCTATGACCCGAGACTAACCTGGAAAAACCAAATAGATAAAATACAGAGTAAAGGAATCCAGAGACTATCCCTCAGATTGGGGAGCTAATCACAACATCCTGAAAAAGACCTATACCAGTTATGTAAGACCTGTACTAGAATATGGTGCCTCAGCATGGGGCTCAGCAGCCCAAACCAACCTAAGAAAAATAGACAAGATTCAAAATATTGGTTTAAGGATAATGACAGGAGCAATCAAAACAACACCCATAAGAGTTATGGAGGAAACCGCTGCCCTGATCTCTCTGGATGAAAGAAGAGAAATAAAAATCCTTTCCCAATTCACTAAATTGGAAACCTTGGAAAGGCACCCACTCAGAACAAAAATCCACAAAACTGGCACAAAAATCGTCTCAAAAGGACCAATTTCATACAGGAATCTCTAAACCTAAAAAAGAAACACCAACTTGAAAAAATTACTCTGGAATCCTCGATACACTATAACGAATCTCCACCCTGGGACGAAAGCCCTCTTCCTACTAAGGGACCATATTGAAAACATAAAAAGAAAATCTGATTACAGACCAACAGAGCTCAAGGAAATAGTGAACTGTTTTCTACATACCAATTACCCTAGCAATCAGTGGATCAGAGTTCACACGGATGGCTCATCCCATAAAGCCACCACAAATGGAGGACCTGGAATACTTATCGAATGGCCAGATGGAGGAAAACTAGAAAAATCCATTGCAACTGGAGAGCTCTCTGACAGTCACAGAGCAGAAAGGGAAGCACTAGCACTAGCTGCTACCATGCTAGCAAATCATCCAAGTTCCCCTCACAGTCAGATTGTCTTGCTAACCGATGCAAAAACTCTGATTCCTCTCATATTAAAAACCTCAGAACAGCACTTACAAAGCTCAACAACAACAGCAAAAAAACTGTTATTCAATGGATACCAGCCCATATACAACTAGAAGGAAATGAGAAGGCTGACACACTCGCCAAGAGTGGGAGAACTAACTATCAAATAAACTCTGCACTCTATCCAGAAGAAATGAAGAAAATAATTGTAAACAAAATAAATGAGAAATGGACGAGCTCTCATCCAAATCACAAGAAAGATGACGCTTACTATAAGCTATCCCGACAAGACCAACGTCTAATCTTTCGACTCAGGACCGGACACAACAGAATGCGACAACACATGCACCGGAAGCTCAAAATTGGAACCAGTGAAATCTGCCCATGTGGAGTATCACCAGAGAATGCCGACCACGTCCTCCAAAACTGCTCTCTCTACCAAGAGGCCCGTATAAGACATTGGCCCCAAATCACCCCAATAGAAAGAAAACTATATGGAGAGCTCCCTGATTTGGAAACCACTGCTCAGTTCATCAAGTATTGATCTAGTCATATGAACATAACAATGAGAACGATGAAGAAATAATAAATAGTCAATGCAAGATCTTTCCATTTTTTCTAGACACATGGCAGGATAATCCAGATTTCTCAATGAATCGACCACATTTAGCTCATTATCTATAACTACATGTTGATCAATTTTTACATTATTGCCTTGATTTCTTACATGTTGATCAGTTGTTAATGTTACATAATTTGCTTCTTCTCTTACGACATTCACCACTGCAGTTTTTGCATTCTTCATAGAATCTGTTTCAGCTGTCTCACTAGAAGTGATTATGTTCTCATTTTTGGGTTTCGATCGTTTTAAAAACGTATTCTAGTTCTATTGGAACTTTCCTTTCGGTTAAAATTCGCACTATTATTATATTTTTATTTAAATATGAAAGCTGACAATGCTTTTTTTATTCGCGTAAGATTTGTGTTTTCCATATAACAATTTTGTCTAATTTTCAGGAGATTTTAAAAATAATTTCCACGACTTTTTCTTATATTTTGCATCATTATGCAATTACAGATATACTTAGCGCGGGGCCTATGAAAGCACGGGGCCCACTGCGGCCGCATAGGTTGCAGAGGCTTAAGACTGGCCCTGATTATATCTAGTCCACTAAATTCCTCATGAGCTCACTGCAATGCTGTTTTGCCTCAATCTTGGTTTGATGACAAGTTAACATCTGGGTTAAGGTTAGGGGGGTCAACTTGTGGAGGTTTCTCTACAAGTGATTTGGAAAAAGCGGTCATAGTAATAAAGTTCCTTAGGACCTTTCAGCCTGTATACAATGGACACACGACTTATACACAACGTGATAATGACTGAGTGACGTACAGGAACATTTTTTGTGGTGATTAGCCCAGTTCTAAGTACACTTCGCACCAACAAAAACATTTAGCATTATGTTTCTCGGCACCTTTGGGCTTCCATAGAAACTAAAGACAGTTCCTTTCTAAAGAATCCCAATATCAAGGACTTCGTTCAAGTACGTACATGTGTCTACAACAGAGGACAATAGACAACCAAATGATGGTCAAGTTTGGACAATTTCTGGACGATGTTAACCTTAATTGTTGTGAAAACATGGAACTTACGGTTAGGTCCTATGTGGATTTTTTGTTTTGGCAATGTAATCTTCTACTGAATAAAAAAAAGGGATTATTAGTGCTATATTGAAAACATTAGCACTTTTCATGTAAAAAAAAAAAAAAAAAAAAAAAAAAAAAAAGTTTTTTAAAAATATTCAATATTTAAAAAAAAAGGAAACAGATTATTCACTAACAATTCTGTTTTCGTACAATCTGCACATTTTCAAAAGAAAGAAAAAAGAAATGTACATAAAGCAAAAACATTTTCAGACTTTTTTGTTTCTGAATTACAAATAGGATACTCATAACTTCCTTATCAGTGCATTTAAAACATAAAAATGGCGGATGTCGAAAGACATATTTGGTAGAAATTGCGAATTAAAAAATCATTTTTGGTAAATTTAACCGCTGCTAATTGATCTAGAAAATGGCTTAGTTCTCCCAGGCTTCAGTTACGAAAAAAATGTTTCATATTTCACGGCAAGTGAAAGAATGTGTGATTGAGTGAATGGTTAGGACCAAGAATTTGATATTGTAGTTAGAAGATAGTCTTGTGGTCGGACGTGCTTAATGGAAAGGCAAGAAGATGCACAAATAGTCTTTTGGGACATTGACCTACACAAGTGTACCAAAGGAATAGATTTGTAAAAATGTGGCTGATTTTTCTTTTCATAAACGAAACTAAAAACAAAACGTTTGTTGATGTGATTGGTGTTACTACAGTTCCATGATTGGTGCATGTCTAGAAATTGTACATACATTAGATATGTATTGGGGTCACTTTCGGATCTAAAGCTATTGATAAAGCAATTAAACAATTTATTTGTTTGTAGGCCCATGTGGGCCCGACCATAACTTAATCCAATTTTAAAATAATTATGAATAATCTCAATGATGGTAAGTAGACGTGTACACATGTATAATGGATGTCAACCGTCAAGAACTGTAGCATTAAACAAAACAAAAAAAAAATCCGATGACAGTGCCAGGTCATGAGGAACACCCCACACGCGCGCGCACATGCGTTAATGGGTGTATTATAGCAAGGCTCCACACTTCCCACACACACTCAATGCAGTCGAGGACAGAGATCGCAAAAAGTCAACAATGATGCCCCAAAGGAAATGCCATAGCGCTTCAGACATTTGAACAGTGTAATAAAAGATTGATCTAATTGTGAATCGGTCTAACATTTCTGAATGGTTTGGACATGTTCTAGCCGTGTAATAGAAGAATGCTCTCCTGTTCAATGGTTCTGACATTGAGCGCTGCGACAACGCAAGACGTATTTGATTTTGTCTAAGTAAGTCAACACCATTGTGCAGTAGTACAAGTGCGACTTAAGAGACACATATCCCTAACATAGCAAGTTAAATTCAACATATTGTTACGAATCTCACTATCCAGGCTCTCTGCAAACTGCACCATACACCACCAACTTAAAGAACTTGACAACTCAGGGCTCCAAAGTAACGTAGCACTTTAATAGTTGAATACTGTACAATTGGCAAGACGTACACTGTACAAATATCTCTCCGATAACACCGTTCCGCCGTATCGGCTCTTGCACTGGCCTCTCCGTCTAGTTCCGGGCTTGCACTGGGTTCAACAGTTCCGGACTGACTTCACACACTAGGCTCGTTGTGTCGGACTCGATCGCAGACCAAGATCAAGACGACGTTCGTCTCAACTGTACTTGATAGTACTCCGCACTGAACCGTCGTAATGCTCCGTACAGAACCACACCGCTGAACTGTGCTGTAGTCGACCGTGTTTTGAACTCTTGTCGTGAACCTCCTTTCTGAACCGGCTTGACTGCGACACCTCCGCTCTTATATAGGGTCCCTACTGGCCTTCTCGAACCGGACAGAACGCCGCTCGACGTTTCTAGGTGGTCAGATGACTACAACTCTCGTGACGCCCCTGAGCTCTGTTCACGATGGCGATCCTTCCCGAACCGTCCTGTTGACACTCGACTCGGCTGACCGTAGTAGCTCGTCACGGTTGACCGTTCGTCTAGCGCTGGCCTGGGGCGATTTGCGTCGGCTGACTACACACACACCACTACCCCCATCTGTGCCACCACCAGGTTTATAACAATATTACAAGACAATGAAGTCTATGGCGTCACGTTAGCAGAAAGTACAAATGAGAGGTCAGAAACGTCCTACAAATGGGGGGTCACCGAGAATGGACCCAAATATTTAGACTTGGTGTTTACTTAAGTTGAACAAGAGGAGAACAAAAGTGTGTGGGTGACTGGGTGTACATGTGTGTGTACATGTGAGTGTGTGTGGTAGATTGATTGAAAGAGGACATAGTTCTTGTATTTTAATATGAAGTAATACAACAACAAATGGAAAGTACTCTCTACCTCACCAAAATATGGACAATTAAAACAACAAAAAAAACCACAACATGTTGGCCAAGAAGTTCACGTCAAGACAGGGATGGATGGACTTATGAATAAGTGAAGCACAATGTCAAGGACATAAGGGGAGGGGCACCATGACACAACACTGAAACAATATGGAGCCAACGAAATGTTTAAAATTTCATTTCCGACCATTGGTTTCACCACACTACTTTGAACTTCAAACACATTTATATTTTTGTATTACACTTCTGTGTATCTCATATTTACTGCTTCACAACCCACTAGTCGCATCCCTTTGTCTTACTTCTTGAATGTATTTTGTTTTTGGAGTTAGGGCTCTAGGGAGCGTTGTTCTCTTGTCATTCTTGTTTTAGCTGGAGACCTTTCACACAGGCTGCGGGACACACATTGGAGACCTTTCACACAGGCTGCGGGACACACATTGGAGACCTTTCACACAGGCTGCGGGACACACATTGGAGACCTTTCACACAGGCTGCGGGACACACTCAGACCTCGTTGAAGAGACGCGCAGAAGACGAAAAGAAAACTGAAATAGACCTCCAGCGGACAACGGCTTGGTCTGCATGAGATGCGGACAAAATATGCAGGTCGCAAGTGGGTTTGCGTAGTCATGTGAAACACTGCACTCATCATTAATCTTCGGAATCGAAGACATTGCCATTATTATTATTATGTTAGAAATGAACGAGTATTCATTCTCTGGCGCTGCCAGGGTCGAGTTTCGTTAAAGGGAAACAAATTTCATTGCAGTGATGGTGATGTGGCAGATCTGACAGACAACGAGAATGTTCCTAAAAATGTTATTGTTATTATTATTACCTGTATATATAATTCTCTACGTTGCCCAACCATGCTGGACACCACGCACGCACGCCGACTCTCTAACCCTCCTTCATCCCCCCCTCACGCCCGCACCCGCGCCTTCCTCGTTCTCTGGGCATGCGCACACAGTCGTTTGCCCAAACCCACCCCATTTGGACAACTGTGTCTTTCAGGAAGTGTTCACCCGTTACTAAATAGCGGGTCGACTAGTTATTATAATAATAATTATTATTATTATTAATATGATAAGAATGGACAACCACCCTTAACAGCATGAAAAAAAAAAAACAAGTATTCATCAATCAGGAAGATCCGTATAATCCGCTAGCCAACCAAAATCACTATTAAGGAACTTGGGCCAAGAATAAAGCAGCAGTCCATTGAAGTCTATATCCTTCAGAAACGGGGACGATGGATTCGCGCTACAAAAGGCTGCATCCAACATCACAAGACACGCCCTCGCCTGGGGGTGGCCCAGAAATACATGGCGCCAAGATTTGGATGCAGATACCAATAGATAGGTGTCACAGATTCCTTATTATATTTATAATAATAACTCGATAGAATCTACCTTAGGTCTCGATACGTCTAGGTGTCCCTGGTTCAGTTCTAGTTAACGAAATAAAACAATGAAACCACTAGATCAAACACATAAACTTTAATCAGCTTTACTGCATATCACACACGCTGGTCTCTGTCTGATCGACCTCTGACAACAAAACACACTTCCGGTCATTCGCGCAGAATGTAAAAATATATTATACATACATACACACATTCATCCGTGACAATAGGCAAGACGTGTCGGGACAGTTCAAGTGACTCGCCCAGAACAGAGACCCCTGGAGGAAGCTGGTTATGGCCAATGCCAATGCCCCAGGTGGGACCAAAAACTGAGATGAGATGTTCTAGAAAAGTTAACTTATAATCTTATACAAATACACGTGTGTAACCTTTCCTAAACATTTCATAATCGCTATTGAACATTTCAAAGTTATAAATCCAAGTCTATGATAAATGCATGTAGACATAGATTATGATAGATCTCTATATCTATGATAGATCTGATAGTCTAATGTTGTAACAGGTGCAGTAGCAAATATTGTAACTCCTATTGCAGTCTAAGCAGATCTTGATGAACAGATCAGCTAGTAGTAGTTGGCCTCCTTCAGTCGTAGAACGACTAATCTCACCAGGGGCGGACTGGCTATATGGGCAAACGGGCAAATGCCCGGTGGGCCGGTACCAAATGGGCCGGTCTGGTAGCCACCAAAGAAAAAAAAATCAATGCAGACAACTTTTAAAAAGAAAGTGACAGCAACAAGACACAAAGGCCTGAACACGTTGTCTTGTTGTTGTTGTTTTTTTTTTTAATTATTATTACAATTACTTTTGTTTGAAATTCAGCAAGAATATAATTTTAAGAATTACACTATACACTGTACGTGTTATCATTTGTAAAACGTTAGACCGTTCTTTCTGCTATGCACGAGCGGCATGGCCTTCAACACTACTTTGATGTCTTCGAGATTGTGTTTGGCCTGATCATTTTGCTGGTCGGCATGGGCCTTTGATGGCTCTACTATTTTTGTTTTGCTCCTTCCCTCACCCGTTTTTTGATGGTTCCATGAAAGTTAACGAAAAAGAGGAAAAGAGGGATGGGAAAGGAAAAGTTAGAAAACATTGATATAATGCGGCAAAAGGGGAGACAATTAGGTCTTTAACAAAACACATACACACTGTAACATAATAGTATTATATGTACATTTGCACACTAGCGCGTCAGTGCAACACCGCTTGTGTTTACGTAATAAATGGAGTTCCTAATATGTCTTCCCTCTTAAACACTAGTTTGTTATTTGTGTAATACAAATATTCTACATGGTGTCAGAATAAAACTTGAAAAGCTGTCCAGACAAAGGTTTTTATTAATCTAATAATGGCTTCTTTTTATTTTGAGCAACCAATCTTGAATTGGAATGCTAAAGATCTGTATCAAGAGTTTATAAGATTTCAACAGCAGGTGAGCTTTTGTTTCAAAGGACCGTTAGCTGGTGCCGATAGTAAACAAAAAGCCGGATGGCTGGGAATGTGGATAGGTCAACAAGGCCGTGAAGTTTACAAAACTCTAAATATTACTGATAGTGAAGAGGGAGATCCGCAATTGCTATTAAAGAAAATAGAAGACTACATAAGGCCAAGACAAAATAAAAGAGTGTCTAGATTTAGAGCACATCAGAGAAAGCAGGTAGAAGGAGAAAGTTTTGATAACTTTGTTAAAGACCTAAAGCTTCTCATTATGGACTGTGAGTATGACAACCCAGATGATATGCTTATTGATTTGATCATTAGTGGAGTCATACACGAAAAGGTACAGTTAAGACTACTTGATCAGGGACAGAAGTTGACCCTTAGCAAGGCTATAGAAATTGGACAACAATATGAGATGTCGCAAAGCCAAGTGAAAATGTTTAGGGGCCAAGAAGTTCTAGCAATTAAGAGACAGTTACACAGTGTACTCAATCAGAAGTCTAAAGACAACTCAGATAAATTATGTAGTAAATGCGGCAAGAACCACGAAAAGGGAAAATGTCCAGCAATAGGAACCACATGCAATTTCTGCAAGAAGAAAAACCACTGGTTTCAAATGTGCAGAAAAAGACGCAACGTCAATCTAGTAGATGACAGTCACAGTGATGAAAATATTATACCTGTTAGCACTGCAAGTAGCCAGTATAGAAAGGGTAATATTGAGAACATCAATGTCGCCGAAGACAAGTGGACTGTAAAACTAGTCGTGCATGGCAAGACATTAATTTTTCGTATCGACACTGGTGCAAGATGTAACATTCTTGTCAAGTCAGAGTTTGAAAAGCTCAAAGACAAAGTAAAACTTGCTTATTCAGCAAAGTCGCTCAAGTCTTACTCTAATCATGTTATTAAGACTGTAGGAGCAGTGGTGCTACCTTTGAGAAATAATATCCAAGAGGTGAAAGCAAGGTTTGAGGTAGTAGACATTAGCCAAGAGAACATTTTGAGTGGTGACACAGCAGAATGTTTAGGACTACTACAACGGATAGACAGCATAGAATCCAAGGCAGAAGACGAGTTACAAAGAGAATTTCCTGAAATGCTGAAAACAACTGGAACACTGCCAGGAGAATACAAGATTCAGTTACAGGAAAATGCTAAAGGAGTTATTCATCCACCACGTCGCTTAGCAGCATCTCTACGCAATAAAGTTGAAGAAAAACTTAAAGAAATGCAAGCTGATGGATTTATTACTGCCGTACATGAACCTACTGAATGGGTTAGCTCCATGGTTGTTTCGTTCAGGAATGACAAAGTGAGAATATGTATTGATCCAAAAGATCTCAATAAAGCAATCAGACGGGAACATCACCCGATGAAAACTATTGAAGATGTGATCACTAATATTCCAGATTCGAAGATATTCTCAGTTCTCGATGCCAAGTCAGGGTTTATGCAAATAAAGCTTGAAAGAGAATCTTCATTTCTCACAACTTTCAACACACCTCTGGGAAGATATAGATGGTTACGATTACCTTTTGGAATCAAATCAGCGCCAGAAATTTACCAAAGAATTATGGATGAAATGCTTCAAGGTATTGAAGGAGCATATGTCATCATAGACGACATTCTAGTAGCTGGTAGAGATGTTGAACATCATGATCACATTATGAAACAAGTCATGCAAAGAGCAACGGAGTACAATCTAAAGCTGAACTATGATAAGTGCAAGATAAGGCAAAACAGAGTACCTTATATGGGCCATATCTTGTCAGAGAAAGGTTTAGAACCAGATCCAGCAAAGATAAAGGCAATTATTGACATGCCAGCTCCTCAAGACAAAGATGGAATCAGAAGATTTCTAGGTTTAATTCAGTACCTAGCAAAATTTATTCCTAATCTAAGTCAAACAGATGCTCCAATACGAAAGCTTCTAAATGATGATATAGAATTTCAATGGAATCATGAACAAAACAAGAGTTTCAAAGAATTGAAACATCTTTGTACAAACCCTCCAGTTTTGGCATATTATGATGTCAACAAGAACGTGGAGATAGAATGTGATGCAAGTAAAGATGGACTGGGAGCAGTATTACTCCAGGAAGGCCGTATAATTGCATACGCATCAAGAGCTCTCACCGATACAGAAACAAGATATGCTCAAATTGAGAAGGAAATGCTCTCAATTGTGTATAGTACAAGCAAATTTCACTGCTACATATTTGGTAAAGAAGTAACAGTTTATAATGATCACAAACCTCTGGAGCAAATCTTCAAGAAACCTCTATTGTCAGCACCAATGAGAATACAGAAGATGCTAATAAGACTGCAGTGGTATGATCTGAAAGTCTGTTACAGAAAAGGCAAGGAAATGTTTATCTCCGATACACTTTCTCGTGCACATCTACCAAATACTGATACACAGACATGTGAATTTACAGATGATTCAGTGCATATGATCTCTGTAAGTGATTCGAAATACAGTGAAATTAAAGACTGTACAAGCAAGGAACTTTCAATGCTTCTGGAAGTAATTATGACTGGTTGGCCAGACACAAGAAGCGAGACTCCAATTGAAGTCAGGCCATATTGGGATTCAAGAGACCAGTTATCAACTTCGGATGGTATTATATACAAAGGTCTGAGAATAGTCATGCCACCAAGCTTACGTAAATACATGCTAAATCTGATTCACAAATCTCATTTAGGAATAGTCAAGTGTAAGCAGAGAGCCAGAGAAGTCATGTATTGGCCAGGCATGAATGCAGAAATTGAAGTGACAGTTAGGGATTGTAGCAGGTGTGCTGAACATCAGAATCAAAATGTGTCAGAACCGCTAATACCTACCAAGACACCAGATCTCAAGTTGGTGAAGAAACACGTTCACTCCGAGAAACAGTCTCAGAAACATTATTATGACAAGAGGAAAGGAGTTAAGAGTCATAATCCACTACAAGACGAAACGGCAGTCAGAATGCAACTTAATTCTAAGTGGAAACCAGGAACAGTAGTTTCGAAGCATTCTAAGCCTAGATCATATAATGTCAAAAGTGGAAATAAGGTCTACAGAAGAAACAGAAAACACATCAGAAAGTCTTCTGAGAAAGCAAACAGATTTGACAATGATTATGACTTTCCAGATGACATCTCAGAACAACCAGAACCACTAGATCTAGAGAGTCCAAGATTACAAACTACACTAGATTTTGAGCCGCCACTACACACTGCTTCTTCTAACACCTCTAGACCACATGAACCTTATGTAACACGCTCCGGCAGAATAGTTAACAAACCCAAGAGACTTGATTTGTGATGAACTGATTTGACTTTTTAGTTGACTAGTTTGTTAGTTATTCTGATAAATAGATTTTCTAAATTAAAGAAGAGAGATGTAACATAATAGTATTATATGTACATTTGCACACTAGCGCGTCAGTGCAACACCGCTTGTGTTTACGTAATAAATGGAGTTCCTAATATGTCTTCCCTCTTAAACACTAGTTTGTTATTTGTGTAATACAAATATTCTACACACACAGCCGCGAAATTGCAAACCACCCAACTTATTCATAGCTCAATATGGGTATTAAGTTCTACTATCTGCGATTTGAAAAGAAAAAGCAAGTTTCTTCTTGTTTTTTTTTTTTTTTTTTTTTTTTGTAATAACATAGATCAAAAATACTACACTTAAGGCTTACAAAAAAAAATATATTATTTAATTAAAACATAAATCTAGATCTAAATCAATTTTGTACTGTTGTGATCAACGGCAAACTTATGCTTAGTATGAAGTCATTGATGATGAAAATTATTACAATAATTTATATACAATTATATAGCGCTGTCACATCCGATATTTAATGAAAGGAGATTTAGAATCATTTATATTTTAAATAGTATATTCAAATCTCGATTTTGAGAATGTACTAGCCTTACTAGGACGAAGCAAGAGCTTTTCACATTTAGAAGTACCTCTTTAACCGTTCTGCTTTCTCTTATCTTTTAAAGGAATATATATAATTCGTCTATCGTAGTTCGATTATGACCACTTTGTCATCCAGGGGGCTGAGGGCTTTGCACTGGGGTTTTATGTCTCCTCGTGTGGCTGGTGAGACCTATGTGAACCCGGAATGTTCGGCCGCACACTAGGCAGGTTATTCCAGCTGGAGCTAGTGTCTTCAGTATCTGGCATTTTATCTTGCCATTTGACATTCAGTATTTTTCACAGACATGTCATGTGGAAGTGATTTAGTTTCTTTGCATGTTAACTGTACACTATCCATGTTTCTGAGGCATAGAGCAATGTAGAGCAGGATGACGGCTCGATAGACCCCTAGTTTTGTATTTGTGCAGATACCGCTTTAAAGGAATGGGTTGTCAGGCAGGAAAACCAATGATTTAGCATATTTTAAGTCACAGATCAACATGCATGACTAGATTGACCTGAAATGCGTAGGACCTAATTATTTTATTTTTTTGAAGAAACGTCTTTAATCTATAAGTAATACCAAAAAGTTTGAAACTCATTAAGGCTGCTATTGTAGTGTTTAAAGTTTTCAGACTACATACATGTAGATATATAAATAGAATACATTATGTAAGCCTACGAAAGCATACATCACGTTTTCGATGCGTTATCAAACTTTATATATTTTGAATAGAATTAGGCTCACACCTATGATAAATCACATGGGCGTAGCCGAGAGGGGAGGAATTCAAACCATCACTGGCCTCAGATCTCATTGTCTGAAAGGGAAACTTTACTTACTGCCCCAGTGCAGCCAACTTAAGCAAACAAGAGTCACCAAATTTCATGAGTGTAGCCAAAAGTGCCCCCCCCCCCTTTCCAATACAAAACTAAAGCATTTTACCATTTTCTACCACTCGCTGGACTCCAGTGAATAGAAGATTTATTTTTTATTTTTTTATCGGAAGAGTAGCAGGCTAATTGCACTGTAGATACCTCAGAATATGCATTTTTTAAAGCTTAAAATAACGGAAATAATGCTCAAATCCGGGGCTTCGCCCGGGATCCCACTGGGGGAGCTTTCGGCGCTCACCAAGACTTCCTAATTGTAGCTGTCCCTTGGCGGTGTGTACTACCTTTCACTAATTATAGGAAGAGAGTATTCTAGAGTAGAAAAAACGTTTAAAAGAATGAAAGATAAGAATGTAATGAAGATTAATTACATATACACACACTAATATTATATATATATATATATATATATATATATATATATATATATATATATCTGTCTGTGGCATTTTACGTCTCGTGAGACGATCTTTTCCCTTTGCAACTTCTTGTGTGACTAAAGAGGCCAATCCTTGATACACAGCTGCGATCACAGGTTGGGCATATAAAATCACCAGGCGCCATTGCATTTTCACCCTTCTTTCTGCTTCTGTTGTGTATGACATCTGCAATCTGTGACCCTTCCTTTATGCTCTCTCTCCATGTGGATATATATATATATATATATATAATTGCGGAGGGGGTTTAACCCCCCCCCCCCACCGAAAATATATGACATGCCATTTGTGGGCCGGGTTTTATATGGTAATGCCCGGGCCGATTTTGATACTCAGTCCGCCCCTGAATCTCACACACTTTCTCGTGTGGCTGTGGAGCCCTAGGTCGGAGAGACACTTCCATCCACAACAGATCAGCTAGTAGTAGTTAAAGAATCTACTGTTATCTCCTCGGTAGTATAGTGGTAAGTATCCCCGCCTGTCACGCGGGAGACCGGGGTTCGATTCCCCGCCGGGGAGACAATTTTTTTTTTAACTATTATTTTTTAAATAGGCTTCCCATATTTCAAAATGCATTGAGCTGAAAGGTGAATCCATCATTTTTTTTGTTTCGCTATAAAAATTAATCGTCCAATATAAAACTAGATGACATTGATACTCTCGCCTAGGCCTACTGTCTAGATCAGTGGCCAAACGGTTTGGAAGGTACCCGGTACATAATATTCTTTCATTAAAAAAAAATACAAACATATGCTGTTTAAGTTATTGATATCAAATTTGAAGTGATGCAATTTATCATGGAGCGATTGTTTTGTCATAATTTGGTTCCAATCGGGAAGTAGCCCTAGTTATTTCAATTAGTCAACTGAAGTGTTCATTTGTCAATCTATTTCTGAAACAGCTTTTTCTAAGTTTCTTTAGAGAAAAAAAAAAAGTTGCTCTCAAATATACGAAGATGCTAGCATGGCCAAAAGTCTCTAGATTTCGACAAGCCGCAGTAGAAGTCTAATTTTGGAACATTTAGAACGAATTGTTTGAGATGATCATTAGACTGAAGATCAATGAAACCACAATGTAAGTCTGCTTTCACTTCTACTTGGGGGCTCATTACAAGTATATAGAAAATATCTCAATCGATTGAATAGCATTGACGTCTTGAAATGTTCTTTCAGATTGGCCATGAAGTTTTTTCTTAAGGTTGTTTGTTAAAGTTATTTACTTGGATGCTAACTGTGATGTCAAATTTGCATAAATATTGATTCGATTATATTAATTGTAAATTTAATACTTTTCCAAGCTCAACTTTAAGACTTTAATTCGATTTTTGTTTTCTTATCTAGACATAAAACTTCGCAAACTTGAATCATAAATTGTCTAACAAACTTTAAATCACAACTAGGGTATAAGGGGGTGGGGGGCATGCACACGATTAGCACCTCTTTCGTCACGCTACTGTCACACACTAAAACGACCAGTCTATATATATATATATATAAGTTAAAAAAAAAAAGAAAAACATAGAAGTGTGGCCCAAAAATGTTTGATTTCCACAACAACAGATTGCTCACAACTAAAGGAGCTAACTGCCAGATACTGCGCAATAAGGTTTTTAAAAAAAAGCCAAGGTTCTCCTTAAATTGGCCCAAAGTTCGCCAAACATGTAGCAGACTATAGCTAGTTCGAAACTACCGCTTCGAGAGAGCTCTAGTGAATTCTGCTGAAACAAGGTCACGTGTAGAAAAACGTGACTGGAGCCTCTTTTTTTTTTAAACTGTGTGTATGTGTAGTTCGTGTATGTGTGTATGTGTGAGCGCGCTCTCGCTTCAAAAACTCTAAAGACGTTCTCTTCCCTTCTTTTTTGTAATGACTAATCCACCATGTTTTTATTCCAGTGAACCTAGATAGTGAATAATGGACAAATATGCCAGTTTCATTTCTCTTCTTGACACTATGGTTCTAACATCGGAAGATGTCGTTATACTTACGTTACCTGGCACGGGTACAAGAAAGAAGAGCAGTTATTGTCAGCGCGAGATTTTCTAATCTTATTAAAAGTTTTAAGTTAATCGGATCAACTAGTTAATCTAGATCAAGATTTACGAGTCCTAGAAGGGTGACCCTTTAACCCCGAAACTAAATGTCGTTATTGAGATGTTGATAGTTCATTAACGACACTGTCTACACTTTCAGTTATTGCTAGGCTTAGCCCATTTCATTTATGCAAAAAAGATCAGAGACCTTATTCCCAGTGGTTAGTCATTGTCTCAGTTTAATTTACTCTTGCTTTTGTTCAGCCAGGCTATATCGAGTTACTTTGTGTTCAAACAGGCAACATTGGAATACTTTGTGATCAGATCCTTCAAATAATTTGTTTTGCCAGTGTTTTTATCGCAGATTATTTTTCAATGATCTAGGACAGTCTGGCTATTAGCCTTTGGATTTGACTATTTTGAGTAACATGTTTAGAAATTATCTCTATCTAAACAAAAATCGGGCTAAGGTTATTAAGAAAATCAATTGGTCTAGACTCTAATATTAAATAGAATATAAGCAAGTATTACGATTCCAGTGTGCTGTATATTTTATTGCTGATACTTTTCAAACCATTGTTGAAATGCATTCGAAATGAAAAAGTCGCTCTCGGAACTTTCATTCTTTGGAAATGAGCGTACCTGTGTTTGATTGTTCTGAGGTGATAGATCCAATACACTTTGAAAGTGACTACAGCTTCAAAATTATGTAACAAAAGAAAAGAAGATTGAAATTCTGGGTATTTTAAAAAGCGACATAAAACACAAACTTGAAAACTAATCATGTCATAACGCTTATCTAGAGAGAGAAAGAGAAAGAGAGAGAGAGAGAGAGAGAGAGAGGAAGATGCGAAAGAAGTTACAGATCTTAAAGTCCAGAGACCAATAGATAAAAAAAAATATTTAGGAAAACGAATGATCTTACCACAAAACTGAAACTAGAATGAGAAACAGGTAGGAAAAAAAAAAGACAGACGACCAATCAGGTTTCTTTTATCAAAAGACCTTGTGAGAATGTTGGATGACCTCTGATCATATTATGAGCGAGTTCAAATGAAAACAAAGTGAAGAATATCCATTTTGGCTGAGCCTAGAATCTAGAACCACCATGGCAAGTATGTAGACAAGCAGCAAAATGAAAGAGAGACAGAAAAAGGGGGGAGGGGGAGGGGAAGAAATGAAGACGAAGTGTCAAGACCATTTCAGTGGAGTTATGGCCCCCATCTAATTTTAAAAGCTACAAGCTAGTCAAACAAAAAGGGATCAGATAAAAGATCTGGCCAGAGACGTGACACTCAGGGGCTCCAAAGGTAAAACAAAAAAATACGCTGCAGAGAAGGACCACATTCTTACTTAGACTTAGGTCTCACCACGGCGACTTCCACAGCCTCTTCTCGGTTTGTGACCACATAGTTTAGGCCTTCTAAGAAGCTATTCCATTTTCATCGGACTACATTTATCTCCATAAATGGACTAGCCCTTTGATTTCAAACAGGAAACTATTTCAAAAACTGGAGCGCAGTTTAAAAAAAAAGGTAGCTTCCCTCCCACACCCCTCTTTTCATTTCGTTTTGCACGTGGACGCAGGTAGTTACATTTTTCGTCAAATGTTTTCAGGTAACACACACACACACATACACTTGTTCATGCATACTTATTGATTGACGTGCATGCAAATCTTTTATCTCGCACCTCTCCCGCCCCATGGCATTAATTTGCCACGCTTCAAAAACGTATCTGAAGATCACACGTGACCTAGATTTCTGAGAGAAAAGTCATTTGTGGAAAATTTTCAGACAGTGGAAACTTTCTCTTCCTCAACCTCTGTCATGAACGTTGAATTGTCAAAGTTACTTTCTTCACTGACCTATGTGGTCATCTCACGTCATTCGGTGTCATAACCGTCACAAGTTTTACTGCTGAGAACGAAGTTTTAAAAGGTGGATTAGAAACAAAAACGTTTTAGATTTAGATGCGCAGTATGCCTGCCCTATATCATTCTTCCACAAAGTGAAAAGCTGAACTCCTTGTTAATAGAATCTGCTCTTCATTTGGTTGTAAAAGTCTTGTTGAATAAAAAAAAAAATTAGTCACTTCTTTTTTTACGTATTGTTCATCTTACATATTTCTAGTTTGTATGCAAACGAAACAGACAACTCCTTTGACGAAGATGTGGCAGAAGATGTGGCAGAATACCGCAAGAGGTTGTTGACAAGATGAAAGCCGTAACATGGAACCTGAAAAACTGAAAACACATCCGTCGCCACTTCTTAGAAGACGCCAAAAACACACACAAAAACGTGGGCACCACAGATGGGAAGAGACTTTGAACGTTGCTGATGACCGATCACTGTGGGTAGGAAGATCTAAACCTGCGTCATGTATCATTTGTTCGTTGTTCTGTTAGCAGCTGAAGCCTCGTAAATCCAGATCTATATTCCAAGTGACACTGGTTTGGCTGCTCATCTCTCTGCTACCTCACTGACACTAGAGCACAACAAGTCACTGACACTAGTGCACAACAAGTCCCTTGTACTAGTGAGAGCAATAGAGACTCACAACAAGTCACTGACACAAGTGCACCACAAGTCACTTGTACTAGTGAGAGCACTAGAGACTCACAACAAGTCATTGACACTAGTACTCCACAAGTCACTTGTACTAGTGAGAGCACTAGAGACTCACAACAAGTCAATGACACTAGTACTCCACAAGTCACTTGTACTAGTGAGAGCACTAGAGACTCACAACAAGTTACTGACACTAGTGCACCACAAGTCACTGACACTAGTGCACCACAAGTCAATTGTACTAGTGAGAGCACTAGAGACTCACAACAAGTCAATGACACTAGTACTCCACAAGTCACTTGTACTAGTGAGAGCACTAGAGACTCACAACAAGTCACTGACACTAGTGCACCACAAGTCAGTTGTACTAGTGAGAGCACTAGAGACTCACAACAAGTCACTGACACTAGTGCACCACAAGTCACTTGTACTAGTGAGAGCACTAGAGACTCACAACAAGTCACTGACACTAGTGCACCACAAGTCACTTGTTCTAGTGAGAGCACTAGAGACTCACAACAAGTCACTGACACTAGTGCACCACAAGTCACTTGTTCTAGTGAGAGCACTAGAGACTCACAACAAGTCACTGACACTAGTACTCCACAAGTCACTGACACTAGTGCTCAACAAGTCACTTGTACTAGTGAGTGCACTAGAGACTCACAACAAGTCACTGACACTAGTGCACCACAAGTCACTTGTACTAGTGAGATCACTAGAGACTCACAACAAGTCACTGACACTAGTGCACCACAAGTCACTTGTACTAGTGACAGCACTAGAGACTCACAATAAGTCACTGACACTAGTACTCCACAAGTCACTTGTACTAGTGAGTGCACTAGAGACTCACAACAAGTCACTGACACTAGTGCACCACAAGTCACTTGTACTAGTGAGAGCACTAGAGACTCACAACAAGTCACTGACACTAGTGCACCACAAGTCACTTGTACTAGTGAGAGCACTAGAGACTCACAACAAGTCACTGACACTAGTGCACCACAAGTCACGTACTAGTGAGAGCACTAGAGATTCACAACAAGTCACTGACACTAGTGCACCACAAGTCACTTGTACTAGTGAGTGCACTAGAGACTCACAACAAGTTACTGACACTAGTGCACCACAAGTCACTTGTAATAGTGAGAGCACTAGAGACTCACAACAAGTCACTGACACTAGTGCTCCACAATTCACTTGTACTAGTGAGATCACTAGAGACTTGTGACAGGTGGGGAGATGTGACGTGTGTTTGGCGTGTTTAATGTCTAGTGGATGATTATTTTTAAAGCTATCACACACCAACCTATCAGCATATGAATCGGGAGCAGGCACGCAACGAGACAAGCAATGAAAGATAGATAAAAAAGTTAAAAATGAAGAATATGTATTTACATAAATATACATATAAGAATAAAAGGGGGGGGGAGGGTTTGCAGCTATCTCTAAATAATACTAGATTTAATCATCACTCTTGCATTTAATGAGAGAGTATGTCACTTTGTCCTCTGACTTAGCTGGTTGTCCTGTTGATGCCGTGGCTGGCTGTGATCCTGGCTTGAGGTTCTGCAGCTGGAGGTGGCGCTCTAGCGGATAGAGGGACGCCGGTGATATAGTTCTTGTGGAGTTTCAATCCCAAAATCTAATATCTGTAGTGGGCACAGTAGGGCGGGTGGCCGGCTACCGTGGGCACACGTGTACTGCGGGCAGAGCGGATCTGCCTGGGCAGCGTAGTGAACAGGATATGTCCAGTGAGTTGCAGAGGGTTGGCGTAGCTATGACGTCTCGCACAGATCTGAATCTATAGGGACGTCGCACCTAATAGCTCGGCAGGTGGGCTGTCGAATAGGCGGGCAATGCCGATAGCGCCAAGTAATAGAGTTGAGTAGATCTCAGTAGGCAAAGGCAGTGCTGAATAGCACTAAGCACAAAAATAGGCAGGTAAATAGGCAGACACCTGAGGGAGGCTGCGGATAAATAAAGACAAGCTAGGACATGTCTCTCATACATCTTATCGATGCCCTCGACTGAGGTGCATTCGTCAGATTGGTGAAATTGCTTTAGAGCACAATAGGGAGATGATGACAAATGGGATTAGGAAAATAGATGGCTGACAATAGCAATATACAAATGTACATAAAAGGGGAAATAATAATATAAAAATGTACATAGAAGGGGAAATAATAATCTCAAATAAACAACACAGGTGGATAGAGAAAGAGAGGGGGGGGGTGAATTGGGCGGTGGTCAGCGACCAAGACGGTTTGTTTACATATGACCGTGGGTCGAGAACAATGGAGCGCGCTTGAATGGAGAGGGTGTCCGTTCAAGCGGCGCAACTCTCATTAGAGTAAAATGAGTAAAGGGGAGATAATTCATAACTCTTTTCTAGACGCAGTATTAGTGCGCTAGTAAAATTATCAAGGCGGTCAACCGAGATAAAGGAAATAAAATAAGATGTACAAATATATACATGGTTGCATCAACGATCAATTGAGCAGCGTAGCATTAATAGATTAATGCAATTCATAAATACATACATAGGACATGTCTATGTTCTCTACTTACGCCAGTGAGAAATACACAATGCACTAATTAAATATAAGTGAAATAATAAAATACACATGATAATATCCAATGGAAATAGCACAAAAGTAATTAAGATGGAACTTGTGATTAAGTTCGGCTTACCACCAGGTATTCCTCTAGGAGAAAGAATGTATGAAGTAGTCCAGACTCGATAGCTCAACGACAATGAGAAATAAGAGGGTCTGATTTGATTTGGATCTACTTTATATAGGCCTGGAAAAGGCGGGCGGAAACAGGAAATGTCCTAGGCTAAAAAT
Source organism: Biomphalaria glabrata (assembly GCF_947242115.1). NCBI lineage: Eukaryota > Metazoa > Mollusca > Gastropoda > Planorbidae > Biomphalaria > Biomphalaria glabrata. The sequence goes on from NC_074716.1 coordinate 21,800,002, forward strand.
TATCTTACACGTGGGTGAAGTCCGACAAGAGTCGCACCTTGGAGTATCACGCGGTGTGTTGACCCGAGTAATCTCTTAGATCAAAGAGAGACTTAGGAGAAGGGGGGGAGGAGTGACTTGCATTCCACACAAGGTGGTGTCCACTGCGGCTGTCAGACATCCTGCCGATAAGATCAAAGAGTCTGTGCGTATCTTTGCCCCGGTCACGGGAAGATAAATCAAAAGACGTGGCCTAGCTATCTCCAATGTGGTCAACTAAGTCTAGCCTGGAGCGGAAAAGGTGGTGCGGGTGAAGAATTTGGGGGTAGGGTGGGGAAATAATTAAAATAAAATAAATAAATAATGAAAAATAATAATTAATGCTGTGATAAATTTGAGTGACTCTGACAGCGAGTTTTTGACTTGTCACAAGACTCACAACAAGTCACTGACACTAGTGCACCACAAGTCACTTGTACTAGTGAGAGCACTAGAGACTCACAACAAGTTACTGACACTAGTACTCCACAAGTCACTTGTACTAGTGAGTGCACTAGAGACTCACAACAAGTCACTGACACTAGTACTCCACAAGTCACTTGTACTAGTGAGTGCACTAGAGACTCACAACAAGTCACTGACACTAGTGCACCACAAGTCACTTGTACTAGTGAGAGCACTAGAGACTCACAACAAGTCACTGACACTAGTGCACCACAAGACACGTACTAATGAGAGCACTAGAGACTCACAACAAGTCACTGACACTAGTGCACCACAAGTCACTTGTACTAGTGAGATCACTAGAGACTCACAACAAGTCACTGACACTAGTACTCCACAAGTCACTTGTACTAGTGAGTGCACTAGAGACTCACAAGTCACTGACACTAGTGCACCACAAGTCACTTGTACTAGTGAGTGCACTAGAGACTCACAACAAGTCACTAACACTAGTGCACCACAAGTCACTTGTACTAGTGAGTGCACTAGAGACTCACAACAAGTCACTGACACTAGTGCACCACAAGTCACTTGTACTAGTGAGTGCACTAGAGACTCACAACAAGTTACTGACACTAGTACTCCACAAGTCACTTGTACTAGTGAGAGCACTAGAGACTCACAACAAGTCACTGACACTAGTGCACCACAAGTCACTTGTACTAGTGAGAGCACTAGAGACTCACAACAAGTCACTGACACTAGTGCACCACAAGTCACTTGTACTAGTGAGAGCACTAGAGACTCACAACAAGTCATTGACACTAGTACTCCACAAGTCACTTGTACTAGTGAGAGCACTAGAGACTCACAACAAGTCAATGACACTAGTACTCCACAAGTCACTTGTACTAGTGAGAGCACTAGAGACTCACAACAAGTTACTGACACTAGTGCACCACAAGTCACTGACACTAGTGCACCACAAGTCACTTGTACTAGTGAGAGCACTAGAGACTCACAACAAGTCAATGACACTAGTACTCCACAAGTCACTTGTACTAGTGAGAGCACTAGAGACTCACAACAAGTCACTGACACTAGTGCACCACAAGTCAGTTGTACTAGTGAGAGCACTAGAGACTCACAACAAGTCACTGACACTAGTGCACCACAAGTCACTTGTACTAGTGAAAGCACTAGAGACTCACAACAAGTCACTGACACTAGTGCACCACAAGTCACTTGTACTAGTGAGAGCACTAGAGACTCACAACAAGTCATTGACACTAGTACTCCACAAGTCACTTGTACTAGTGAGAGCACTAGAGACTCACAACAAGTCACTGACACTAGTGCACCACAAGTCACATACTAGTGAGAGCACTAGAGACTCACAACAAGTCACTGACACTAGTGCACCACAAGTCACATGTACTAGTGAGATCACTAGAGACTCACAACAAGTCACTGACACTAGTGCACCACAAGTCAGTTGTACTAGTGAGAGCACTAGAGACTCACAACAAGTCACTGACACTAGTGCACCACAAGTCACTTGTACTAGTGAGAGCACTAGAGACTCACAACAAGTCACTGACACTAGTGCACCAAAAGTCACTGACACTAGAGCTCCACAAGTCACTGACACTAGAGCTCCACAAGTCACTGACACTAGAGCTCCACAAGTCACTGACACTAGAGCTCCACAAGTCACTGACACTAGAGCTCCACAAGTCACTTGTACTAGTGAGAGCACTAGAGACTCACAACAAGTCACTGACACTAGTGCACCACAAGTCACTGACACTAGTGCACTACAAGTCAAAGACACTAAAACATCAAAACTAGTCAATGACACCAGTGCACCACAACAAGTCAGTGACACTATAGCATCAAAACAAGTCATTGATACAAGAACATCACAACAAATCATTGATACAAGAACATCACAACAAATCACTGATACAAGAACATCACAACAAATCACTGATACAAGAACATCACAACAAATCACTGATACAAGAACATCACAACAAATCATTGATACAAGAACATCACAACAAATCATTGATACAAGAACATCACAACAAATCATTGATACAAGAACATCACAACAAATCATTGATACAAGAACATCACAACAAATCACTGATACAAGAACATCACAACAAATCATTGATACAAGAACATCACAACAAATCACTGATACAAGAACATCACAACCAATCACTGATAAAAGAACATCACAACAAATCATTGATACAAGAACATCACAACAAATCACTGATACAAGAACATCACAACAAATCATTGATACAAGAACATCACAACAAATCACTGATACAAGAACATCACAACCAATCACTGATACAAGAACATCACAACAAAACAAGAACATCACAACAAATCACTGATACAAGAACATCACAACAAATCACTGATACAAGAACACCACACTAAGTCAATGACACTAGTACACCACAACACGTCACTGATACAAGAACATCACAACAAGTCAATGACACTAGTACACCACAACACGTCACTGATACAAGAACACCACACTAAGTCAATGACACTAGTACACCACAACACGTCACTGCACAATCTTGCTAAAGAGGATTTATATCGGATTGAGCATACATCAACAGGTGGTGGTCGAGTTGCTAAACATTTGGCTTCCGATTGAAGACATCTCGTGTTCCAATACCGACTGGGATTTGATTTTTGTAAGCGTTCTTTCTCGCTCTCACCAATAATATGTTCAGCCTGTCTACAACTCAAGGAGGTCACGACCCTGGGTACCTGCCATTTGTTTTGGAGGTGACGTAAGCTTCTATTTTTGTACTAGACACATCAAAGTGACGAAACTAAATCCCCCTAGCCCCACCCCCAACCCGACTGGATTGCTTTATTTCATACTCTTCGTAACGCGTCATTACATTTGAGGCGTTGTCAGCCAGCTGATCAATTACCTACTGACAGCTCAGCAACAGTTACAAGATCATGAAGTCATTTGTCAGATCCGTCTCATTTTACTAGCAGACGTCCCTGTCTCTGTGGAATGAGTATCAAAATAAAAGTAGATCATATACCTTAGCCATGTGCCGACTAAAATAAGGTTAATAATAGGTGCCCTGAAAAGTCCTACAACTTTTCAGAACATCCAGATATATATCCTTCTTTAACGAACATCAGACAAGGAAGCTACTACAAGAACAAAGTCTTGACTAAATATGTCTATTGCTTTTAGACATAGCAAGATATGGTTATTTTTTAATGTGTGACATTTTACCCCATGACCTGTGTCAACTTACCCCCGTGTGGGGCAAAATGTCATAACCTCAACCCAACCACTTTTTTTTTTGTTGTATAACTCTGATAAATAAAGAGATCAAGTTTATTTCATAAGCTCTAGTTGTCGTCTGAATGTGTTACAACATGCTAAGTTTGCTGAGTATCAATGAATTCTAAATGATTTGAAAATCGTGACATCTAGCCCCACCTCCCCCCTACCCTACACTATAACAGCGAAACAACTGCCAAATTAGAGACTCACCATAAACAGGGTTACACAGGCACAGACCTCAAAGAAACGTTATATCGGCATAATGAAAAAAAAACTCCATAAGGTAAAAGCAATTCAACAAAGAAGGTGCGTTCAATAATTGTGCACCTAACAAGAATTAGTGCTAGATTAATATAACCTACGCACCGACACTTATAAAATACAATATCACAGTGTAGACTTTTTACTAGAGATTCTCTTGACTTAACATGGCTTAGCACCAAAATGAAGGCTTCTCATTAAATTATTTTTATAGACTACTTTTTACTCGTTGGTGATCTCTGTGGAAGCTAGGAAGTACAATTGATTTCAAAAATGACTAGCTACTAACAGAAATAAAGGAAAGAATAGCAGGAGGCATCAGAGCATTCTATAGCAGCCACCATTTACTTCAGAGCAAAACAATATGAAGGAAAACCAAGGAAATAATATACAAAACCATAATAAGACCAACAGCAATGTGTGGAAGTGAGACATGGACACTGACAAAGACATCTGAAAATTTACTAAATACATGGGAACGAAAAATTATTAGGAAAATCTATGGTGCTGTACAGGATGAAACAGGGTGGAGGACACACACTAACCATGAGTTATATCAATTGTATGAAGACCCACCAATAGTGAACGAAATAAAAAAAAAGAACAGCCTGCGTTGGGCAGGTCACCTTGAAAGAATGTCAGACAACAGAGGAGCGAAAACCAATTGGCAGGCGACCCAAAGGCAGACCCCGAATGCGATCGATTGAAGATGTGAAGGAAGATCTACAACAACTTGGGGTTAGGGCGTGGAGACGAAAGGCCCATGAGAGATCTAAATGGAAGGATGTATTGAAGCAGGCCAGAGCCCTCCATGGGATGTAGCGCCACTGGGATAGATGGATGGATCTCTGTGAAAGAGTAATATTTAATAATGATTAGATTGTGGAGTGGATTGGTATGATCTGTAATATATGATAAGTTAGATGATTGGTGCGCAAATGCTAGTAGATATTGGAAAGTTAATAATGACTATAAAAGTAAATAACGGGAATACTATACTGACGCAAGACAGTGACTCTAGAAACTTTTTGAGTTTAAGCTTTGGTTGTTGAAGTTTAGATATAGTAAGTTGTTATTTAAGATAAGTTGTCAAAGTCAAACATTACTAAAATAGTTTAGTTGAACGGGTGATCTACTTGAGACGCTAACACCAACACACACAGCCACCAACAGATCATATCAGGGATGCGTTGAATTGCAGACAGGGTATGTTGCGAAACGTGTTCTTGTATACTGAGAAAAGGTTACAATGGGCTTTGTTGCGCTTATGCGTTTCGTTTCTTTGGTTGAAAACTAGAATTATAACCTGGGCCGGAAGTACCTTTTTCCTTATATATCTTTTGCATTTTTCAGTTCTCTTTTTAAATTAAAATGACATTTTTAGGCTATAATTTTAAGTGTGCCTGATAGAGAAAAAAATTCTGCACAAAAATACGGGTAGTTGGGATCAAACCCGATAGAGATTATAGAAAGAAAAGACCTGAAACAAGGCCTGAAACCACATATTTACAGAACTTTATTTGATGAGTCTTTTACCCAAGATCTGTGTATTTTTTTTAGGACTAGCTTACTTCAAGTACCCGGTATATTCCGATACACAATTTTACACAAATAAATAATTGTAGAAACAAATGTGATTTAAAAACTTTTAATGATTTTTTAAAAGGTGTTTTTAAAAAGGTGTAACTGTAATAAATTGTGAATATTTGTTTGTTATGAATCTCACTGTCTATTTTGTGTCTGTTTTAATTTCTTAATGTTTTCCTGATGTTTATACCTGATCAGCCGTTGTGAGACATTGGTAGAAAGTAATGCTAAGCTTATAAATATAAAAAAAATCGCATGTGAATATATGAATCAACTTGAAGTCCATAAATTATAGTCGCTTTGAAAAATTGATCTCACACATGCCATGAACCTTGTCATAATAGTCGAATTTTAACTATAGATATACTTCTAGAATATATATATATATATAGGTTATAAATATAGTAGAAATAGAATCTAAGATAATCAGAATTTACTCTAGACTGTAACTCTAGGCAGTCTAGATCTAGAGTCTTAGACTTAGTCTTGATTTTAGACTAGATTTAAGTCTAGTACATTATATAAACCTATATATACGTTGCCTCCGTGGACCTCACCAAGGCTTTCGACACGGTCAATGGTTTATGGCCAGGCTCGGATGCCCAACTACGCTCCTATCCATTCTCAAGCAGTTTCATGTGGGACAGATTAGACACAATGGTGACCTGTCGATCATTTCCCCCCCCCCCCCCAAAAAAAAAAAGGCGTGTCTGTAGTACCTTTTTTTTTATCTTCTTTTCATTGGTTCGTCTTATATCTAATAATAGATTTCCTCGCCCCAACACGATATCAAAAGGAATGAATAGCTACATTATGCTGTCATGAATTTGACGTATGATAACATAATCCAACGTTTCTCAACCTTCTTAAACTTCACATGTAGGGCCTACCCAAGGATTAGGTTTTTATTTCCAAAACACCATTTTTACATCATCCTTTCAACATACCCCCTTTTTTTTTTTTTACAAATAGCATTATATCGTCATTCTCGACATTTCGATGAATTCCCAAAAATCGTGCGTTATGCCTACTTGTACCCCTAAAAGTACGTGCACTTCAGATTGAGAAACGCTTTGACCTACTTGTTGATAGCGATTTTTTTAAAAATGCATTTTAAGTTGAACATGTTAGACCTGGCTACATTTCTTTAGAAATCTGGTATGAATACAGATCTCTAATATTACTGCTATAGTTGGCCAGATTTCAATGCCTGTATGGTTCAACTTATTATAAGTGGGTTTATGAACGTATGCAAGCATTTCCTAAAGATAATGAAAGAGGGAGGAGCTGAATTGTAAAGATGATTTGCATATTTACGTCACGTAATGTTAACCGTATATATGTGAATTTTTTGTTTGCAGCAGTGTGTTAATAAATGTGTATGTAAGGGTGCGCATGTGAAATGGTTGATAAAAAAAAAAGGGAGGTGGCAGAAAAAAAGAGAGAATGTCTCAGTTATGACAAAGTGGCAGGTAACTTGTAGATTTAGTGTATGGAGTCAACTTGTTACCACTGTGCATAAAAGTACATGACCGACTTTTTTTTTTATATTCTTAACTGCTAGCTACAGATTAGATCATTTTTATATCAGAATTTTTTCAAAAGGTAGGGCCCAAAGACAGCTACGTGGTGACTTAATGTATGTCAGTATGATGTGACCACGCATATAATTAACATAGCAGTGGAGACGTCCATACACACAAACAGCGTTACATGTAGATGTAATACACATTTACACAAAGTAAACGCGCACACTCAAATGCATTATACACACATACAGAGCAGACATACAAAAACTCCCAAACGTAACAAAAACGTCTAACCCTATATGGTCAAATCACAAATATGTAAAACAAAACAAAATATGAGTTGAAAAAAAAAATATATATAGTTGCTGGCTTCATGGGCAAGTTGATCTCCGGTGACCCATGATAGCATAATTGTAAAAAAAAAAAAAAAAGACTAAAATAAAGATAAGCGTTAAGACCTAGCGATCTTTGGGGACAGTTGATAAAGGCTAATCTGTTTCTTTAACAGACTGTTAACGAAGATACCTATAGAGGCACATTTCTTATTCCATACGCTAGAACAAATTCTTACAAGTGCCCCTTCTTCTCTAGGGACATTAGAGAATGGAATCTTGCCTGAATCAGCCAGGAAAACCAACGACTTTAAGTCATTGATTAACAGTGATATATGAAATATGTAGGATGTAATTAGCTTCTTTTTTATTTTAAAGAGTAGCATAAATTGCTTGTTTGAAGATTAAAATCTCATCTCAAGTTCAGTCAAAATTACATTTTAGGTCAACTTACGGGTAGACAATTTAAAATAAAAACGTTCACTTGGTGTGTTTCCAGCCATAGCAGAAAACATTCGAATCAATAATCATTTGTAAGATTCCCACGTATAAATTATCTGGCATTTTTATTTCAATCATTTTAGAGTCATTTCACTTATACACGAATAAGTTAATGTTGGAATAGACAGTAATGGTGTCTGCAGGGCATCTTTAAATGGATATTCATTTTCAATATTTAATGTATTTAGTTATTTAGTCTGTATTTGGCAATAGAAGACAGTGGCTCAGACCATCTAAAGTTCTTCTTTCTTCTGCAACAAACAATGAAAACAAAATTTTGTCTCAAGTAAAACAAAATGTGTAACAAATATTTTGGTGAACACATAACACAAGTGATTACCATATTCTAAGTATTTTTTAATACATAAGTCTACAGTCATTTGTATGTTGTCACTTCACCTGTAAGGCTGTTCATTGTTGTGATTTACCCAGTTCTGCTGGTAAAGTACAGTATTTGTTTCACTTTCTGCAAATGGAAACTCCCTGCTCTCCCGTGGACAGTAAATATTATGCCTAAAAGAAAAGAAACCATTAATTAAAAAAAAACAAAAACAAAACAACGAGTGCAAACAAAACTTTTGACAACGATGACATCTTGAAGGTTTTTCACATGTAGGCTTGGACTAGATTTCTTGTTAGCCAACAAAGTTTTCAGGGGTTTTTTTTTTTAGTCGTTATTACTTGTAACTGTTTCTTTCCTTTCTTTTTCGTTTTGTTCAACTTGTTATTTCATGAGTTTGTTTCATGTTGTCACGTTCATACTTACAACTACATATAGTGACAGAAGTGGGATACTTACAACTACATATAGTGACAGAAGTGGGATACTTACAACTACATATAGTGACAGAAGTGGGATACTTACAACTACATATAGTGACAGAAGTGGGATACTTACAACTACATATAGTGACAGAAGTGGGATACTTACAACTACATATAGTGACAGAAGTGGGATACTTACAACTACATATAGTGACAGAAGTGGGATACTTACAACTACATATAGTGACAGAAGTGGGATACTTACAACTACATATAGTGACAGAAGTGGGATACTTACAACTACATATAGTGACAGAAGTGGGATACTTACAACTACATATAGTGACAGAAGTGGGATACTTACAACTACATATAGTGACAGAAGTGGGATACTTACAACTACATATAGTGACAGAAGTGGGATACTTACAACTACATATAGTGACAGAAGTGGGATACTTACAACTACATATAGTGACAGAAGTGGGATACTTACAACTACATATAGTGACAGAAGTGGGATACTTACAACTACATATAGTGACAGAAGTGGGATACTTACAACTACATATAGTGACAGAAGTGGGATACTTACAACTACATATAGTGACAGAAGTGGGATACTTACAACTACATATAGTGACAGAAGTGGGATACTTACAACTACATATAGTGACAGAAGTGGGATACTTACAACTACATATAGTGACAGAAGTGGGATACTTACAACTACATATAGTGACAGAAGTGGGATACTTACAACTACATATAGTGACAGAAGTGGGATACTTACAACTACATATAGTGACAGAAGTGGGATACTTACAACTACATATAGTGACAGAAGTGGGATACTTACAACTACATATAGTGACAGAAGTGGGATACTTACAACTACATATAGTGACAGAAGTGGGATACTTACAACTACATATAGTGACAGAAGTGGGATACTTACAACTACATATAGTGACAGAAGTGGGATACTTACAACTACATATAGTGACAGAAGTGGGATACTTACAACTACATATAGTGACAGAAGTGGGATACTTACAACTACATATAGTGACAGAAGTGGGATACTTACAACTACATATAGTGACAGAGTGACAGAAGTGGGATACTTACAACTACATATAGTGACAGAAGTGGGATATCAAATATTTTAAAAGTGAACAAATCTTACAACAGTGGGGAACGCACCACCATAATTCTCGAATCCGGCCCCACTGGTATCTTGCCACAGCTCTGGGGTTATGAGAAATCATTGCACATTGGTAGCATTACAAGTACAATGCAATGCTAGAAAACTGACGGATAGAGTGAAATGTATTGCCGGAGTCAAGTTGAGCAGAGGTCAATGAAACAGAGGTCTAAATGAAAACACATGAAAATGAAAACAGAGAAAATAAAACTGATGTAAATGAAAGAGAGGTAAATAAAACAGAGATAATTAATGAAGAATTCAGCTTACTATGAGAAATAATGAATGCGCTGTAAACGCCATAAGAAAAAATGAGTGAATCCCAGAAGAGAGGAATAAGCTTAGAGCTGAAGCACTTCCCTAACCCTTCTGAAGGAGCGCTTTTCCTTCCAGACTCCCTAGCTAGCTAACTAAACAAACAAAAGCTTTTTTAGTCGGAAGGGAGTCATTCAGGGGCGGACTAGGTATCAAAATCGGCCCGGGCATTACCTTATAAACCGGCCCACAAATGTCATATATTTTCGGTGTGTGTGTGTGTGTGTGGGGGGGGGTTTAAACCTCTCCGCAATTTTATATATATATATATATATATATATATATATATATATATATATATATATATATATATATATATATATATATATATATATATATATATATACATATTAGTGTGTGTCTATATGTAATTAATCTTCATTACATTCTTATCTTTCATTTTTTCAAACGTTTTTTCTACCCTAGAATACTCTCTTCCTATAATTAGTGAAAGGCAGTATACACCGCCAAGGGACAGTTAGGGAGTCTGGGGGAGCACTGCAACGTCTGCAAGCTCCCCCAGTGGTTCGCCCCGGACCCAAGCATTATTTTCGTTATTTTAAGCTTTAAAAATGCATATTTTGAGGTATCTACAGTGCAATTAGCCTGCTCCTCTTCCGCTAAAAAAATCAAAAACTATATCTTCTATTCAGTGGAGTCCAACGACTGGTAGAAAAAGGTAAAATGCTTTAGTTTTTGTATTGGAGGTGGGGGGGGGGGGAGGGTTAGGGATTCGCTCATGAAATTTGGTGACTGTAGTTTGCTTAAGTTGGCTGCACTGGGGAAGTAAGTAAAGTTTCCCTTTCAGACAATGAGATCTGAGGCCGGTGATGGTTTGAACTCCTCCCCTCTCGGCTACGCCCATGTGTTTTATCATAGGTGTAAGCCTAATTCTATTCAAAATATATAAAGTTTGATAACGCATCGAAAACAGGATGTATGCTTTCGTAGGCTTACATAATGTATTCTATTTATACATGTATGTAGTTTGAAAACTATAAACACTATAATAGCAGCCTTAATGAGTTTCAAACTTTTTTGGTATTACTTATAGATTACAGACGTTTCTTAAAAAAAAAAAATTAAAATAATTAGATCCTACGCATTTCACGTGTCAATCTAGTCATGCATGTTGATCTGTGACTTAAAATATGCTAAGTCATTGGTTTTCCTGACTGACTCAGGCAACCCATTCCTTTAAAGTGGTATCACCACAAATACAAAATTAGGGGTCTATCGAGCCGTCGTCCTCCCTACATTGCTCTATGACTCAGAAACATGGATAGTGTACAGTTAACATGCAAAGAAATTGAATCACTACCACGACATGTCTGAGAAAAATACTAAATGTCAAATGGCAAGACAAAATACCAGATACTGAAGTCCTTCAAAGAGCGGGTCTGCAAAGCATCCACACAATCCTGATGCAGTCCCAGCTGGGATTGGCAGGACACGTATGCAGAATGGAAGACCACCGCATCCCTAACCGACTCTTGTATGGCCAACTAAGCGAAGGAAAGCGCTCACAAGGTGGTCAAAGAAAGCGCTTCAGGGACACCCTTAAAGCTTATCTGAAGACGTTCAGCATAGATCCAGCCACCTGGGAGACAGAGGCACATGACAGAGCATCATGGCGTCGCGCTGTGAAAACTGGCGCACAGGTTGCTGTGGAAAAGAGAACAGTGCTGGCAGAAGAAAAACGCCAGAGAATAAAAGCAAGGCCAATGACACTAGCTCCAGCTGGAATAACCTGCCTAGTGTGCGGCCGAACATTCCGGGCTCACATAGGTATCACCAGCCACACGAGGAGACATAAAGCCCCAGTGCAAAGCCCTCAGCCCCTTGGATGACAAAGTGATCATAATCGAACTACGATGGACGAACTATATATATATATATATATATATATATATATATATATATATATTGTTATGACTTTGCCATGCGCACCGCCATCCAAGATAGTGCAGAAAGAAGGTTCGCACTATCAGTGACCAGACAAGTCGGATGTTGACATGAGAGACTAACGATTTCCGCCCAAGTAGAGAGCCAATATGGAGATGCTGTGCTCAAGGCAGATGTCCTTTGTGTTTGTCATGTCTCCGTGTAAATAAACGTCTATGTCCTCGTTGAGTTGCCTCACTTAAGTTATTACAATTGGTTGTCAGAAGTGGGATTATAGGCAACTCAACGAGAGGAGGTAGGATTTACAATGGCAGCTTTGAAACGATTAGACCAACTCTCAGTTAGAGAGCTTAGGAAGGAACTTCGTAACCGATATGAGATAATTGGTGGTACCAAGGAGGTGCTTACAGCTCGTCTCCGGCAAGCCTTGATAGATGAAGACGAAGATCCAGATACCTACTTATTTGAAATTGAACCGGAGATTTATGAGCTTATTGGCAAGATAAATGAAGCAATGTGTGAACAAATTAACAGTATGGGGAACAAGGTAGATAAAATGGTGTCTCGAATGAAAGAATGGGTAGACTCGTTGGTAAAGGAGCAGTTGCCTGTAGACTCGTTGGTCAAGAAGTTGCGTGGTCAAGACTGTGGTTGCACAAACAGTGGTGACGGAGACGCTGGGGATTTGAGCGCCGTCTGTGTCTGTGTTGTGGGCAAGTCTTGTGGTTGTGACTTTCAAGACGAGAAACGTGATGGCGATTGCTGTGATGATCTCAACGGGATGTACCGAGTCGAACGGAAGGAGACAAATAAAGAAACTGAAGTCTGTTATGTGCCTGAAGCGTTTGTTCCTGTTGTACCTGTTACCAGTACCTCAATGAGCCGGACAGATCAAGACAACGTTGGGTCTGCGTTCAAGCCTGTTGCTGTGGACTTTAAAGACCTCTGCCTATCTTCAGGTGCTCACGAGGGAAATTCGAAGCTTGACAACAGCATCCAGAAGTTTAGCATGAACTGTACGTGCGGCGCTTCACACATAGAATTTAGATGCCAAGAAAACCACCAACAGCGCATATGTACTTCTACCATCATCATCGACATTGGCATAGATGAATGTCAATCAAATCACTCTAAATCTGAGCTGTCAAGAGAAAGACATTTTTTACTTGAACCTGAAGAGACCTATCTTCTGGACGTAAGACTGTTGTCTGAGGATGACTTCGGTGCATTGGACTTTGCTTGCAACGTGGCTGCAAGCGAACCTGAAGCTCCCTTGAGAGGCGTCTGTCGGGAAGGTCTGCTGAGACAGCGTGTCCGATCAACGGCTGTGCTGAAGAAAACAGTGCTCGACCCTATCTCTTTGTGTGGCAAACGGCCACGTCATTATCGCAACAACAGCCTGGTCAACTGGAGAAAGAGAAAGCGGCACTGGAAGAAAACAATGCGGATGGCCTCGTGGGGAACACGCTCCCTGCCGCCTGTGGCTCCCACTGATCGACCTCCACCTGAACTGTCAAACCTCAGCTGCAGTGTTTCTTTTCGGGACGAAAAGTGCTAAGACGGGGGCAATGTTATGACTTTGCCATGCGCACCGCCATCCAAGATAGTGCAGAAAGAAGGTGCGCACTATCAGTGACCAGACAAGTCGGATGTTGACATGAGAGACTAACGATTTCCGCCCAAGTCTAGAGCCAATATGGAGATGCTGTGCTCAAGGCAGATGCCCTTTGTGTTTGTCATGTCTCCATGTAAATAAACGTCTATGTCCTCGTTGAGTTGCCTCACTTAAGTTATTACAATATATATATATATATATATATATATATATATATAATATATATATATATATATATATATATATATATATATATATATATATATATATATATATTCCTTTACCAGATAAGAGAAAGCAGAACGGTTAGAGAGTTACTTTTAAATGTGAAAAGCTTGCTTCGTCCTAGTACATTCTCAAAAACGCGATTTGTATATGAATATATTATTTAAAATATAAATGATTCTAAATCTCCTTTCATTAAATATCGGATGTGACAGCGCTATATAAATTATTGTAATTATTGTAATAATTTTCATTATTAATGACTTCATACTAAGCATTAGTTTGCAATTAATCATAACGGTACAAATATTGATTTCGTACTAGATTATGTTTTAATTAAATAATTTTTTATTTTTTTTTGTAAGCCTTAAGTGTAGTATTTTTAGATCTATGTTATTACAAATAAACAACAAGAAACTTACTTTTTTCTTTTCAACTCGCAGAAACTAGAACTTAATACGGTTATACCCATATTGGGCTATGAATAAGTTGGTTTGCAATATCGCGGCTGTGTGTATGTGTCTAAGTTAACTTCAATTAAGTTTTGTTAAAGAGCTAATTGTCTCCCCTTTTGCCGCGTTATATCAATGTTTTCTAACTTAACCTCTCCCATCCCTCTTTTTCGTTAACTTTCAATGGAACCATCAAAAGACGGGTGAGGGAAGGAGCTAAACAAAAATAGGAGTGCCATCAAAGGCCCATGCCGACCAGCAAAATGATCAGGCCAAACACAGTCTTGAAGACATCAAAGTAGTGTTGAAGGCCAAGCCGCTCATGCATAGCAGAAAGTACGGTCTAACGTTTTACAAATGATAACACGTACAGTGTATAGTGTAATTCTTAAATTTTGTTCTTGTTGAATTTCAAACAAAATTAATTGTAATAATAATGTAAAAAAAAAAAAAAAAAGAAGAAAACGTGTTCAGGCCTTTGTGTCTTGCTGCTGTCACCTTTTTTTTAAAGTCTGCATTTAATTTTTTTTTTCTTTGTTCGCAACCAGACCGGCCCATTTTTACCGGCCCACCGGGCATTTGCCCGTTTGCCCATATAGCCAGTCCGCCCATGGAGTCATTAGTAGTAAAATTTGAGAAATACTGTAAGAGAAAGATGGAAGAAATGTAAGTTTGGAAATATTGTCATAATAACGCACAGCTAATAGACGGTTTAAGAAATTGGAATGTACTACATTTTACACGTCTGCTGCTACGAAATTTCTGTTTGCAGCATTTTACACGTCTGCTACTATGAAATCACTGTATGCTAGATTTTACATGTCTGCTGCTATGAAATCACTGTACGCTACATTTTACATTATATATTTCTCTATTTAAATATTTAGGTCTTAGAATCTAAGCTTTTTCTTAAATATAAATCGAGCGGATAAATATATTTTCTTTTACAATAATACGATTATATAATTCTCAAAATCAGGGGACATCACTAGCAACGTAAAGGGGGGAAAAAAAGTAACATGTACGGTAGCGTACATCCCATGAGAATTTCCGAGAAAGCAAGAAAAAAAAATGGCCAGACTTAAATATTGATCCATTGCTGCAACTATCGGCTAGTTAGACAGGTCCCACGTGGGTAATTTTTTCAATATCTATGTGTCGGATTATGTGTGTGTGTATATGTGCGTATCATTTAATGTAGAAAGCAATCAGGTAGTTTGAATGACATCTATTGTACCTAGAGTTACGTGCTGATGCAATGGTAGCTGGTCCACATAAAACATGATGCAACGATTGCTAGTCAGTATAAAACTTGATAATGCAATGATGAAATCAACATTAAAAAATGCTAATTTATTTATGAAGTCAATATATAGCATGCTGATGCAATGATGGCTAGTCAATATATATAGCATGCTGATGCAATGATGGCTAGTCAATATATATAGCATGCTGATGCAATGATGGCTAGTCAATATAAACCAATTTAAATGTAAATAAACTGAATGAGACTTTGAGAGAAATATGAACTCAGAGAATGATTGAAGAAAGATGCTGGCAATGCTGGCCACTCCACTTATTATAGTTTGAGTGACAACTAATGAAATCATTATGTAGGGTATCACTTTAAAAAAGAATACTTGCATTACTTTAAAAAAAAAACAGCACTTTTAGAAATACAGAGTTTTAAAATTCATTAAGTAAAAACCTAGATTTAGGATTTATTTCAATTTTGCTACCACTTTACCGAATGATTTACATTGAGGCTCGGTTCAATTGTAATTTTCCACCAAGTTAGATCTATATTTCAGGTAACCACTAAGCT
Source organism: Biomphalaria glabrata (assembly GCF_947242115.1). Lineage (NCBI taxonomy): Eukaryota > Metazoa > Mollusca > Gastropoda > Planorbidae > Biomphalaria > Biomphalaria glabrata. Next base: position 21,816,296 of record NC_074716.1, read on the forward strand.
GTACCAGTTAAGGACTGCCATGTAATCCCATGCAAAAATCTCATCTTGGATTCAAGCTTTTTCAGCCTCCAAAAATCTCGCCAATATGTCACCCTCCCCTCAACATAAAACCATCAATAAACTGATACAAAGGTAACAAGATTTGTATATGTTTGTATATTCCCTAATCCTTGTCACCTAGGTCATCCAATTATCTAAGGCCGGCCTATAAACTAAGCCCCCCCCCTCTTTTTTAAATCCTAACATGAAAGAAGAATGCTGTAAATCTTTCTCCTCAGTACAGCATTGTTTTGTTCTTCAGTCGTTTTGTTGGTTTTACACGCTTTCAAAAAAAAAAAAAGGCTAGAAAGTATAGGCCTAATATTTCTCTTATTTTCCTCACTAAGAGCTAAACACGTAGGCCTAATATTTCTCTTATTTTCCTCACTAAGAGCTAAACACGTAGGCCTAATATTTCTCTTATTTTCCTCCCTAAGAGCTAAACATGTAGGCCTAATATTTCTCTTATTTTCCTACCTAAGAGCTAAACATGTAGGCCTAATATTTCTCTTATTTTCCTCCCTAAGAGCTAAACACGTAGGCCTAATATTTCTCTTATTTTCCTCCCTAAGAGCTAAACACGTAGGCCTAATTATTCTCTTATTTTCCTCCCTAAGAGCTAAACACGTAGGCCTAATATTTCTCTTATTTTTCTCCCTAAGAGCTAAACAGGTAGGCCAAATATTTCTCTTATTTTCCTTCCTAAGAGCTAAACACGCAGGCCTAATATTTCTCTTATTTTCCTCACTAAGAGCTAAACACGTAGGCCTAATATTTCTCTTATTTTCCTCCCTAAGAGCTAAACACGTAGGCCTAATATTTCTCTTATTTTCCTCCCTAAGAGCTAAACACGCAGGCCTAATATTTCTCTTATTTTCCTCCCTAAGAGCTAAACACGTAGGTCTAATGTTCCAAACCTGAGTGAAAATAGTTTGTACATCATTAGTGAATCAAACTTGAAACACAAAAACAAATAAGTTTGAAGAGAAAGAGGTCACGATGTAGACACTATGCAGACCCCCCCCCCCCGGGCCCCATCCCCAGGGGTAATTTGGACAACAATTTTAAAAATAGTTGATTTTCTAAATATTAGCATGATCAAAACAATGTCATAACTTTAGTAATAAGTAACAATGAAACAGAAGTTCTGAAAAAAAGGGGGGGGGGGGCTGTTTACACACAAAACAAACTAGCATGCTTGTGAGCGTCAGTTTTACATCTGCTCATTATTTCAAGAGACCAAACAGCCCTAAGCTTTGGACATGCTTTGCACCCTTCAGACTGGTCGTCAAAGATGAAATTGTTGACATGTCTTGCAGATGATTTATCTCCACAGCTCCTGGTACATCACGTTGATACAAACAGTCTTGTTATTCCGTGGTATCAGCAGATTAGTTTCTAGTTAGGTGCAGGAAAGTTAGCCTGGGAGAAGCTGTGGAGTCAAGTTATATCTCATCATTAGTATCATCTCATCATATTTTGAATATAATATTTTCTAAGCATCCAAAATTCTGATATTTAATTTAATAAGTTGATTTCAACACCTTAGAATTCTGTAATCATTATAATAATAATAAGGCTTGTCTTCGAGTCCTAAAATTAAAGAGGAGTGCACTCAGTGCAGTTTTTTTTTTGTGTCCCAGCTGTGACCTACATATTTTGCCACATCCAGGCTCAAGCACACCATACGTGTTGTCTACAGGTGGTCGGTTTAGGTTCTCTTTCCGCCGTCTATGTCTGTCCTCGACTGTAGATTTCCTTTTGGTCTCAAATGTGTATCCCTCGGCCTTTGCAAAAAATCACCAGCTGTCTCTTTCGGAAGCAGCCTCTGCTACCAGGTGCTCTCTTCTTTGCCAGTTAAAGCAAGCTTGTGCCTAAACTGGTCTTCAAAACTTTTTCCTTCCGGGGAGGGGGGCATCTATGTTGCGCCGATCACCTTTCAGCTCACAAAAAAAAAAGCCCTGCCTTTGGCATACGGTCGTCTCCATACGGGCTATGTGCCATACCCAGAGTGCCTTTATACCATTCATACCGGCATTCGCAAGTACACCGTCATTTGTGGTGCGGTCTTGCCAACGCATACCCAGCACAGACATCTTTGGTGAAAGCATTCAAGAATTCACATTTGCTCTCTGTATAGAACAAATGTCTCGGCTCCATAAAGGAGGGCTGAGAGAACCACTGCTTGACAGACACTTATATAAGTAGACAAACGGAGCTATATTTAGTCCGTCACACTCTTGTTTGTAAGCGTCCAAATGCTCTACTTGCCTAAGCAAGACGGTTATCATTGGATTCCGTGCTTCCAAGATATATTAAGGGGTGTCCATTCACGGTGATCTTTGGGGCTGAGTAGATTTTATTGGGTGACTTCTGACTTCTATTTTACCGAGGTTTATTGTCAAGCCAAAGTAAGCGGCAGCGTACACGCACATTCATTAAAGACAAGCTGGAGCTCATGTTCAGGGAGCAAGTCAAGCGCAATCATCGGCATAAAGAAGCTCTGAGGACCATCTCTGTTGTTTTGGTGTGGGACAGTAGGCGCCAAAGGTTGAAACACATTGCCGAGCGGAACCTGACGTAGATACCATTCGTGAAGCCGTTGCCTTATTTGACTCCGTATTGCCACAGAAGATATCAGAGTCGGAGCAAGGACACAACCCTGCTTTATGTCATTATCTATGGGGAAGTGATCAGATGAATATAATAAGTTGATTTCCAGTATCTTTGAAATCTGTTGTCATTATCCTACGTTTAGTTCAACACCTTAGAATAATGTGTTCTTGGGGATAGAAACCTCAGACACACTACAGTTTCTTCTTTCTCTTTCTTTTCTTTTTTAAATATTAAGAATATTAAAATATAAAACATGAATTTTGACCTCAAATAGTTATATAATTAGTAATAATTAATACGCAACGTAAAAAGGCGTATATTCAGGGTTATATACATTCACTTTGTGTAGGACCATATAGTTTGAGCCGTATTATTATTACTATTATATCAGAGAATGGAGTGGTATGCCTGAATCAATAACTCTTTACATAAATATTTTTAAATTTTCTGATAACCTTTATTGTTTGTAAATTTCCATTTACCGTAATTTGGCTTTGTATTAATACGCTATGATATATAGTTCTGTCCAATTTTGCCAAACGTCCTCGTAAGTCTTGACTTGGACATGGAGATTAAGCATTTCATTTTTATTTTAACTCTATAAATTTATATTGATAAGATATTTGCATGACATAATTCACGATTGACCTAATCGTGCCATTACTTTGATTACCGAACTCATAAGTTGCTACTTCGTATCGATATTTCCCCGTCCATTCACAGAAGCATCCAAATGTTGAATCGATCCAGAGAAAATGTCAAGGGACACAACTGGGAAACAGCTCGGCTAAAAGTACATGGCACAGAAGTACATTGGCAGGGTTAGCTGACCCTAGCCTTGCTCTGTACTTGTGTGGTGTGAGAACACGCCAGTGGTGTCAAGATAGAATAATGTCTCCATAGCTCTTTCGAAAGAGACCCGTACTATTTAAGAAGACCACACGTAGTAGTGAACCGGGGGGGGGGGGGGGAAGTAAGTAGCTCTCTCATTCGAGAGTACAGTAGCCTACAATGCCAAGGTCGTATCAATCGACATTTGCCATCGCATTGCGTCAGTCCGAATTTTTCTTTTCTGCCCACTGTCCCTGTATACTGAATCTCGGATGAACTAATTTTAGTTATCAGAAATAAAGTTGTAAGCATGTCTGCTGGCGTCTAGACTAGTTGTTTAAATGAACGTAGAGGGCCTTAGTCTTGTCACTCATCACATACATTTGCATACTTTTGGGGAAAGGGGGCTGAAATTGTGCACACACAGATTTGTGTTTTAATGGAACTAATTAATGCAATATTGCAATATGTCTTAGACCTAACGAGAAAAGTACGTGGCATTAGGTGAAGCCTAAGTATTCTTTATTTTGTCAGCTTTTTTGCAGCAGAGAATTTTTATTTTATTTTTGGTTCTTTAGCAGTCTGGATATTTAAAACAACTTGCTATTTCTAGCGGCCCCTTAAAGGAGAACAGCCGCTCTTAGCTTTGTGTGGTCTGTCTATCCGTCCTGTTGAGATCGCAAAAACCAGTTAAGATATTAAAAATCCGATATCATGATATTTTAGTTCTTTTAAAGTTCTGGTGCAACGGCTACTTTTCTGAAAGTGAAAAGATAATTTTTTTTAAAATTAACTATGCAAACAGTTTTTTTTTCATAAAAATACACCATTTTACAACTATTTATAGAGTATTATACTACACACTATAGATAAGTGATACTGATATTCACACTATAGCAACATTTATAAATTTCCCTATTTGTGGAATCACTTCATCGGTCGGTCTAACAATACAAAAGTATTGGGAACACTTTCACAACTAGGTTACAGTACGTTCCTTCATTTGGAATGGGCCAAGATCAGAGTTGGGGTTGGTGATAGTTGACAGTTCAGAGCTTCTGATATTCAGGATGGGACTAGTGAAACCTGACTTTTTGCCTGGCTGAGTGGGTCACACAAACTCTCTCTGTTATCTTGTTTTTTCCTCTGGACTGCCTAAACAAGTTGATTAGCTTAAGATCTAGAGTTCTAGACTTAAAAAAAAAAAGTTGTGTTATAACGTTTAAAAACAAACAAAATATAGGCCTATGTCACGGATGAACGCGCTTATGTAGGACCGGAAGTGTATTTGTTGTCAAATGGGAAGTCCAGCGTGTGATATATGCCGAAAAGACCATTAAAGTTTCTGTGTTTGGATCTAGTGGTTTTATTTCGATAAATATTTTTGAAACTGGACGTTGCGTTACTAAAAGAGGAAGATAAAATGACGCGCCTCTGGTAAGGAAGAGGACCGCGCCTGGCGACACCTCAGGGGATGACACCCAGAGGAAATAATACGTTTTTTTGTTGTTTTTTTGCTTTGTTAAAATCTGCATGGGAGTGATTATATTAACTAACAGCAACATGTGACGTCTCTGGATAGCCTAGATCTTAGATCTACATATTTTCTTCGACTTAATTTTTTTTTTACTACAAATGCCTTGATGTCGTGAAACGGCTATGATATCATCCCTTCCCTATTGACGGTCTCAAACTGGATAAAACAAGTTATTGCGTCACCATTATTTACTATATCTTGTAGTAGTGTTTTTTTTTTCACTATGCTTTGAAGCTTGGCAGAAGTTTAGATGTTCATTCCGAAATGAAGATAGTATGTAAGCCCAAACCTCCAGCGAGACGGCAGAGCGTATGGAACTCGAAATCTTCATCAGGACAGTCCGAAACCCCACATGGACATTAACAGCTACCGTAATACTAATGTGTAGAGCCAACGTTGTACAAGTGACCGCACCAGCATTTCCTTTCACTCTGATGACTTTCTTTCCTTGCTAAAAATTATCTCCAAGCCAATGTGTTTGTACGGGTATAGCAAAATGGTGAACTTACTTCTTTGTCTATAGCTACTATGATTTACTAAGAACAAAAATGATAGTTTCTTTTCTTGTCGTGGGGCAAACAACATTTGAGGGGTTGCTTTTTTTTTAAAAGGTAAAAATCTATAAATCCCATCAATCCCGACATAAGATCGGTATGACATTGTCTTCTGAATTAATTATTCTTAAAAGACTCCAATTCAAGATTAAAACAAAACAGAATTCTTTGTAAGTTTTCAAAACATTTTCTTGATTTTTTTTTCAGCTAATTTTATTGCTAGATCACATGGTAATTCTAAACAACACTTTTCCAATTAGTTTATTGATCTATTGTCTAGGGACATACACAATTACTTGTTTGCAAAATCCATATTTTGGAGGCGCACTGAGTGGTAAAGCGCTTGGCTTCGTAACCTGGTATCCTTAGGGTGTTTTTGAGTCCACCCAGCTCTAGTCTAATATGTACCTGACATTAGTTAGGGAAAAGTAAAGGCGGCTGGTAGTTACGCTATTGGAAGTTATAATTTGACTTACATTTATGTTTGTAAACTACACAACAAATGTGTGTGAATAAATGCAATGAACATCAAACAGACAAATGTATGTACAAGAATGTACTTTTATTGTTCTAAAACAAGTTTTTCATTCTATCAAGAATCACCTTGTGTATTATGGACAAAACAGTATGATATGCTTTACAGGTGTGGTCATTCCTATATATCACATAGCCATCCAAGAGAAAGAGCCAGCAGGGTTAAGACAAGAACAGAGAATCACTGAAAAATGAATATGGTCAGAAATACAGCCAAATTTGGTTAATTTTTGTTTCCTTAGTACAAAATGACAAGGTCAACAAAACAACATTGAACTTCCATTTGTTTTGTGACTTTAAAATGGCACATAAAAGATGATTACATAGCAAGAATCAAAATCTATTTACAAGCACAAGTTATAACAAATAGAATATTTAGCACTTAAAGTTTCTCACAGATATGAACCATCACCTGAGAACAACAGAAGTATCCAACACAACAAGTCTTTACTCATTTTAGATTTTTTTTTTTTGACACAAATAATTGACAAGGAATCCTCTTAAGTATTTCATAGTTTTCATTTGTGTTTCTATTCTCAAATAAAGTACAAACCAAACTCTACAAAACAATCTTATGTAACATGTAGTTTCACCTTTTACAATTTCTTTTTATTTTCATAATTGGTAATGGTCTTAGATGTTACAAAATAGAGAGATGATATAATTGTATACAATTAAAATCACACTGTATTAAACACAGGTGATAGGGGAGAAATGTAAACAAAGCCATGGATAAACATAGTAATATAAGAGTCCAAATTAAGCTAAAAACATCTATACCGGTACTGCAAAATGACTCTGATAAAAATCAAACAATGTTGCCCTCATTTTTATGCACTTCAACAAAGGTAAACAGGCATGTGATTTTGAATCATTTCCTGCAACAGCAACATGAAATGGCCATCAGTCCAAATGTTGCTCTACTGAAACTAATAGGATTATACGTATATCCATGTATGTTGCCCAACTTAGTGATGAATCAAAGTGGAACTAGGTTTCTATTTGTGTCCCCATTAGGTTTATTCCGTTAAATAATAGACATCTAAATTCAGTGTATTAAGTTTCATCATGTTAGCTTTAGAAATGTATGCCTAGTAGAAAGCATCTAGTTGAACACAATGGAAACAAAAGGCACAATCAGAATGACTAATAAAAGGGAGTCAAGATAAGTCTTGAGTCTGGGTGAGTGCCATAGTTTTCTGCCCATATGCACACAACTTAGCAGTCAATTGAATGAAAATGTAACATTTAAAAACAAAAAATCACACAACTTGGTCTGCTTTATAGAATGCAGCAGAAGATCAAATGTCCCAAACACTCCTGCACACACAGTAATGCTTATGATTGAATGGGAGAGAGATTAGCACTACAAAGAGCATGACTTGGCTTGGTGTTACACCCATCAACAAATAGATAAATAGTGGGGTTATTAAATACAATCACAATTAAGTATGAGCTTCATTTCCTTCACATTATGCTATGTACAGTAAGGGAGGGGGGGATGGAGGGGAAGCAAGTGTGAATGGCATGTACAAACACATATAATGTAACTGCATGGATGGAAGTGTATTGTGTTTTATGTATGTGGAGAATTGGAGAATGATTTGTCTGACCTTACAAAATAACATTCAAGTGGCAATCAAGAAATAAATATAACATGAAGACCTGGATATAATTTTACAAAAATCACTATCTGAAGAATTTAGCTTTTTAATCTTATTTGTATGATTGACATGATTTTGTTCCAGTGAAAAATTTTGATCCTATGCAAAGCTGAAGTAATTTAGAATCAGGAACTTTAGAATGGTTAATAATGCATGTTTTTCTAGATAATTCTTGGTAACATTTAATATATTATTAAACCAATTTTTAAAAACTAAATAAAAAAAAAAAGTTTCCAATGAATTGGATTCAGAAACAGTTTAAGAAATGCACTTCTAGAGTTGTAAACATCTTTTATACTTTCAATGACATGTTCCTCAGTAGGTACTCTATCCCCAAAGACAGTTGTAGCATGTCCTATAATAATACATGTAGATTAAAAATGCAGCTGGTTTTAAGGGTTTTGGTTGTGAACGCTACAATTAATTAAAATAGGAATATTACTCTATTGAAGGTTTGTTAATTTTAAGAGAAAATCTGCAAAATGAAAGAATTAGGGAGCATCCCAACAATGTTTTCTAACAAACTCCTCCTATAAAGATCAAATTGATCATGTGTCTCATGGACTACCACTGAAATATACCACTAAGGCTATGAAACAAAGTTATGCTTCAAGACCAAGATACATAAATTAGGGAGACTAAAAATTTACTAGCATTATAGTATCTTTGGCTCAACCGAAATTAATTCATCCCAATGTTAAGTACAGGAGGACATATTTCAGTCACATTTCTAGAAGTCACTCGATTTCTTACTTGATGAAATATATCAAATACATTTATGCTTCAATGTGCTCAAAAGAGATGGAATTTAAAGTTATTAGGTACACACATCCCACTACAATGCACATCAATTTCATGTACATGTCATCTAGTAGTAAGTCTGATAATTGAACAGACAGTGAGGGTGCTATTTCATGTTTAGTTTGTTACATTGTGTGCACATGTTTTCTAGAATAATTTAAGCCATTTAGTTATACATGTATATTTTAATGTCTTTCTATATTTAAAAAAATTATAATATAATTATTAATCATAAAAAAAAAATCTTAATGACTTCCCTAAAGATTTCTTTAATTTTTTAATGAAAAAGAAGATAAAAATACCTTTTTAGGATTTTGGTGCATACAAGATTTTTTTTCGTCAGTATTTAGAGGGCAACATTAATTCTGTTCAATTATAGATTATTAGAATTCATATAGGTAAAATATAGTCTATGAAATATGTTTTTAATTAAAAAATAATTTTTGAATAGAAATCACAATGATGGCAGCATTATATTTTTGCCTATTCCAGTTAAATTAATTTTTTGGTATTTATGATTCCATAAATGAAAGAGAGAGATACAAATGTAAGAAATATACAATAAGAATAGTTTTAAAATTCCACAATTATTGTCACTATAGAAGCATTTCTGTATATTATGAAAACATCAAAATATTTATAGTTCTATTACCACAGCCATAAAGGAAGTAGATGTGTGAGTCAGGTGAAAGAAGAAAATATATCACAATACCTGTCAACATTCTGTTCATGTCCAGAATAGTTTAATGGAGAGAAATGGTCTCACTTTCTAGTTTATTATTTTCAACAATTCATCTACAGATTTAAGATATTTGGTAGAATGTTATATTTGGTATAAAAATGTATACTTCAGTTGATATCGTAGAATTATTTTTTTAAAATTAGTTTAGTTTTTTAATATTAGTTCAACACCAATAGAAACACAATATTTTAGGTCTTTTCAATCAGATTAATAAAAGGAAAACTGTCTATAGACTTTAAGTTTTAAACTCTTTAGTATAAAGTACTTTAGCAATTAAACAAAGCCCATTAATCACGACATGTATGAGCAAATTCACTTATAATTCAGGCTTTAGATATTAATCACTAGAACCAAGCCTGAAGTCAAACTGAGTCACTGAACATTAAAAGCTAACCTGCACTTTTTTTAGGAATCATGTATGATGATGTGACTGAAGCCAGTCATTGCTTTAATTTGTCCAGCAGCCATAGTGTTTACAATGAAAACATATCCTATATCTAAAACATTTACGCAGTATAACCATAGAGCAATAATCATATTTATCACTTATAGAATATCAAATCCATGATAAGTCCTTTTAACATAATCATATTTAAAATTAATAGAATAACAAATCCAAGATAAGTCCAACTGTACACAAATATATGTACACATACTTTATACACCAGTATCACATCTCAAAAACTTCTCCATAGATCTGACAGCTTCTATCAATTTAGCCACTTTCAAAAACTATGTCAATGAATATAATATGTGTACAGTTTAATGCACAACATTTTGTCCTGCATCAAAGTTGAAATCTAAATTTCCTTCAAGTGTTAACTCCTGTTTTATGACTTGGTCCATGTCATAGTCTAACCCACCAAGCAGATCAACATCAATATCAATAGGCATGCTCAAAGTATTGGTTGTAGTGCCAACTCCATTAGTGTTGACATAGTTATCTGGTAGATATTCATTGATGACACGCAAGTGACCATTGGTCAGAGGAGTGTGGTGTGGGCTCACATCAGAATTATGAGGCATATTTAGCAAACTATTGTTTATATTGCTGTTATGCCCATTGCCAATTGCAGACTGGTTGCTGTAGTGATTATAGGCATTGGAGGAGCTATTGGTTGGTTGATGAGTTTTGTAAACTGGTCCTCTGGTCAGTGCTTCACGAAGTATGGAAGCCTGATTTTGCTGCAAAGTTGACATATTTAACTGTTGACTAATATGCCTATTTGGCTGAGGAGAAACCTGACAATTGATCATGGACATTTGTCCATTAACCATTGAAGCTTGTGACTGTGGGCTGAGGTGTGGGTTGAAACCTCCTGTGTTAGGACTGGCCTGCTGAGATCTGTCTGGTGAATTGAGTGTGTTTACAGACAATGCACAAGGAGATGCCATGTGGCCTGGTTGCTCATTTGTAATATTGGCACTTTCACCGTAATGTGCTGGAGACAGTGGTTCATGTTTGACAATCACATCACGTTTCATAGGCTCACTGTAGTCACCATTATAGAGGTCATTTTGAACAAAGTTAGGTGCTCCATTAGCAGTTGGGCTCGGTCGACACTGCATGTGCAGAGTGGTGTACTCTGTCCGGTTGAAGTCAGGTTTATTAACTGGCTTTTTCTGCTGTTGCTGTGGGTAGGGTGGAGGAGCTGGTAAATGAGTATACTGGTTGTCTAGCCCAGGTGATACATGATCCATGTACTGGCCATTGAATTCTCTTGAGCTGTTAGATAGAAAATTATCTCTTAAGCCAAGTTCAATTTTTAAGTTATCTTGATTGGTTAATTTCATACCATCTATTAAAGAGTCAACAAGATCTGAATATTCTCCTGAATACAGAGGAGATGTATTTCCTGTTCCTTCAGTCCCCCAAACATTAGGATTATCATGGTTATCATGGAGGTCATTGATTGGAGACAAACGACTGCAACTGCTAGCATTAGAACTAGTTCTAGCCCTGAAGTCTCCAAAATTTTCCAAAAAATCATCAGTTCCACTAGGTGGCAGCTCTCCATTTTCTAGAGCTGCTCTGAGAGCCTCCACCTTCTTACGAACTCTACCCCTCTTTTTTTCATAGCTTTTAGTCTCCATGCTTCCAGCCCTTCTTCTTGGTGTTTTTCCAGGCTTCGCATCAGGGTTGAGAACCCACCAAGAGCTTTTGCCAGTCCCTTCATTCTGAATGCGCATAAATCGATTATGCAGAGAAAGATTATGGCGAATAGAATTCTGAAAAAAAAAAAAAAATTACTTAAGTTTACAGGATTAAAATACAACAATGATTTAGGTAAAAAATATAGGATCTAATATAAAGGTCATTATAAATGGTATGAGAGGGGGCTTGGCTCATAAATATTGGTGATTTCTTTTCAAATATATCATCAGTAAAGAAGCTGAAATACAGGATGAGTTTGAAAAGATATTTCATAATAAAAAAATTGATCTGAATATGAAATAGTTCAAAATTAAAAGCATGATGCATCAATTAACTAGCCTATTACATTAATACTCGTGTGGAGTTTTTGATCTCCCATCGAGCGCCTCCCCAGGTGGCGGATAGGGGAATGCCCTCCAGATATGGTGGGTACAGGGAAATAAAATACCCGGGGTGGACCAAAATCAAACCTGCTGCCTTGCAGGAAGTGGAGGGATCCACAAAGGCTAGGGCACTTTACCCAAAAATAAAGGCAGCTATCCAGAGAGCTGAAAGGGGCAGCCCCCCAGATGGTTATGCACAGGGCTAACAACTCTGTCATATAAAAAATACTGTTACGAAAGCTAATACACACAAGAAAACCCGGACAGATCTCAACGGAAAACGACCAAGGCCTGGAAAAGGACATGATTTTTGTTTTGCGACATGGATACAGGCAAAAACCAAAAGGCAGGCGACCCAAAGGCAGACCCCGAATGCGATGGATAGATGACGTGGAAGCAGATCTGAAGCAGCTTGGGGTTAGGGCGTGGAGACGAAAGGCCCAGGAGCGATCTGAATGGAAGGATGTGTTAAAGCAGGCCAGAGCCCTCCATGGGCTGTAGCGCCACTGGGATGGATGGATTACATTAATGCATCAATTAAGTAACTATTACACTAGTGAATCAATTAACTAGCCTATTACATTAATGTATCAATTAACTAGCTTATTACACTAGTGCAGCATTTCCCAACCTGTGTTTTGCGGAACCCTGGTGTTTCGCGAGGCCTGAATAAGTTTTCCAAGAACTACTGGAATGATTAACTAGTAGGTCACCACATGAATAAACCTCAAAAAAAAAAAAAAAAATAAGCACAGTGTAAGCTACATACTCAGAATGTGGGTAGTGTTCCATTAAGAAAAAGGTTTTGGAAACTAATGCATCAATTAAATAACCTATTACACTAGTGCATCAATTAACTAGCCTATTTCACTAATGCATCACTTAAGTAGCCATTACACTAGAGCAACAATTAATTAACCTATTACATTAATACATCAATAAACTAGCCTATTTCAGTAAGCATCAATTAACTAGCCTATTTCACTAGTGCAGATTTCCATGTTAGTTTTGTTTTACAAACAAAGCTAACTTATTGTTGTGCTAATTTCATAAATGTACCAAATTTAGTCAATTTTGTTTATTCCATATATTATTTTAAAATGATTATTTTAACTAATGTTAACATTGTATCAAATATGTACATTTTGGTCTTGTTTAGTATTATTGTAACACAAAATTGAATTGAATATTAATACAGATATTATGATATAATAGAACAATGTTTTGTAAATTATTAAAAACTGAATAGCAAATATAAAAAAAATAATTAATTCATGTCCATATGTTTCTTTAACCAACACACTTTTTGTTATTTATTATGAAGAGTAACATCTGTTCAGGTCAAGCTATGGCTCATAAATGAGAAAATTTAAAAAAACATATTATTTGATTTCTCTTTGCAAGTAACAAAAGAAATATGAATGAGCTTGTAGCTTACTTGTTTATTTTATTCTTTTTCTCTGTAAAATCAATAACACTTCACTAAAATATAAATATATATAATAAAATGGAGTAATTTTTTCTATTCTCAACTTGTCTGATTGTGGACTCAGAGGCGCGGTGGCTGAGCGGTAAAGCGCTTGGCTTCTGAACTGGGGGTCCCGGGTTCGAATGCTGGTGAAGACTGGGATTTTTATTTCGGGATCCTTGGGCGCCTCTGAGTCCACCCAAACCAAACACCATACCATCTGAAAAATTCAACTAATTTTAACTTCCCACCACCCATATACACACCTACAGAAAATATTTTAAAAAGGATTTAAAATTAAAAGTAGAAAAAACTTAACATTCAAACAAGACTATTTAGTAAATGATGAAATGAGTTCATAACACAACAATTATTTCTTAATGGCTAAAGAGAAGTTTAAAGTTACATGTTCAACTTAAGTCAAAATTGTGGAGGTTAATTAATATTGTGTGTGTTTGGGGTGGGTGGGAGGGTAACTGATAAAAAGTTATTGATTTTAAGCTAATTTTACTTTTACCGAGTCTGGACACCCATATATTTACACAGTTAAATTTAGTCTGACTTGCTACAAAGTCCATTAGGCTTTAAAAATATTTTTTTTTTACTTTATTACCCTTGCCCTTGTTTTTATCCTTAATAAATGTACATATACATAAGCAACCCAACCCAATAATGTTGGCAACATTATCCAACACAGCTAAGAAACCAACAAAATAACAGCTAAATATGTCTTCTATTTTTACGCTCATGTCCTTCTTGTCAAAGTCCTTAGTCCCAGACAAAATAGTTTAAACATATTATAATAATAATAATATAATTTGATGACTGAAAATACTCTCTTAAATACATTGTATCTCTATAGAGAAATAAAAAGAATATAATTTGTTTGAGAGATTAATTTCTATAACTATGTAATCAAAAAAATAAAAAGTAATACTTTTTGTTAATATAGAACTAGAAACTTTAAACCAGCTAAATGATTTAAGAGTAATATTTTTCTTGGTTAGAAATTGAAAAAGTATAATCATAATAATGGTACACAATTTTCATACCAATGTTACTAAATATATATATATTACTATATATATATATTTATAGCATTCAATATTTTATTTTTAAAATTTCTGTCTATACTTTTTCAAGATATTATTAAAGTTTCTAACTATTCATGATTTAATATTAAAAGGTATCTTAATTCATAGTTAAAAAGTATTAAAATTGCAATGCTATTAGCAAAATTAAAATCTCAACATACAAGCCCATATTATATTTTTAAAGGTGTAATAAGTAGATCTACATAGCTCTAGGTCTGTGTCAAAAACTAGGTCAAGGAAATAAGGGTCACACCACAACACACCATAAGAGGATCTAATTAATTGATATTTTCAAATGTGAAAGTGAGCAGAACATTGTAAAACTGTAGATGTTAATGCCTCTTAGAGTTAGAGCTATTTCTTGTTCTATAGAATATATCTATAATTTAGATTATCATTATGTGTCTGTACGTAGCCCCAAAAAATGGTGAATAGACTATTAATAGACTATATCTAGATCTAGTGACTTCTAGTCTAGAGCTTTTTTTAACTCTACAGTTTTACTATACTTGTACCGTACTTACTTTCCATCCAGCAGAACTAGTGTTATCGCCTTTATCTTTGAAATAAGGAACATTCTGAACCATCCAGTCATATATTTGAGACAGTGTTAATCTTTTCTCCGGTGAACTTTGAATAGCTTTCGTAATAAGGTCAGCGTAAGACAGATTTCCCCAAGCATTTCTACGAGAACCACTTTTCTTGGCAGTTAATCCAAGAGGATCTTTAGAATTTCCATGAGGATCTACTCCTGAGGTAGCCTCATCTACAGACACGGGACTGCTATGAGTTTCTAATTCTCTCTGTGGCCTAAGAGGCCACGTATTCGAACGTGCTCTTGTTTGCGGTTCGAAATTAGAGTCCAGATCAAGATCTATGTCAGCCGCGTCCATCTTTACTTTAAGCCCTCACTTTCCTAGTCTCAGCCTAGGATGTCAGTTATGTGGATAAAATCGGTTATTAGATCAAGTTAATCTGTAATCTCACCAACAAACCACAATAATGTCAGAATAAATAGAATATAATGTTTCACATAGCGGTGTATCCAATATAGTTTTGCAGAGTATGTAGATCTATTTCCGATTCCTGCATTAGAGAAATTTTGGCTAATATCTTTTAACTACTGTAAATGCAATGATAGCACCTTCTAGTATGACATTTGTTGTCACGGGTGATTTGCATAGACATGTGCTAGAGGCGCACGCAGATGCGCAAAAGATTACGGCGCAGCTGGAATGAAAACTTCCGTTGAGACTTCAGAGGCTCTGTCTAGGACTACTCAATATTTTTTTTTTATGTGAGAAGTTAAACGGTTTCTGGGCTAAACAAGTGGTAGTCATATAAGCTAATTTAAAAGAAATAATTAAGAGGTGATTTTTTAAATATTTTTGCTAATCATAAATAATAAAATGGTAGCCGTAACCGAAAAAGCTATACCGGTAACAAGAAATAATTTATAGAAACCCAAAGTAGACCTCTATCTTCATCACTGACACAGTGCAATGTTTACTTTTCCCTGTCCCTACACATTTACTGATTCACAACTGTACTGAATAACTATTTTAAAACTAGGCGTAGCAGTACACAAGATGTCCTTTGTATGTGTCCTGGCTTTATGGAGAAGATCTGAATTCTAAAAAAAACGAAATGTGGACAATTTAGAAACCGACTTTAAAATGATATCCAATCCGGAAAGCGCGAGCGCCGTGGCGTAAAGTCGAAGAGAGGGTGCACACTACTGCAAATTCACCAAGGACAGCCAACTAAATCATAGATCTAGGATAGGGAGGGAGAGGTGCAGATTTTAGAAATGGGTCTCTGTTCCGCAAGTCACCATCCTGATCACTGACGACTTGACGAGAAAACGACGAGAGAATGGAGGACGAGCGACATAACGTCATTAATTTAAATAGATATATAGACTACCATTTTTACATAGATTTTTTTATATAGAATTAGGTGCATGCCATTGGTAATGAACGTCATTAGGATTTAAGAGAGGGTTGCGACTCGCTACGTCGTGCCACAAAATGTGAAGGTTTCTATAAGAAATGCTTTCGATTGAGAGCCGATCGAGACACTAGGGAGTGGATATATAGGCCTATCTCAGACAAACTTAATGGAGAACTGATTTGGAAACCATTGCTCAATTCAGATCAGATAGTATATATATTCTATTTATTTGATCTGTACAGTATTGAAAAAAAGAATGAAGAGAGCACATTTTTTAGAGACCGCCCTTTTTTTTTTTTAAATAACTTCCAACGGTTGGCCAGTTCATATTGTCTCATAGTGCCCCTTCTTCCCTAGCGCCATATAGAGCATGGAATGGATTGCATGAATCAGCCAGAAAGGACAGCGAATTGACAGAGATTACGTCACTGATTAACATGCATGACTAGATTGACACATGGATAGCCGTAATCTATAGGACAAGAATATAAAAAGGCGATTAAATGTATAATAGGCCGCTGCAGCTTATGCCCAATCCGTGGGAAACATGCTATCCATCCCCTCGAACAGTTGACGCACAATGCAAACATGTATGTTTAAATTTTTTAAAAGGTGATCAGTTTTTTTTTCCTCTACGTTGGGGGGGGGGGGGGGGGGTTCTCATTCTGCTTTGGTAGATATTGGAAATGTACATAACATGGCGGATAAACTAGAATTATAGCTATTTGGACTGTCCGATATATACAATAAAGTGTCGATAAGCTGTATTTTTAAAAGGTATATAAAGCAATGACTTTTGTGCACTTTTAGCACTTCAGAATAAAAACTTGTAGGCCCTTCTATTTTATTTATTTCAAAACAAAGGAACTAACTAGCGGTAATAAAGAAGATATAAATCAAAGATCAATTGCCAGTTTTTAGTTGGCAATCGTGAAGTTCTATTTTGCGTCCTTGACATAGTTTAGTTTATCGTGAATAGCTCCAGTAACATCAATCTGTTATTCATATATCTACTGTATTTATTCATTGATGTGTTGTAAGGAAACATTACGTTGACATTTCCGGAAGATTCGACTGTGAGTTAGCTATTTTTAGTTTTTGGAAATTTCCTTTACTTTGGTGTGCCGTGTCCTTGACATGTGAGTGTTGCAAGCATAGACTGTGACCTCAACATCTTATGCATTCATGTATTATATAAGATAAGACTTCTTTAGGTAGCAGCCCGAGTTGTACAGTACGTGCTATTCAACATTTATACGTTGATGAAATGGGACAGCAGAGGAAACTAAGGTTGACTCGTTGAATGTAGGCCTAGGACAAGTTCTTTTGTTTTTCTTGTGCAACATGAGTCAAAAGTTTGATTGGAACAAAAAAATGTGATTCCGTTTGTATCATCCATGTAATTAAATTAGAACCGTAATAGGTCTAGAGTCTAGACCAACAATAAATCTGTGCGATTAATACTATTTTTACCAATTGTTTTTGTTCTGCCCTATTTATGCTTTTAGCTTTCTCAATACGATACTTTTTTTTTCTGAACCAATTGGGAAAAAAGGGGGGAAGGGGGAAAGATATCTGGATGGATTTTACAGTATAAAAAAAAGGGGGGGGGGGACGACTTGAATTTGAACTCATGACTCACGCACGCCCCCTCGGGCCAACATGCTAACCACTCTGTTAGTATGGTACTTACGACAATAAAAGATTTATAGTTTAATATTGTTTGTTTTAATTTAGAGTGGCGACCTATAAATGGGACTAATTCAGCGTATACCACTACTTCTGTCAAGTACA
Organism: Biomphalaria glabrata; assembly: GCF_947242115.1. NCBI lineage: Eukaryota > Metazoa > Mollusca > Gastropoda > Planorbidae > Biomphalaria > Biomphalaria glabrata. The sequence goes on from NC_074716.1 coordinate 21,834,461, forward strand.
ATTTCTTTCCATTGTTCGAGATATCAATCTAACTAATTAATTACCAATAGTTAATTTATGAATTATTTTTTTTTTAAATAGATTCGTGTTGTCAGGTTAAAGAAATACTTGTGCACGTAGCAGCTTGATCCGAGATTGGGTGACGGAGAAATAACGTGTAGAAACTTTGGATCAGGCGGACACAGCCAACGTGAGGTCACGGCCGGACACAGCCAACGTGAGGTCACGGGCAGACACAGCCAACGTGAGGTCACGGGCAGACACAGCCAACGTGAGGTCACGGCCGGACACAGCCAACGTGAGGTCACGGACAGACACTGCGTTGATCAAAAAAATTTGCTTGGTATTAAGGAACATTTATATACATATTATATAGTTAATTTATGAATTGGTTATTTTGTGAGGTCAACGTGAGGTCACGGCCGGACATAGCCAACGTGTCGTGAGGTCACGGGCAGACACTGCGTTATCAAAAAAATTTGCTTGGTATTAAGGAACATTTATACGGCACAAAACAAGTAATAGGCGTTCTTGGTTCGGGACGCGAAGAAAATGTTTCGCAGTGAAGTGAAGCTATTATTTTATGTTTCAACAACAAATTATTAAAAAAAAAAAACTTGCTACGAGGGCAATGTGTGCTGAAAAGAAAAATGGAGCCTTCAGCCATTTTCGCCTAAAGCGATGGGAATATATATATAAGGAGGAATCTCAAAGCAGCACACCTCTGGAGACGAGTCCACCGACTGTGACCGACGTATCTGACACCGCTCAACAAACAGCGATTTACAGTTTAGAGGCCATGTATAGGACTATCACTGGAATAAACCTGTTCATTTTTAGCCGTCACAGAGGGTTTTGCTCTTTAAGGGAAACAAATGACGGTGACTGTTGGTGCCAGAAGTATGATTGGATGCTATTAACGGTTTAGTAGAAAGTGATTGGTAAAGCCTCCTCTCCTACATTGCATGACTGACTGACAAATATTGAGTTCTGTAAACGTGAAACTACTTCTATGGTATGAGACATGGAACTAGTTAATGCCAAATAACACAACTACAATTTTTCATTGAGATTTTATTTAGCAATATGCCTTTTATAGTTTGTTTACAAGCAGATAAGTTGTTACAAGGCCAGTTGTCTTCCTTTATTAACAAGTCCAGGCATTTAGTCTGGGTTCAAGAAACTCTCTAAACTTTAGAGAAGACCAAAAAGAGTCAAGAATTCTATTGGGCTGGTTGTTGAAATAAGCTTCTAGGGTATCCACATTCAGTTTGGTTTAATGCTGGAGATTTCTACCAGTGCTACTCTAGTTCAGTTGTTGTCAGGGGCATGCTAGATTGTCATTTATGAGTGTTGTGATGTCTTGTATGTTCTTATTCATGACAATCTTCTTATATGTTCTTATTCATGACAATCTTCTTATATGTTCTTATTCATGACAATCTTCTTTTATGTTCTTATTCATGACAATCTTCTTGTATGTTCTTATTCATGACAATCTTCTTATATGTTCTTATTCATGACAATCTTCTTATATGTTCTTATTCATGACAATCTTCTTATATGTTCTTATTCATGACAATCTTCTTATATGTTCTTATTCATGACAATCTTCTTGTATGTTCTTATTCATGACAATCTTCCCAATCTTGTTATCACCTTGTTTCTATTTCTTGTACTTAAAAATACATTCATTCATCTCAGATTATTTAAAATTCATAAAACATCTATTAACTTTGAACTGAACAAAATGGGCTTATTTCTTTTTGATTCTCAATGTCAGCATCTATGAAATAAACACTTTTCTAATAAAATAATCACTAGGGCTAGTGACTTCAATCATTTAGAAACAATGACAACCAGCCACTTGGTCAATAAAACCACCATGAAAATAGAAGCTGGAAATGTATAAATCGAGAAGTACATAGAAGTCAAATTCATAAAGCGCTGGTTGTGAATGTGTATGTGTTTCATTTGTGAATGTTGTTCCAATTTTTCATCTATACTGTTATTGTACAGTAGTTACGCTGATATTGTCAATTGTAGTCAAACTGAATTTCCATTTGATTGGATCAATAAAATTATCTTATCTTATGTAAATGCCCAGAATTTTTTATGATCGCTAATAGTTACAAAAAAGTAGTGTAAAGGAGCAAATGAGGTTTTGAAAAAAAAAAGCTGGAAATGTGATGCAGTAACTGACCATCCATTGGTGCACCAGTATTTACTTAATACCACTCAACTAGAAATGTAGGACATAGTCACTACTGGACCTTTATTCACTTAATACCACACTACTCAACTAGAAATGTAGGACATTGTCAACTCCTAAAATAAATTAAAAAATAACATGACTGATTTTTGTAGTCCAAAAATGAACAACTTATAAATAAAGTTAATAAACCTGTATAGATGAACAACCTTAATGTGTTAAATAATTCACAATGCAAACAAGTGTATGAATCAGACTTTCTGACATGAAACATTTCTTTCAAGTCCTAGAACTTTCTAGTTCTCATAACCACATATTTATTCTTGACCTCTGTAAGGTGAAGGCTAGATTGGAAGTAGATTACACTTATATTTGAGATTCATTCCTACAAATGTTCATGTCATCTTTTACAATCAATATGGTGCGATGTCAAGTTCATAAATGCCTTGAAAAAAAAACACTAAAATTCTTTTAAAATGTTTACATTTCTGTTCACTTAACTGAGGCTAGGTGATGAATAAGTGGTGAACCTGGTAACTCATAGTTAATATAAAGAATACAGGTAACTCATAGTTAATATAATATAAAGAATACATCCAATGGAAATATTTGTTTCTTGTGCTAAACATGAAATAGATATAATTATAATTTTACATCTCTAAAAGCACATTCAAAATGTACAAGGTAATTGTATTATGTAACCATTGAAAACATTTGACAAAAGATAAAAAACATGAGAGTCAAGGGATGTGAAGATGACAATGAAAACTTGCCTAGTTTTAGGTGGCGTACTTTAAGGGAGATAATACATAAGCATCATTGTGAGGTGCCTAAACTGGAGCAAAGGTTCACACAGTACAGATACAAAGGCTCATGGTTAAATGTCATACAAAAAAAATAATAATGTAAAACTTGTTTTATGCAGGGTATTCACTAGGGTAATGGATAATACAATACAAAAGAATAGAGATTTGTTTGAAACTGGTTCTGAATGGGACTGTCTGGTTAGAGTGCTACTGAAATGATGACTTTCTGAAAGAACAAAACCTAAGGAATGGCACTGAACATCCACATCCAGGATAGGAATGGCACAGTGCCACACCACTGACACTTTGAATGGGTGCTATGACATTCTACAGCATCAAGACATGATAGTGCTACAACATTATTAATGATATGAAATAGAAGCAATCTAAGTTACAGAATCAACTTTGGAGACTAATGGACTATGGACATACCAGTGAGAGCAGGCACACACACACACATACATAACAAGACTATCTTGTAATCAATCATCACACACACATAACAAGACTATCTTGTACTCAATCATCACACACACATAACAAGACTATCTTGTACTCAATCATCAGCACACACATAAGACTATCTTGTACTCAATCATCACACACACATAACAAGACTATCTTGTACTCAATCATCACACATACATAACAAGACTATCTTGTAATCAATCATCACACACACATAACAAGACTATCTTGTACTCAATCATCACACACATAACAAGACTATCTTGTGCTCAATCATCACACACACATAACAAGACTATCTTGTACTCAATCATCACACACATAATAAGACTATCTTGTACTCAATCATCACACACACATAACAAGACTATCTTGTACTCAATCATCACACACATAACAAGACTAACTTGTACTCAATCATCACACACACATAACAAGACTATCTTGTACTCAATCATCACACACACATAACAAGACTATCTTGTACTCAATCATCACACATACATAACAAGACTATCTTGTACTCAATCATCACACACACATAACAAGACTATCTTGTACTCAATCATCACATACATAACAAGACTAACTTGTACTCAATCATCACACACACATAACAAGACTATCTTGTACTCAATCATCACACACACATAACAAGACTATCTTGTACTCAATCATGGGTGTAGTAAGAAAAAGAAATGCAATTTAAATTTGTAAATGGCAATAATGATAACCTTTAACAGAATTGCATATATAAGAAAAAAACATGAGTGCTACTAAACCCTAGCTACTCAAGTCATGTCTACTGTACATTTTGTCCCCCTTCCAAAATAAATTTTTGTTACAATTTTCTTAGTGAAACATTGACTACAACAGTAATAGTTTCACTGAAGACTGTACAACATGAATATTGCTATGGCAGTATTCTTGATCAACATGAGGTCTTAGTTTTGCACTGAAGAAATAGATCTAAAACTTGGATTAGCTTCTGATTGTTTAAAACACCAGTACAAATTTACAAAATAATCACATGTCCCATCATTGAAAGTAGTGATGCTATTTTAGAACTAAACATATTCATTGAACAAAAAAATAGTCTTTAGAATCAAAAACATTTCAGGAATTTAAAAAAAAAAAAAGCAATTTGAACAAACGAATAAATCCACGGGTCAGTTGTGCTGTGTGATATCAAAGGACAAAATGGAAAGTGAAAGCCCACTAGTTCAACAAAAATTGGATCACATGATGTCAAGTCTCCACCAGAATGGAACATCAACTAGAAAATGTGTTGCTCTAGATGTCAGCATTGTTACCACCAGCTCTAGGCTTTTATAAACATTTGAAACATGACTCTGTTATAAATCATTCATAGAAAATTATTGTACACAAAGTAATACAAAATCTAGAGAACAATTCTGAAATACTGCATAAGAAAAGAAAAAAAAATATTGTTGAGAATGTAGGAATAACTGAAGCATACTGTAGGTCTGTGATTGTATAACATCTCAACTTCAAAAGTTCTTTGTTTAAAAACACAACTTCTTAATAAATTGTTACATATTTGAGAGTAATTATGCAATCTTTATTGTATATATTTTTAATAAAAGTCTAAAAAAAATCTCTCATCTTGACATTTTAATGATTTCCCATTTTTACTTATAAATTACAGATGTTTTGTTCAACAGATAACTATGTCCTAGTCATATCCATGTGCATGTTAGAGACTTACACTCTGCTAAGTCAATGGTTTTCCTGGCTGATTCCGGCACGCTTACAATGCTCTAATGGCACTTTAGAAGAATTTGTCTTAGCATATGGAATGAGAAATAAGCCTTTATCATAAATGTGCCTAAATCTTCCTTCAAATCAACTACTCTGATCATGCAAAATGTGTTCTTTCTCTTCTTTTAAACGAGAAATCTAATACAATTTTCTAGAATTATTAGTTTGGAATTACACAATTATATTTTAACTTAACACACAAAAAATGGAACGTGTCCAGTATGTCATCATTAGTAATAAATACTTTAGGCTTATGCAGAATCAAGACGAAGTGATCTCTAACACATTAATATGTGCTTAACAATCAAGCAACAGCATGTAAAGTAGAGATATTTACAGAAAAAATTCTTTCAGCAAAAAAACAAACCAAAAAAAAACAAAACAACAACCTTTTAATTAGTAAGAAATTAAAATGTAAAAAAAAACAAAAAACAATTAGTAGTTATCACATGAAGGGAAATGTACAAGAATAAAGACGTCTCCAATAATGAATACGGCCGTAAAGCTGGTATAAAACATTTAAGAATATCATGATGAATGACTAGATGTGACCAGATAATGGGGAAATATATATAAATATATATATGAACAACTTTCTAGCAACTAATTATATATGGAGGATTTCTTTTTCATGGTCTCTTCTGACATCACAGCTCAGGGGAGATAATAGATAACCTTTCTGAGCCATAATTTTCTTCAGATCATAGTCTTCTTTCTGCTCTCTAGAGGAAGAGATACACAGAGTTGAGTGTCAGTAAATATATCAATAAGACACAATTTAAGATCAAACTGTAGATCTAAATGTCCCACAATGTAAGATCAAACTGTAGATCTAAATGTCCCACAATGTAAGATCAAACTATAGATCTAATTTACCTGAGTCTGTCTTCTTCTAGCATTGCCACTAATGTGTTTCTCTGCTCAACTACTTCAACCAATTCATTCAAAAGCTCACCCTCAGCAGCAATGTCACTTTCTGTTTTCTCTGTCAAACATAAAAACAACTAAAATGACAACACATAATAACCAAGTCAGAGGCTTATCATCATCTGTATTCAGTTCTTCTCAAATTTTGTTTATAAACCATTTACTTTGTTTTATATGATCACACCCAAGAATAAAAACAAAAAATGTAGAGGTTTAAGAGTTTGAAAGATCACAGATTCAATGTCCATTATGGAAAATGTAGAAGGCTCCAAAAAGTGATCAGGCAATTGTAAAAGTTGGTCTTAGTACTTTATTTGAGAAGTTCTGAGTCATTTACAAATAAGTTGGCTGCTCTAAATACACCAGATTTAGATCTAAGTCACTAAAATTCGCGGACTTTTCATGGCTGTGTGCGAATTATCTTCACTGAATCTACCATAAATCTAGACTCTAGATCTAAGTCACAAAAATTCACGGACTTTTCATGGCTGTGTGCGAATTATCTTCACTGAATCTACCGTAAATCTAGACTCTAGATCTAAGTCACTAAAATTTGCAGGCTTTTCATGGCTGCGTGCGAATTATCTTCACTAGATTCTATTGATTTAGCATAAATCTATAATCTAGCTTATTTCTAGAGTAATCTAGACATTATCTAGATGTATCGAGACCATTAAATTGATTAAAATTCACTGAGTTTTCAGGTTAGGTGCGAGTTATCTTCACTAGATCTAACTTAGATTTAGATCTAGATCAATATCTAAATCTAGATAGCCTACTATTTCTAGCTAGATGATTTACGGACTTTCCACGCAAAGTCACTCTTACTGTTACAAAAAGATTTTAGGTGAGGGAGGGATCGAAGGGGTGTAGCCTACACATTAGACTGGTAATTGCTCTAATAATAGACAATAGTCACTACAGATTAGATCTAGCGCATGTTCAGTCATAACAACCATTTCTACGCTGCCTGGTGAAATGCCATCTTCAATCACGAGGTCGCGCTTCACAAGTGGGGTGAAAGGCGGTGTAGATGCATCACTGGTCAGCTCATTATCACAGCCAGCCCGATCAGAATGCCCATAGTTATGCTGTTTAGCAAGAAGTAAGCAAAATTATATTTAAAAATTAATATTGGGTAAAAATTTTAGGAGACTTCTGGCAATTTTTAGGAGAATTTTAGGATTTCAGGAGACATTTCATTTTTTGGGAGATTTTAGGAGCGCTACGAACCCTGATTATATATAATGTGATATTTTGGGGAATACTGAAAATAAAATACAAAGGCTTAAAAGAAAGGTTATGGTTTTTCAAAACCCTTTCTTAGCAAGCACTTAAGAGGTAAAAGGAACCCGTGTACAAAATTTCATGCGAATCTGTACAGTGGTTGCTGAGATCTCTTGATACATAAATAAATCAGTCAGTGGTATTTTACGCTTATAATAAAGATTTGAACTTAATAAAATTCTATGACCACAGAATAAAACATTTAGTAAAAGTAATATTTACTGACCAGATTTCTTAGACCGTTCTCTGTAATCAGATTCTAGTCTTGCTTGTCTATCCTCAAGTTCAAGTTCTTTGGCTCTGAGGACATATTAAATAATTTTTCACTCTTTTTTCAACTTAGAGAAAATTAAATCAACACATACAAAATACTGCATAAAAAAATTGCAATAATTATAATAGGTGTCATAGCTTGAGTCACTAAAGATTTAAAACACTAGAACTTTCTTAAGGACTTACCTGACATTCAATTCAGATTCATATCTTAGTAAGGCATTTTTTTCATGAACTAGGCTGAACCATTCACTCATGAGTTGGGCATCATCCATGTCTTCATCATCATCTGCAAAAATACAATTATTTTTTTTTTAAACTTGTTCAAAATGTAAGCTGATTACACATAAACACTTTTAAAACTATGCTGATTACAAATGAAAACTTTTAAAACTGTATGCTGATTATAAACAAACACTTTTAAAACTGAATGCTGATAACACATGAAAACTTTTAAAACTGTGCTGATTACACAATAAAAATGTTCAAAAATGTATGCTGATTAGATAAAAAACAAATTCAAAATACATATGAAAACTTTGTCTAAAACCTGTTTTATTTGTTTCTAATTACATGTGATCAAAATGACTTTCAACTAGTACATGCAGACTAGACTTACCAGATCCATCTCCACGTAACATCTTTTCAACAGCAATACCTCGTTCTTCCAGTTCTCTTTGTCTCACTTCCACCTCTTCCAACTGTCTCTGTATTTCCTGGGCCATACGCAATCGCCTTTGTTCAGCTCGTTTGTGTTGCTTAGCATGCATTTTGCTAAGTCTTCTGGCTACACGAGCATCCAGGTCCTCAGTCTGAAATGTTTGGTTCAAATAAAAAATAAAACACCTAATTATAAAATAATGTACCAGTATAAGAATAATAATAATCTTTTTATTCATAAGGAAACTAGTCTTACAATGTATGCATTACACCAAACAAAACATAACTTTAAAAGACAAAATATACTTTACATGTGAAATATCATATAGTGGAATTGTATTTAATGATTTGATTGCCAGGTAAACAAAAGAGTTTTTGTGTTTATTTGTATTTGTAATCAATGTCTTTGATCTCCTGTGATGGAGAAATATCAAAATCCTGACCCAGAGGGTGTTTATTTTATTTTAAAATCTTTTTAGCTTTCTTATGAATATTTCTCTCAAATAGTTGTTCAAATGGGGTTTATTTGTTACCAATGACCTTATTAGCAGCATTTAGGATTTTATGAAGTATATTTTTATTTTTAATGTTCAGATTGCCATACCAGGCAGTCAACTTTATAACACAAATTGCATGTCGCCCCACTATACAGACATGAATAAAAAAATTAATAAAAAATTAAAACAACAGAATTAGCATCTCTGCTAGGAAGGTAATTTAATCTCTGCTTAATGGTCTAGTTGTAGACAACTCACCTTTTTTTGCATGGGCTTAAATGAAACGTGACTTTCATCTGAGAGTTCATCAGAAAGTTCATCACCTGTTCATTCAAGAAAACATACAAGTCTTTAACAAAGAATATATTAGTTGAACACACAAAAGTGGTATTAGATGAATTAGATATAGTTGTAGTCCACCATTTTCTTATCCATGTGTTCATCTATTCTTGAATGTCTAAGATTTTAACTATAAACTGACAGATTTAAACTCTTCTACTGACATATCTAAGTGGTTACCTAATTCAGCTACCTTTTCTATAATTCAATATCTTTTGGAAAAAAGGAATTATTGTAATGTGATGATCATAAAATATAGAATAAGAAATGTGTCATTATCTGAATATGAGGTTGTTTTTTTTAATGTTTTGTATTTTATGGTTATTTTACTCTTCTGAATCTTATCTGCAACTTTGAACCTAGTGATTTTTTTTTACTCATAAGCATTTCTTTGTTTTATTTTGCTCATTTTAGATTAGATTTTCTAGATCTAGGGTATCTCTAACAGAGGATGCATATTCTAGTAATAGCCTAGTTAGGGTGATGTGGCTTTTTTAGTTTTTACAAAAAAAAATCTAATCCATTTAATAAACAGTATATCTTGTATTGAATTTTTAAATCATTTCAAAACCAAATCAATGTAAGTTGTTACTTTGGTAAGCTGTTTTCATAAAAAATTTGTGGTGACTGTATACAATTTAAAAAATCACATTATTACATTTTAGATACCAGTAGTTAATACTTGGGTTCCCAGTCTTAAATCCCCTGCCATTGTATCACCAGACACTTTAAATTAATCCCAGCCACTAAATTAAAAAAAAAGACAATTGAACTATACATTTCTGAAAATTTTTTAATCAACTATTAATCTGAGCTAAAAAAAATTGAAATCTTAAATGGTTGTGAGATAATTGTTGATAAATATAACAACTAGCTAATGTAAGTACAGAATACAGTATATTGACCTATTTAGTTGTATCATTATAATGATTTTCTTATATTAATTTTCCTTTGAACAATAGTTCTCTACTAGCACATGAATGAACATGTATTTGCAGCATTTGATCAGTCTTGAAGTAATCAGAGTGCAGGTGGAATCACTTCACATGAATATTGGAAATGGTATACAGAAAACAACTTTGAGAGTACCGTACCGGTAATTATAATGTGAAAAAAACAAAACAAGCCTTTCTAACAATAGTCTTGTCAACAAACACTAGTATATGATTTGTTATCATGGGGCAGAAATCCTTGAACATGAAATTAGCACCTTTGCCCCAACATTGCCTCCTCAGTCTACATTCTTCCCTGGAGTGAAAGGAGTAATTGTGTACAACCTTAAAAAAAACAACAGTTGGACCAGATTCCTAGATAAAAAGAGTTGTTTTTTTTTTCTTGTTCAGCAGAAATGGAGGGGGAAAAATGTGTTTAATAAATTCTCTCTTGTTCAGGGATTAACTGTATAGGGATAAGTGTCTAAGATTAAGCTCTATGATTAAATGCTTGGCCACCATTACAAATAATATGCATTAAAAGGAAACTACTTACAATTGGCTTTATATGTAACAGGTAATGGTCTTCTAGGATGTGATGAACCTGGTTCTTTTCGTCTTGAAGCCTCAGAGTGGAACAATGAGCATATTGCTAACTCTTTCTTAGTTTCTTTTTTGGGAGCATCAATGACAGCAGCATGTGTCAACTTGTTCTCAATGGCTGGCTTGCCTTTAGTCTTAGCATGTGCAGTTTTTTCACTACAACCAGCCAAAGGTGAATGGGATGGAAAGACTCTATTCTGGTGAGTATTTTTTGAAGATACATTTTGATGGTGAGTATCATTAAAAGAACTATCTACAGGAACTTTAGTTTTCTGTCTATCTGCAACATCAGAGGCTGGAGCTGAAAATGAAACCTTGTTCAATGGTTGGGGTGTGTAAAACTGTTCCTCAGATTCACTGTCATCATCAGCAAAAGGAATGTCATCAGCTGTGGTCTTGATGAAAATGCCATCCGCCGATATTTTTCTTTTGTTTCCATGTTCCAAGTCAGACTCTGCTAGGTCAGAGGAAGAACCTAGATGCAGTCTACTTTTGTCTACAGTTACCTTTGTCTTGCCAGGGCTGTTAGCATTTTGTAGGGGCGGTAATGATTTTTTGATTAGAGATGGATCAGAAACAGTGTCATGATTAGCTTTATTTGCATGTGATTTGTCACTTTTTGGAGTTACTTGTACAGCCGTCAGCTCAGGAGCTTTACTCTTGGACTTTATACCCAGAAAACCTTCTGAGCTTATACTTTGGGATACAGATGAATGGGAATCAGTTTTCTGATCTGAAACATCTGAATCAGTTTTATTATGTGAATCGCTATCCAAAGGTGAAGAATATGAATGAGATTTAGAATTTTTATCTGAATGTTCTGTTTCAGTTTTGGGATAAGAAGAAGATGAATCAGATTTTTGCATTGATTTCTGGTCAGAACAATCCATTTTCTTTGTATCTGTTGCTACAGAAGGTGTAAAAGGTGATTCATCGAAAGTTGTAACTGGGGAAAAGAAAATGTCACTGAATGATGAATCATTGTGATTGTCCAAGAGAGGTTTCAGTGTGGAAGTATTTTCTTTGGGAGACGGTGGATTACATTCCGACACCCCCCCAGTTTTGTCAATAGGTGAAGTGTCAGAGTCTGAAAATGACTCCACAAGAGCTAAAACAGATGATTTTGTCACATCAGCAAACTTCATCTTGTCCAGTTCTATCTTGGATTCTGTTATCTGAGAGGTAGGAGTCAGGGACTCTTCCTTGTTTTTTAATGGATTCACATTTTTACTTTTCTTTTTAACTATTTTCTTTTTGGTTCTAGGCTGCAAATTGGCCTTTGTTTTTTTCTGTCTGGATGTCACAAACCTGTCATCAATGTTTGTTATGATTAGATCATCAATGTCTGAAGTGTCTGACAGTTTGGGGACCATGTCAAGAGTTATGTCTCCTGTATTGTCTGTCTGCTTCTCATCCACGTTGTGAGTTTGCTCTAGGGCTACATCAGGAGATGATGAATCAGAGGTTTCATTTCTACCATGTTCGCTGTCAGTGGATGCAGAGTATATAAGTTTCTTGGGTTGCTTAGTTTGACGTTTCATGCGAAACTTTTTGGCCTTCCTGGCACTGGGGCTAAGCCTGCCTTCAACAAACTGTAAATCCTCAGCAGAATCTGAGCCCGCCAACTGTTCATGGGCTAAATGTTTAGACACTTTGTTTTGGTTTTTGTCATCTGTAACATTTTCATCATCTCCATCATTTTCTGATTCTGACTGCCAGGCTTTACCCTGACCTAGAGTGTCACTGTGACTTTCAACAGCTTCTTCTGGCATGTTATCCAAATAGACATCTCCATTAAGTTCATCTAAAGAATCTGCATCACTCAAACTCTCCTGTATGTCAGGGGCTGGTACAGACTCTGAACCCTTGGTCTTCTCCTCTTCCTCCTTATGTGCAGGCTCCTTAGTCACCATACCAAACATACTCCATGGGTCCAGGCTAACAACAGTTGGAGGCTCTGAGAAGAAGTTGGCTTTACTCAGGGATATTTTAGAAACAGGACTTAGTAATGTTTTTTGAGAGACTTCCTCCTTGGAGGAGTCATAAGTGTCTTCTTGTTTTTTATCTTCACTGCTTTCCTCAGAGTCAGAGTCTATAGAGAAACAGAAAATAATTAAATAGTACTTTCTATAAGTATGATTTACTGCATAAAGAAAACAATAGAAAAAAACAATTACCTTGCTCCACTTCAGTAGATGACTCATTGTTTTCCTTATCATTGTCATTTGTGAAACTTACAAACTCCAGAGACTGGTTCTCAGTATGTAATATACTTTCTGATTGATAAGCTTCCCAGCTTCTTTGCAGGTCAGAGCTTAATGTTGGAGATTTAAGGGAATCAAGTGCACTCTCCCAAAGTTCATCATCACTGTCCAAGCTGTAAAAAAAATGACATTAGTTTTCAAATGAAATGACTAGTTTTGTGAGTGCCATCATTTCAAGCAGTAAACATTGGTGCTCATATTTAACAGGTGGCAGAATTTTATTATTTATTTTTGAGGTTATTGTTAAGAGATATTTACCCAAATTATAAATTTAGTTTCATGTCAAAACAAAATGTAACTTACTATTGAAGATTTAACATGTAATGTTTAAGCGAAGGTTTCACCTTAAAACCAAATTTTGTCTTAGAATACTACCACAGCCATGAAAGTTTCCAAATAATTTGATAAACACATAAAATGAGTAATAAATAAGTCAAATGTCAAGTTTGACATTTGGTATGATGTCACAGCTGTGTATTGTTTTTTTGTAATGCACAATTGTAAAACAAATTTCCTCACAGATAATAGAGATTATTATTGCTAACGAGTCAGTTTTGTTGGTGGTTATGCTAATGTGATCACTTTCTGAGTAGATGTTATTTTACTATTATAAAAGTGTTTATTTGGAAAATATGTAGCTAAGGTTCTAGAGATTAGTGTTTGATTGATTTATGTAACTGTTTATTTGTTTTAAGTCTTGTATTAACTTTCTGTCGACTCACAATCTCAGGGGTGCTTAGTATACTTATTAGTTTCTGTGCAATTAGTTCAAGAGGTCACATGTCCAGCACAACAAAACATTTACTTTACCTAGACAAATTCATATCACCATTAGAGCTAGATACACTTAGTACAATAATTAAAGAAGGTAATATGTAAAAAAAAACAACAATCAATTACTTTAACCAGCTGTGGCAAGGCACCATTATATATAGCTCCTTTTTGTCTCAGAAAGCAATGAATGCACCCATATAAGTCACTGGTTTTGGTTTTGTCTTGAGACTAATCAAGCCAATTCTAGAGAGGCAGACTTTGCTACAATCCGTGCATGTGTATGCGTCTGATTCAGGGCTAGCTGACAGGGCAGCTTTCTTTTTTTTTCTCTTTTTAAGGCCGCTTCGTTTCTCTCGCTCTCAGCGAGGAATGTCCAAGCACACACAGTCTGTCTCCATGCATTCTGGTCTTTGGATATTTCTTTCCCCATACTATCGTTGATGTCTGTGGCTCTCATGTCTCACTTGCAGATATCTCTATAGGTAAGTCTTGGGCAGCCCTTGTGTCTGACTCCCTCCACAAGCTCAGCATACAAGATAACTTTGGGGATTCTACCATCTGGCATGCGGGTGACATGTCCAAGCCTTCTTTGTGTCAGGAGAGCATACATGCTGTTCATATTGGCCTATCTCAAAACTTCCTGATTGGAGACATGGTCCTTCCAAGAGATGCTCATATGTTGTCATGGCCAGGGGTGTCAATGGGGATAAGCTTCTTTTGTCTATAAAATACTCCCAATGGCATGCGTCTCAAATAGCCTCTGATAAAGCACCCTCGTCTAAGATTGTTGTAAGTAACAATTCCAGCCATCAAATTTTCTTTAGAAACAAAGATAATCTTAATTACTTACAGTGGACGACACACAAAAAAAAGTTCTACTTCTATATGGGGTTGTGAAAATAATTAATTTCAATCAACACAGTTCTAATAAAATAAAAGATTAACACAAAAATCAGAATGTGAAAGTGCATTCTAATAACTTTAACTTCAAATAGTTCTCCAATACTAAACCTAATGATATTCTACCAATGTATTTCTTACTCTGAATATGAATCTGAGTCCGAGTCATCATCTCCATCAGATAGTGGGTTAGATAAGGAAGCTCTTAAATTGTGTTCAAACTGTTCCTCTTCTGACTCTTCTTCACAACCATCAAATGAAATCTCAAACTCTACTCTCTCTTGCATATTTTTATTTTCTGTCACATCTTTAGCAAGGAGATGTGGTGACAACTCAGAGGCTGAAGGAGAAAATCCCAATAAGGTACAACAGGCAGTGCACAAAGTACAGTCATGTACATAAACAAAATAGTCATTGGCTTGATATTATTTATAGATGCTCAGTGCACTCTAGTCCAAAATGTATTGTGTGGACATGGTGAGGAGGGGAGGGAAGCATCTGGGAGGTTTCCATGCTGCCATTAGGAGGCCCAGAAAAACACAACTCAGCTTGAGTCAAATCCCAATTAAAAATTCCTAGTCAACATCTGGATTGAAACTTAGCCAAATATCCCACATCCTTTAGTTGATAACATCAAACATTTTGTATAATTTCCAATATTAGACATGAAAAACATGTTTTCATGTAACACAGAATCTATTCATGAAATATTGACAATAGAAGCAGGTAACACTAGGAAGAACCAAGTGTTGGGTACAATATCTAGTTCCAAAACTATATTTCACTGCAGATTTGCACAATCAAAGTGAGTGTTTATTGTCAAGAATTACTGGGTGGCTCAGTGAGTAACACATTAGTAAAAATTGAAGAAACTCTGAAAGATATTTCTTCCTACCATGAACCATCCAAAACATCCCCAAAATGTTGGATATGACAGGTAGCTTTTTGGATCTTCAGGGCATTAAACCCCATTTTGGAAATTCACCCAAAAATCCTAATAAAACTAAGTGCAATTAAAAAACAAAATGAAAATAGCAAGAGTCAAATTAAAGATGATATTGGAAAATATGGAGTCACATAGCCATGAATGAACTACTGGTGAAAGACAAACCCAGCACCTTTTGTAAAGATGACTAAATAAATAGGATCAGGTTATTATGGCTTGCATTAAAGTAGTTTGGAGTTATGGAAATTTTGAAGGTTCATATTATGAAGACAATAAATTAAAGCATTACAAAACACTATTATAATTAATGAACTTACAATCTGTAATGTTGTCATTGAAGGCATTTAGAATGTCCACACTTAATGCTGAAGATGTGATTAACTCGGGTAACTTCTTCTAAAGAGAATTAAACAAGGAAATCTCAAACACACAAACAACTATATTATCAAAGGAAAAACAAAATTTTGTTGGCCAATATAGTATTGTTCAATTAGTATCAGGGTTCCCCCACCATTCTGAGATTAGAATTTCAGGAGATTTCCAGGAGTTTTCCAGGAGAAAATATTCGATTTCAGGAGCGGAAAAATGCGAACTATATCTATATTTAGTAATAAATATAAGAATTACCATATACAAGTATAAAAATTTATTTTTTTTCCTTTTCAAATTAGCAAATTCAAAAGTAACTGATTAAAGAGTAAAAAAGTACTTGTAAACCAATAAGCCTATTTGCACTACTCTCTCTATATATATTGCTTGTATTAGTCAACATTAGGAATTAATTAAAATCTCTAAAAACAAATTGCAATGTATAACACATTATCAATATCAGTTAACTATTTCAGTGGAAATCTCTTGCATTGATTGTTTTTATTAACAATAGCTGTCTTTAAATCTATAAAATCTAGCTCTGAATCATAAAGCTAGAAGTGAATTTGAAAGTAAAACCATGAATAGTTTAATTTTATATAGCAGCTTAGACTATATAGACCATATTACACTATACTCTAAGCCCCATCTACTTCACAATCTAGATTTATAAAACTAAAACTAAGAGAGAGATTCCAGAATCTAAGTAGATCTCTATTAGATCTAGAATTCTAGAAATATAATCTATACCATATATCATATACACTCTAAGGCCTCCACCCTAAACTAAAGACAGTAAAGTAGAATAGTAGGCCCTATATTCAGTATATACTATATTGGCTATATCACTATCTATATCTGTCTCTATCTAGAATCTAGATCTATCTATTTTTTTCTATACTATCTCTATCAAGTCAATCTAGATCTGACTAGACATCTACTTACTAGTCTAGTACTACTACTACTAGATCTAGATTGACTAGATCTAGATCATACTGATCATAGTAGATCTAGTAGACTAGATATAGATCTAGTCTATATCATATTATAATATACGGACTTAACGGATGTATTAGACTTAGTAGTACTACTAATAGATAGATCTAGTAGTTCTAGTCTAGGCCAGGCTATCTACTTTTCTAGATTTACTATTTACGGTCTAGTCTTGATTTTAATATCAAGTCTTTCTAGATTTAGATCTAGATAAAATAGATCTAGCATTTTCATTCTAATTCTAGATCTATCAAATCTATGTAGATCTTTTTTTTTTTTTTAAAATCACTTTTGATTTTTTTAAAGAGATCGAGATAGACTTAGAATACTGGTACTTAGATCTATGTATATATATGCTAGTGACTATTAAAGTAAATAAAGTATTAGAACTTCCATTTTAGGTTTTAATTCGCCATATTATTACGTTTTTATTAAAAGAAAGCCGACAATGCCGTTTTTTTTTCTTAATCGCCCATAGGATTGGCGATTTTCATATTGAATGACACCCAAAAAATCAATTTTGTATATTTTTCAGGAGATTCTTATGACTTTTCAGGAGATTTTTAATAATTTCAGGAGATTTCCAGGCATTTTTCATATCTTTTGCAATTTCAGGAGATTTCCAGGAGCTCCTGAAAAATCAGGAGGCCACGGGAACCCTGTAGTATGTAATTCAATGAAAAATGATTGACTAATTTTATTTATTGGCTTTATTATAATAAAATGTTAACTACTTAATATATATTAAATAAGAATATATGTAATTATCCTTGGCAAAATGTTTTACAGCAAAACATTATAACAACAGCAAACAAAATGCACATTGATACCAGAGTTTCCCTCTAGCATTACATGTAAAGCTTACATCAGAAAGTTGGCTTTTATTCAACAATTGAATTGCCCAAAAAATTGTTTCCTACATCAAAAGAGTTCTTGTGACTTTTGTTTTTGCTAATGGTGACTTGTATTTTTTTCATGATAGTCAAAGGTTAAAATTGTCTGCTAAAGGGTGTTTTTTTTTTTTGTTTTCATATTTGCAATCTTTAGCTTTCTAAGTAATGTTTTTTTCAAATAGATGTCTAAGTTTGTTGTTTTTTTCTTTTTTGTTGCCAATGATCTTACTTGCAGCATTTACGATTTTATTAAGTTTCTATAAGTTGTTTTGTTTAATGTTCAGATTGTCAAACTAGGTATACACACTTATATTTTGAAGTCAAGATTACAAAGTAATAAAAATGTAAACATACTGAAGTTTTTTCTTCTAGACTTTTTCTTTGTGACTTGATTCTTAACTCAGGTAGAGTATGTCTAAAACAATAGAATTTAACTGTGGACACAAAATATAAAATAGAAATAGTCACAGCCTACAAAACATATTTTTTAACACTGCAGTCAACATTTTGGTAACAGTGACAAAATATAAATTTTGGTAACATATCAGTGACAAAATATAAAAGTTAAGAAATAAAGAAATAGAGTTTAGTAGCTCTTATCATGGCAAGGCAGGCACTTGATTGAAATCTGCTAGGAAAGAGGAAAGTGGGCCGGCCCAAGCAAACCTGGAAGAGGTCAGTCATCAGCGAGATTGGGGATACTGGAATGCCTTGGGAACAGATGAAGAAAGCAGTTGCTCAGAAATGAGTTTGGTGGAAAGGTGTGGTTGCAGCCCTAGGCTCGCCTTGGAGTTCACAGGATTGACTCACTCAGCTCTATCAAGATAGCTATGATTCAATCTTAAGCAAAATCCCTCTTTAAAGACCCAATTTATTTATTCTACCATGACTGTAACAATTTAGTCTAAAACTGAAATATATTCAGATATGAGAGAAATGACTTATTTACTCCATATATAATAATGTAGAAAATCTGATTTAGTTAGTATCCCTATTACAAGATAAGTATCTCTATCAAGAATAACATTAAAAATACCTTGAGTATAATATTAAAATTTAAAATGCCTGGTTTAGTATCTGTATCAAAAGAGTAATGATATATAAAATACCTGATTTAGTATATATATATATATATCACAAAAGTAATGACATATAAAATAGCTAGAGTAATGATATTTAAACTACCTGGTTTACTATCTCTATCACAAGAGTAATGATTCAATCTCAAACTAACTCCACAGTGATCACACTTGAAACAGTTGCGATGAAAGAATTCTCCCTCAGCACTCATTCGTTCCATCAGGTAGACTCTTTTGTGACAAAAAGAACAAAATTCACTTTCAGGCTTCGCTGCTAGCAGGGTAGGTTGACCTTTCTAAAACAAATGGTAATATAGTGTAGAGTCATTACAATACACCCTAAGCATAATTAAACTTCAATTTGATGTTAATCTGACTTTTTTTAATTGAGCATAAGATTATACATGTGAATATAAGTTGCATCCCTACATGGACTTAAAGAACATAAAGTATTTCCTTTTCACTTTGTTTAATTCTTTTACATAATAAAATAGCCCAACAAATAATAGAAACATATTAAAGCACATACCAATTTTCTGATTAACTCTGGTGGTTGATTTCCTTCAATACTCTTGAACTTTGACACTAACAAGTCTGCCATTGCTGTTACACTGACAGCACCTGACCTTTCTTCATTTTTGTTAACCTTCAACCTGACATCGTCAGCTTTACGGTTCAGTTGAAGCCGGTTGGCTATCTCACTCATTGGTAATTTGTTATATTGAGTCAATTCTACATCAATTTTCTGAAATGATATATCCATATTGTTTTGTATAAAAAAAAAAAAAGTGCTGGAAGAAAAACATCTTGGCAACATAAGTGCAGTGTTAGCAAAGTGCTAGAAATTTGATGACTAGAAAACGTACCTCTTGTCTGTCCTTCTTTTTCTTGGACCCAAAAGTCAATTCATCACTAGTTTCTTCTTGCTCTTTTCGCTAGAAGAAATGTAAACTGGTTTTTATAGGCCAAGATGATAAAGGGAATGCTAAACAAAACTTTATTTCTTATTTCGCTTACCTTTTTTGACCTTGATTTTAATTTCTGTAAGATTGAAAGATGTCTCTTTGGAGACTGGGAAGGTTTAGGCACCAATGTCTCCATGGGTAAACTTTTCCTTTTTGCTTTGGCTGGAAGGGGGATAGCTAAAGAAAAAATATGATTAATTTTGTCACTATTTCAAATAAGATAGTAAGTTTATTTAAAGAAAGGCCCATTTCTAAAAACATAACATATTTCAAATTTACAAATCTGTACATATCTCTTAGTTTAAGGTTATTTCATGGAGCTTACTTTTTTCATTAAAAAAAAACAAACTATCAAAGACTAGTATCTTAGTAATTATTTACTTTCTGTTTCACTATTATAATCTTACATTTGAATGACTTAACTCATATACTAGTAAACATTTATGTTTAAAGATGAAATGGTAATTTATCTGAATAAATAAAATAATTTGTAAGTTTAAATGTTTGGCTTTTATATTTAAAAAACAAACAAACAAAAAAACTAAAAGGTTCCTTCAAAAGTAGAACAAAACAAAAAAAAATTGTTTTTATTAATTTTAAGAAAGTGTTGATGTTGACTTGAGTATAATTTTAGTCCAAGTATTTTTGTTCTTGCTCTGTGACATTGAAGACGTGATACCAGCCATTAGTTTGTTGACACCTTTGGTTTTTCTTCATTATCACTAATAAATAAAAATAAATTTAAAAAAGTGTTGTACTCACTGGAAGGCAATGGCTCATTTTTAAACAACTCATAAAACTGAGATAAATAAGAAATCATTGTAAGTTTATCAGGGGCTTCATGTTTGGCCATATCTTCACCAGTCATGACAGGAGTAATACCCAATTCTTTTTCAGCAGTAGTGAAAGCCTGTAAAAGTCAACACCAACTTTGTCATACCATTGATTCTTAAAGTCTGAAAGTCATTAATACTGTTTGTATCAATATCTTTACATTGGTAAAAAGCTTCATATGAAGAGTATTTAAAAAAACTAACAAAACTATTCAACACACCAAATGGTTATTAGCAGCAACTTCACATTCCATAAGTAATGTGTTTTGACTGAAACAGAAAATTATAAACAGATTAAAACTAGAATTAAACTGTATGGGCAACTCATTAAATCACATACTATAACTGTTTTCAACGTTTTCCTAACAGAGTTTACAAAACTAATGTGTCCACTTACATCAGTTTAGGTCGAAAGGAATGAATAAGAGCACACAGTGCCAGACCACTTCTCCAGGAACTTGTGAAATCCACAATATGTACATCCCTGTACTTGCCAGTGTTGAGAACTCTCTGACACCAACGCAACAAAGTGTAACTGTCAATTGTCAGATCTGCTGGAACCGAAAAAAAATAGTAGACAAAGTAAGGACTTGTGATGTAATGTTAAAAGTAGACAAAATAAGGTCTTGTGGTGTAATGTTAAAAGTAGACAAAATAAGGTCTTGTAATGTTAAAAGTAGACAAAATAAGGTCTTGTGGTGTAATGTTAAAAGTAGACAAAATAAGGTCTTGTAAAGTTAAAAGTAAATAAAGTAAGGTCTTGTGGTGTAATGTTATGAAATGTGATGAAATGTTAAAAAGTAGACAAAGTAAGGTCTTGTGGTATAATTTTTAAAAGTAGACAAAGTAAGGTCTTGAAGTCTTGTGATATAATGTTAAAAAGTAGACAAAGTAAGGACTTGTGATGTAATTTTTAAAAGTAGACAAAGTAAGGTCTTGAAGTCTTGTGATGTAATTTTTAAAAGTAGACAAAGTAAGGTCTTGAAGTCTTGTGATATAATGTTAAAAAGTAGACAAAGTAAGGTCTTGAAGTCTTGTGATGTAATTTTTAAAAGTAGACAAAGTAAGGTCTTGAAGTCTTGTGATGTAATTTTTAAAAGTAGACAAAGTAAGGTCTTGAAGTCTTGTGATGTAATTTTTAAAAGTAGACAAAGTAAGGTCTTGAAGTCTTGTGATGTAATTTTTAAAAGTAGACAAAGTAAGGTCTTGTGATGTCACATTAAAAAAGACAATGTAAGATCTTGTTTAAAAAATAGACAAAGTATGGTCTAGTGAAATGCAGCTATTAAAAGCTAGAAGATTTAAAGACTTGACTTTCTAAAAACATCTCTGAAATCAATAATTTTAAACTGTTCATCTTCAGAATCTAGGATACAACTAATCAATGAGGTCCTTTTAAAAAATACATTGAAGTTTTGGCTCTGGCCTGTTCTTCAAACTTAAAGTTACCAGATGTGTCCTTGAAGTTATCAGATGTATCTTAATTCCACAGTTACCAAATATATGTTTGGACAGCGTAAAGAAAGATCATAGTACCAGTCTAACATTGCTATTAGCAGTAAATTGTTTAACTTCACAATGTGACCAATATTTTAGTTCCCATGAAAACAAGAAAGCATAAATAAAGCATGAATGATTTAAGATAATACTAACTGTTTAGGGTTATAATACTAGTTTAGAGATACCTGGTATTGATGTGTAATTCTCAATATATCATTTACAGAAATTAAAACTAATTAAGGTGACCAAAGCACTGTCATTCCTATTACCATTAGGTACTTTGTTTGCTGCAGCCACTGCTGAGATATCTTCTTCCTCCAATTCTTTCTCATCAAACACACCACCTTCATATAGATGCTTCACCTGGTTTGGTTTGATGGCTCTCACATTCAAGTTTGGGTACCTTAAAAAATATTGTTGAATCTATTTGTAAGGTGTAGGAGAAAATCCATTTCTAAATCAAAAAATTATATCAAAAGTTACCATCAAATAGCAATAACAGATTATTAAAGTCAAAGGCTCCAAGATTTGTAATGTAAGTACGCCTTCTCTGAATTTGTGTCAACATATTTAGAACAAACACTAGAAACCTTGACAGTGCTCCCTTTGAGAAATGCACAGCAACATCCCTTTAGAGCAATTCATCCAAATGGCACAAACTATACATGAATACTTGTTGAACACTAACAAATGACATATAAAAAAACAGGGGAAGCTATTTCAAGTACCTTGTGTTGGGATCTATGCTATAGGCATTGTGATTCTTGTGTAAGTAACTGGGTGTAGTCTGAGACAGAACTGTGAAAATACTTTCTCGCTCTGCTAAAACCTTTAAAGGACTGCAGCCTAAGGCCCAGCTTCTTATCATCCATGCAGCATCAAAGGCACCAAGAAATCCTCTAGCACAACCAGAGCCAGTGGGCCAAAATGGCTAGAAAATAAATTGAATTTGAAAATCTAAAAAAAAAAAAGTTTATCATGCTGGTAACAAAATCAACCAGTAAACATAAGTCTAATAAAAGAAGACCATGTAAATTGAAATCAAGTCTACTCTTCTTAAGTATTCGGAAGCCAAGGTTTTTACCTCCAACAATGTGTCACCAACAAGTCCCATCAATAAATGATGCCCATTTTTATAGACAAATCTGGAGGCATTCTCAGCAGCAAACATGGACGTGAAATCAAACATAGCCACATCAGCCTGGCCATAATGATTGACAGCATATTCTAAACTTGGCAGTTGGTAGTTAGTGGAGAAGTCAGCTGCTTCACGTGCGAATGCCATAAGTGCATCTTGATTAACATTGGACCGATCAAGTAAAGCAACAGTATCAGCAAAATCCTTTCAAACAAATAAAAACAGAAATATTTATAAAATTTATACAATTGCATTATAATTGAATTGCATAATTTAATGAAATTCTTAGGATAAAATGTGTACATTTGGCAGAAATAACAAAATGTGATATCTAGGCAGTGTGTTGTGTACTAAATGAAACAAGTACTGGAATATTCTGCATTGGTAACAGAGATCCAATATTTGTAGAAACTTTAAAGTAAATTTAAAACAAAGTATTTCATGTAACAAAAAATAAAAATTTTGTTTCTGAATGTTTGTCCTGAACAACTAGTTAGAAATTCAAAGAAGCAGAAGCAAGAATATTTTGTAAATTTTAGTTTTATCTTAGCCAACAATATAAAATGTTCAAGGCTTCTCAGGTTCAATTCTTACCTCTTTCAGTACACCCTTCTCTAACAGACTGGCTTTTTTAGCAGTCATAACAAAATAATGAGTATCATCCTTGTAATAAACAATATTTTCAAGATCAATTCTGGTCTTCTCTTTCAAATCAAGAAAAAATTTCTGGTTGAATATAAAAGCCACGCCACTAATCTCTTCCACCCTAGCTTCTGCTTGTGTATTTCTGTTGATGAAATTGGCAGTGACTGCAATAGCCAGTTTGCCACGAAATTCTTTACGCCTGAAGCCTATGAGATAAAAATAGTAGACATGATCAGAAACTACTTGATGTTATGTAAGAAAAACAAAAATGTATGAAGTAAACTTCTCACCTGGTAAAGTATTTCTCTTGCCATCAGCAGCAATGAGAACATTGAACTCATACTCTGAGACTGGGTGATTATCTGGTAACACCTGACAGTGCCAACCTGCAAGTCAAGTAGTAAAGCATTGTAATATATTACAACAGATCTTTTTGATTGTAGAATATTTCAAATCTGACATAGATCTCTAGGTTAAGCTATAAAAGTACACTTTCTTGCTTTAAATATATATTTTTTAAAATGTTAAATTTCAACAAGATATTCAATTCCATTGTTTGGTATGCTTTTTTTCTTTTCATTTAGTCTGCAAGTAAAACGAAATTGAATTCATACTGTATATACTAATGTTATTATTGATTAGTAATATAAAATAAACCTTAAAAAAAAAAAATACATCCCAGGAAATGCAATTTTAACAAACCTGTACTCTGATCTATAGGAGGTTCCACCAAATGTTGAAATGTCACATTAACATGAACTTCGACACCAAGCAATAAGGCCACCTTCAACAGTATACACTGCAACTGTCTTATACCTAAAATAAAGAATAGTTAATTGCAGAAATAAATATGGTTCAGATAATGCTATTTAATAAAAATCCACAAGAATTTCAGATTATATTATAATATATATGTTTTTCTCATAGAACAGGTTGTATAGTTCTTTTTAGTGGATTTTAAGAACTTTATACTAAGAATATATTCATTCATATTTCTTTTTAAGTGATTTAATTCAGAAGATTTTCTTTCTAATAATTAAAGACATTATCTCAAATTTGTACATATTTTGACAATAAGATTTTAGATATTTTAGGTGGTATGTTTTTTGAACAAAGTCTAATCATTCTAGAGTGTCTAATTATGAAAAAACACTTTTTATAATTTATAAATTCTATATTTATAATATAATTTATTACAATTATCACATTAATGACACATACTTTAATGGCAATGTTTAAAAAAAAAAAAAAAATTATGTCTCTACATAATTTAATATGAACTTACTAATGTGATCTATGGCTCCAGCACAAAATTTTCCAAAAAACTTCTTGGCCCCTAGGTTTCTAAGATCAGTAATTAGAAAAGGCCATAGATGAAGAACATTGTTCCTAGAAAATCTGTCTCTTTTTTCCACCAAAACTGTTTTAGCACCAAGTAGAGCACATTCTATAGCAGTCCTTAAACCACAAGGACCTGATCCTATAACAAGCACCTGCTCAACAAAGACAGAACTTCTAAATGTTAGATTTAAAGAAAGTTAATCTTCCAGCAAAGAGGTGATAAAGGGAGTTGATTGTGTCCATTAGTATACAAGATTTTGTTCCACAACTAAATATTTTCACTGTACATAAAAATAAAATGGACTAAAAATGAAAATGTGACAGAAAAAAGAATACAGAAAGCTGTCAGGGTATGAACCTTTAATTTTTTGCAACATAGCTAGAAAGACAGCAGGTTAATCTACTTGATTAGAGACATCCACTGGAACAACTGATTGGTAGAATTATATGGCCTAACATCCACCACTCTGGTGTCAAATATTGCCAACACTACCGGAAACTAAATCCTATGTCTGCTATTTTTGAACACACAACAAAGACTTTTAGATTTATTATTCTCTACAATGAAATGTTAAACACAGATTTACTTTATAAATAGTCATTTTAGCAAGGTTGCAGTCAAACTGAATATTATAGCGCCAAGGTCCAAGATGTCAACGTTTTTTATACAGCAGCGGTGTATCCCTTTCTAGGAGAATGTGGCATGTTGACAAAGGGGGACAAAAAGGTGGCCTTTTGCTTTTCAAGCAAAAATAAAACAGTTTAATTTGCACTGTTGTTATAAATTCATATTTCAGAATTAACCTTTTCAAGCCACCAGCCCAATGTATTGGTCTGCACGTAAATAACCCTGCCAGCCTGATATATTGGTCTGACGCACCTTACCCGAGACTGACAGTCTGTAGGAGTTCAGGGGACGTAAATGAGGGTCCAAGGGTCAATGACTTTAAGAGACATTTGAAAAAATAATTAAATTAACATCGTTTCATCTCCAGTAACAAGACAAACTCAAAATATTCTTTTCAAGAAGACATTTCAATATGTCTTTGTCTTAACCAAAAATATAACCTGTCTTTCTAACACCAGAATGCTCTAATTTATCCAAAGTGACATGTATTCTGTTCAAGGGTGAGGATGATCTTATGAGGATCAAGACCCATTACAAATGGACATGCTCTTCTGAATTGAATGTCTCTCACATTGGTATTGGTTCTAAAGCTAAGCGAGACTTTAGTTTGTGAGAGAGGTGCCTTTAGTATAAGTTTGAATATCACTGCTCTTTATGTTCTGCACATATTCTTAACAAACTATGTTCATTTAATGGTGCTAATTCATCTCTACTCAATTACTGCTACTTTGGCTTCAACAAGTTTTTTTTGTAAGATATGATACACGATATTATTTTAAAATTTCAGAAAGCTTTGTTTGTTTAAATCATATAAAATGGTAAATAAATTAACTTACTTTCATATTGGCGCATGCTTGCTGCTTTTTGTAATCTCTATGAGATGCACGTTTATCCAATTTGGCCCACAAATTCTGTGCTTTCCATGAGCCCTTCAATTTTGTCTTTAAAGTAGCATAGAAGTGTCTATGGTCTGCATGTCTCAATTCAGTTACATCCAGCAACTGATTAAAAGATGTCAAAATTGACTTACAAGTGACTGCTGAGATAAATTGATCAAAAATCTGCTCACATGAAGTACCCAACTCTTCATTAGCAGTGCCAGTCATGATTCGATGATCTAAATAAAAAAAAAAGAAAACATTAAACCTGAGTGACTCTTTATGGTCATAACAAGGTGTATATTATGCTGAATAAAAAATAAAATACTATATATATATATATAATGTAACTTATCTAATATAAAGTAGAATGTGAGGCGTATAGAAATCAAAACCACTTGACCCATCTTAATAAAACTTGGCAGAAATGTTCCTTGGGTACTAACTTAGACTGTATTTTATGGATGTAGGCCATGTTTACATGCTGTGTCTAAATGATGAAACAAGACCGAGAGGTCACGCATGCGCAGCAGAGATGAACATCCCTATATCTAAATTAGCTCTCATTCAAGAAAACTTTATTTTGTTATTTTACACATGAACATACAAATATGTGTCTATTCATTTCATTATTTGATGCACATTAACCTTCAAATTTGAGTTTACAAAACATTTTTTACATAAAATCATTCGCTCTAAATGTTAATAGCTTTAAACGTCTTGACACACTTTTCCATAACTTGCGGCACCATTGCTTACATTACGAATGAAATTAACGTCAGAGGTCATAATATCGAGCATTATAATGGTATATTATTAAACTAATAAACTACTTACATAATGCAATTTACTTTCCAATGTGTTTTTTTAAAGCATTTAAGCCTACAGTTACCAATTCGGTTTAATTTTAAGTCTTTATTTTCAATTTACTTTTTTCTTTAAGATTTACTTATGCGCATTTACACCTCTTAGCAATTTAGCTACGAAATGATGAATGAAACACGGCTAATGTATCTAAGTCAACACATTACACCTACTTTTAGGTCGACACAAGCTCACATCACAGTGTTTATAGTCTTTTACTATTTTCACTATTTATTGACTAGACCACTAAGGCATTCAAATTGTTTAGATTCTAAATCTAGAGCTACATAAAATTAAACTAACAATGTTGTATAAACAACTACATTAATGCGTTTTTAGGTCTAAATATATTAACATAAAATAATTAATAAGCTTATTGAACCTTAAATTCATTCTTAAAATGATAGATCAAGAATGTTTATTGAAAGTAGATTATTGTACTTAATTTAAACAAATGAATCTAAGTTTAATCTAGGTCAAACAGTATAATATATTAGACTCTAAATCTAGATCTCAATATATATGCAAGCAAATCTTTTTGTAACAAAAATAGAATTTGGTCGATTGGCTATTTCAATAGCACTATTCAAACCATTTTAACATTCACGCATTCGCTTTACTTATTATTTTGTTTAATTGTTTCTAATTATTATTATAGCTTTTATATAGCGCTACTTTCATGCGTATAGAATGCTTAGAGCGATATGTAATATATGGTCCATTCACTTTTGTTTCCGTGCTGCCTTTAGGTACTCAGTAAACACAGCTCAACTCGAATCAAGTGTTGAGCCTCCTTCATAGGTAGCCAAACCAAGCCAAGTTCAAGCGTACTCAGCCTCTTGACCACGATTCCCACAAACTATTCTAATGTACTATATCAGTGACACACAAATTGAGACCTGCGGGCAACATATGGCTAGTTATTACTATAATATAATCTATATATTACTAGAGTGTAACTAGATCTAAAATATCTAAATTAGAATCTAGATGATGTAGAATGTAGATCTTTAAGTACTTTGTATAGCCTATAGAATCTAGTCATCTATCTAGTATCTATATAGTCTAAGTCTAGATCTATAGGCTTATATTATTTACTAGTATAATTAAAGTATAATATATATATATATACTTAATATACTATATATATTTGACCACAGCGACCAAAATCTTAGTCTACAACGCCAGTATTGTGAGCACTCTCCTTTATGGCAGTGAAAGCTGGTCAACATACATGTACCAAGAGCACAGATTGAATAGTTTCCACTTGCGCTGCCTGAGACGCATAATGGGCATCTCTTGGAGGGACCATGTCTCCAATCAGGAAGTTTTGAGATTGGCCAATATGAACAGCATGTATGCTCTCCTGACACAAAGAAGATTACGCTGGCTCGGACATGTCACCCGCATGCCAGATGGTAGAATCCCGAAAGATATCTTATATGCTGAGCTTGTGAAAGTAGTCCGACCCAAGGGCTGCCCAAGACTAACATATATAGAGATGTCTGCAAGTGAGACATGAGAGCCACAGGCATCAGCGAAAGTATGTGGGAAAACATAGCCAAAGACCGGAGACAGACTGTGTGTGCTGGGACAACCTTTGCTGAGAACAAAAGAATTGAAGCGGCCTTAATCAAGAGGAAAAAAAAAAGAAAGCTGCCCTGTCCGCTAGCCCTGAATCAGAGGCATACACGTGTATGAATTGTGATTATTGTGGCAAAGTCTGCCGTTCTAGAATTGGCTTGATTAGCCACACCAGATTCTGCCCCGTCTCAAGATTAAGCCAAAACCAGTGACTCATTTGGGCGCATCCATTGCCTTTCGAGACAAAAGGAACCATATATACTCTCACTCCTTAGCCTAGGTAGTCTAAGACTGGACTCTCTAGCCAGAATTAATATATTATATATTGAATATTGTATAGTATAGATCTAATATTAATCTCTAATCTAGATATATATAATATTATATTTATAGTCTAATCTAGACACCAAAAGGGTCCTTCGATGTATTGTTTTACCATCTAGACTTAGTTCTAAAGAGTTTCTTAGAGATAATCTAGAATTGTAGAGTATCTAACTGCATTTAACTGCAATCTTGAATCTAGATCTAACTATTCTAACTAATCTAAGTATTCTTAGTCTTACCCACAGGCCCACACTGGCCACAGCCCACAGCCACAGTTACATAAGTTTGACTCTTGAGCTTAAACTAAAAGTCAATTAAGTCTAAGTGATAATCATAATCATTATTTAATGATTTATGACTATGTATGATCATAGTTGATCATAGCTAACAACACAATAACTTGAATAACAAAATAAATTTTTTTTTTAAATCAAATTAAATGTTACTGTAGACTGTAGTGTAGATTACTCTTTTACAGTAGAGTAGACTGTAGTCGTAGTGTAGAGATTAGTGTAGATTTGTAGATCTAGAAACTGTCTAGTCTAGAATCTAGATTTTCTAGTTAGACAATTACTAGTACGTTTAGTCTAGAGTCTAGTTTAGATCTAGAATCTAGTATGACTCTGTATGACGAATACATTTGAACGGCGCCTGGTGCAAAAAAAAATGTTTAAATTTAAATTAGAGTTAATTAGACCAAGATCTAGACTAGATATGATCTGATAGATCTAGATCTAGGTCGTAGGCGTAGGACTACAACACAGTTTGTTTTGTTTTCCCATTCATGAATGCATTTTTCTAGATATAAATCTATTATTAGCCGCCATATTTTAGATTTTGTTTAGGCATACATTTGTTGCCAGATTTTTATTTCAAGTTTCCGTCAATCCCTAACCTTCTCTTCTTATTCGTGAGTCATAGACTAGATACTAAACAGAATAACCCACAAACTGCGACGCCCACGTTGGAGCTCGACAAAAGCCACTTTGTATCCAACCTTGTATTACTTGTAATATAGCAATATATGAATATAATAATAATAGCATGACGCGTAGGACGTAATCATCTTCTTTTTTAAAGTAATTTCTGTATTATATAAATACAAGAACTATCTTCATTAGAAAGGATCCATTGAATTATCTGGTATACAGGCCGGCCCGGGTACGCTGTTCTGCCTCAACGTGGCACCCGGGTGGTAACGGTTACTTGAGGGTTTAACTAGGCTAAATGAATGGCGAAACAATACTCCCGTGGGGATGCCCACGGGTAAACGAGCACGGGCGGAGTTGCAAAAGAGTCCCAATAAACCTGTCACACATCCATGCGCTGTTCCTCAAGGGACCGTTACATCGAGTCCCCCACGGTATAACGAAGGAAAATGGCGGAGGCTCCCGGTGTCCTCGGCCTTCGGCCATGTTCAGCCAAGCATGCGTCCGGGGCCAAAGGTATTGGAAACAGCAATGCTTTACATAGGCAATGACTCGGTTCTCTCTCAAACAGAACAGTGTGTTCACGCAGTTTTTTTTTTTTTTTTTACTGTTTGGCGTCCAAACAGTTTTTTTTTTCAAACTTTGAGCTCGAAGAGCCTTCGGCTCAACTCTTAAGATGATCAAACGGTATACAGGCCGGTGAAAGGGATCTCTTGTTCGCTTTTGCTGGCCTTAGGGTTCCAAGTGCGATGCACAACTTTACACAATTTCAAATGGTGACTTATTGAGTTTGAACGTCCTAAGAAGAACGCGGTCAGAAAGATTTTAAAAAAAAAAAAAACTTTCTTTAGAAAAATTTTTAGCTGCGTGTAAATTTTAAAGTTGATAGCTGATGATGTAAAGGTCATCTGATTATATGGGCCACGGTTAACGACTGTATCATATGACAAACATAATAACCAAACGCCTTTACTTTCCCCAACTAATGTCAGGTCAGAGGCGCCATAAAGATCCCAAAATTAAAAATCCGTCTTTACTTCACCAGGATTCCAATTCCGATTCCGGACTCTCCGATTCGGAATCAAAGGGCTCTACCAATCATGCAGCTACCGCGCCTTTAATGTTTTCAAATAGTGTGATCTAATGTTTCTAACTTTTTAAAAAATCGTATCTTATAAGGTCTAAATTACAAACGTTTCTTCATAAGAGAAGATAGAATATGCCTAATTATGCCCTACGTGTATCCACTTGTTAATCTAGTCGTGCATATTAATTAGGCCTACACACTTAAAACTCATTGGTTTTCCTGGCTGATTCAAGCAACCCATTCCATGCTCTGGTGCACTAGGGAAGAAAGAAACATTATTACATTACAGCAGCACCACAGTAAAACTGTCCTCTCTGGAGCTCGTTTCTGGGCCTTAGATTAAGGGATCATGGGTGGCCCATATGCCATGGTCCGTCGCTCGACCTTGTTGACGTAAGACCGCAACGCATAAGCATTGCATTTAACACCAACTGATTTGGTATAGCCTAAATCACTAAACTTGAAGACATTCAGGACAGAAATAAAACAACTTAAAAGCAATAACAGATAAAACACGAAACACTAAATATAAATCATAGCATACCAATACAGAAACTAAACAGTTTAAATTTTAAAGCCCAGATTTTAAATCATCAAGGCACATTCATTATTATATAGCGATCTGAATCTGATATATGCATATGCTAGGCAGACAAAGGTATTGGCAGCTGCAATGATAAGGCAAACTACTGCTAGAACTCTGCTCTGAAGCAAAGCTTGCAATCACCAACACAATAGGGCCTATACCAACAAAACAAAAAAAAAAAAAACGGGTAAAACCACCTGGAAGCATCCTCGCTTAAAATACTGCACCTGCTGGGTTACTTGCTAGTAGGGCAGTGCGATGCTAGAGTAGAGAGGTGTTACACACCAGAGTTGGCCAATGCCAAGCTCCGACACGAACCACCGCCTTGTTTGGGCTTAGATAAACTTTACCACCAGGATTGTCAGGAAAATGGCTTTTTTTATGGCAAGGAAGCATATAAATGTTGATAGACTGGGAGATTGATCTCAAAAAGCCTCATGACGATGATCCAGTAAGTAAATGGAAACAGCTAGAACCGACACTGCAGGACGCGATAGCGTGCAGCACATGCAATACAATCGGGAAATTCGAGAGCTATCAAAGAAAAAAAAACACAACTCCTGTCTCTGTCTTGAAAACCTAATAACATTTCAATTAGATCACTCATTGGATCACTGGAATCGCTGGCAAATAGATTAAAGATCTATTCATCAGAAAATTGTAAGAGCGGAGCTCGATGAATAACCAACATTTGAGGAAGTAGGCATTGCAATGAATAAACTAAAAAACAAAACATAGCGCCTAGTTATGCCTTCTGTCAGAAGTCTGCTTGATATGGGGAGGAGTGTGCCCTAACAGATAGACTAACAACCTGTTCACTGTCTATGCTGGGAAAACCCGTTGTTTCACCTGACCTTCGAGATATTCCTATTTAAAAAGGGTAACTGATCACTCTAGGGATAACTCTTGTCAGTAGCAGAAAATATCTTTGCACGATTCATATTTAATTAATCGGATTAACCAAGAGCCAATGTGGCATTAGAGCTGCTAAAAGTACATTCGACATATTATTCAAGAACAATACAGAGAGCAAAACCTGGACCCGTACGCAGCCTCGCAGCTTTTGTGGGTCTTACTTATGCTTTTGAACGATGATTTATAATAGAATTGTAGGCTTATCCACGCTCGGTTGCCTTCGAAGGTTCCTATCTATTCTCATCATCTTAATGAGGAACAAAAAGGCCACATCAGACACAATAGCGACCTGATCATTTCCCATAGAGAATAGCATAAAGCAGATTTGTGTAGTTGCTCTAACTCTTTTCGCTATTTTTTCTATAATGCTGGGTCAATAAAGCAGCGACTGCACGAAGGCACCTACATCAGGTTCCGCTCAGATGGCAATGCGATCAACCTTCGGCGCCTATTTCCCCATACTAAAACAAAAGAGATAATCGTCACAGAGCTTCTCTATACCAATAATAGCGCCTTACTTGGTCACACCGAGCATGAGCTCCAGCTCGCCTTCAACGAATATGTGTACTCTGCATAATAAAACTCTGCACAATAAAACTAGGGGAAATAGAACAGAATTCATAGTTCAGAGGTTATCCAATAAAATCTACTTAGCCCCACAGATTATCGTGAATGGACATCTCCTCAACGTGGTAGACTACTTTAAACAGGGCCGCCGCGATGGTTGTGGCCGCATGCGTGCAAAATTTTAAAATGCCGCCCCAGCCCCCTTTTTAAAAAAAAAAGAATCATTAGGACTGAGATGGACACCTATTCTTTGATTGAAATCCATTTTTTTTAAATTTCACAAAAACGAGTCTTTTTTTTTTCCGAAATAGTGTTGCCTACATACATTTTAATCGTAAAAGTTTCTTCCTTGAGATAGAATGGACCTCATTCATCAATCGTAAACAAACAACATTTAGCCACGTGATCCTCTATCTCTTCTATACAAATTACGATCTAATTTTAATACACAGTGGCAGTGGCGTAACTAAGGGGGGGAGGGGGGGAGAAATTTTAAATCCCCCCGGGCCCCCACCTAGGGGGGGCCCCCAGGGGCCCCCAAATGGGTGTCCGAAATTTATTTGTAAATACATAAATTAATATATTTGATTGACAAATAGTGTCAACGGGTGTCTTTTTTTTCAACATTTATGGATTAAAAATTTATCACAAAGACTAAACCTAGATCTAGGTCTATCAGTACGTTGACTTTGTTGACATTTTAAAAATATTTTTTCCCACAGAGATCAAAGTTTTTTTTAAAGTTGGTTTTACATTTTAAACTTTGTTGCCACGAATAAAACTGCATGATATACAGCGAATTCCAGGTATCTTGTTACCTTTACTAATAATAGATCTAAATGGCGAGTATTTTATGGCTACACTAATTAACCTTGAAACAAAATTTACAGAATCGAGTATAACAGATCCAAAAGTTATTCTTAATAATGCAAGAATAGTCCATTATTCGGGTTTGGCGTCTATAATTTCA
Source organism: Biomphalaria glabrata (assembly GCF_947242115.1). Classification (NCBI taxonomy): domain Eukaryota; kingdom Metazoa; phylum Mollusca; class Gastropoda; family Planorbidae; genus Biomphalaria; species Biomphalaria glabrata. The sequence continues at coordinate 21,869,219 of NC_074716.1, forward strand.
GAATTAAACTTCACACTCGAGTTATTACCCCTCTATTCATCTTTCCTCAATCCAATGGAAACTCTATTTTTATTTCCATCTAATCCTTTTGCTTTCGCACAAAACATAAACAACAAACAATAACGTAATATCATATAATATTAGCACATCCTTCCTTTTGAAGTTATTATCACACCCTTCATTTTAAAGTTCTTAAGAGTGGTATCTACCATTTGCGGGGCCCTATGCAAAACGGATCGCGCGGGGCCTAGTCTGGGTAGGGATGAGCATAATGTCAATATTTTTTTTTGGAATTAGAAAATAGGCCTACTTTCGTCTTTGCAATACATTTTTATCAAATGAAAGCTCGCAATGCCACTTTTTATTTATTGGCACCCCAAAATGTCAATTTCGTCTATTCTTCAGGAGATTTGAATAAATTCAAAAAAAGTTCAGGACTTTATCGTATATTTTGCCTTTTCATGAGATTTCCTGGAGGCCCTGGAAAATCAAGAGGTCACGAAAACCCTGTTATTTTATATACGTTATAATGGTTTAATTTAATAATGTACACTTAGAATTAGCGCGTGTCCTATGAAAGCGCGGGGCCCACTGCGACCGCATAGGCTGCAGTGGCCTAAGGCCGGCCCTGTCTACTAGGAACTTTAACAATTCGTCCACTTCTCGTTGTCTTGACTGGCACAACAAGTTCTCTAGACGTTGGTCTATAACTGTCTGTTTCGTTTGTTCCAACAGTTTGCAGTTCATTGTCTCCATCGGTATCACAGTACCCATTGATGTCTTCATCGAAACTCTTATTCAAAAAGCGTTGATTTCTTCTGTATGTTTTTCCGTTTGCCTTTATGATGTAAGATCTGGGTGCTGAATGTTTTTTATGACAACTGCTTTCTGCCATGTTTGACCTAGACGAACTCTCCGACAGAATAATCTTTAGGTAGTCTTGCTTTTGCATCGTATTTCACTTTGCTTTTCATCTGTCGTTCGTTGAGTAATGTCTCTGCATTTTCAGCTACCGATGGTTTCAATAGTTCGGGATCAGTTCGAATGATTCCCTGAGTCTTCTACTCGTCAGCAGTTGTGATGGTGAATACGGCAGTCCACTTATCGGAGTATTTCTATACTCGAGCATAACGAGATAAGGCTCTTTCCCACTTTTGTATGCTCTGAATCCTTTTGCTTGCGCACAAAACATAAACAACCAACAATGACGTAGTACCATATAATATTAGGACAGAATCTTCTTCATGCAGTGGAAAATTAAGAATTTTTTGCCTATCTTCAATTCTGGTCAAAGCTCTTGCTCCCAATTAATATAGTTCGGAAGAAACTACAAAAGTCTGGACTGCATAGATGGAAAGCTGCTAAAGAAATTAGTACCCTTTCATGCTTTCTGCAAAATGATGAGAAACTGACAAAAACCCAATCCATCAAAAAAGCAAAAGAAGGTAGTGAATACTATGGATTCCCTGTAATCCCTGTGGGAAGCGTGGTCGAGAGGCTAAGTGCGCTTGAACTTGTCTTGTCTTGGCTACCTAGAAGGGGACTCGAGGTTCGACACCCGACTCGGGCAGAGTTGCGTTTACTGAGCGCCTAAAGGCAGAACGGAAAACCAACTCCTAGATTGGACCAAAGCGCTCTGAGCATGCTATAAGCATGAAAGTAACGATATATAAAAGCTATAATAATAATAATCAAAACAACCAGAAGAAAGAAAAGACTTGATGGGAAGTTGAGTTCTAATGTAGGACTGTCAATTGAACTGCAATTCAAACGTGTTGCGACAGAAGTGCTGGACAGATTTCATATGGAGATGAAGGGCAGATTTCAAAGGCTGGAAAGAAAATGGATACCTTTGGGTTTCTTCTTGAACCAAGACACCTGTTAGATGAAGACCCGCTTATGACAAACTGTGCTACTTTTCCTGTTTGTATGATGAAATAAATGGAAAATCGCTTTTTCAATGATGTCATTGATGCACGAGCACTTTTCATCAACAAACCAGTAATACAATCACCAATAGACATATTGAGGAAACAGGCTTCATATGGTAATTACGTGTGCTCAAACTTTGCAACCTCCTCCGAATACTGCTAACTCAGGCCACTTCCATTGCGTCATGTGAGAGATCATTCTCAAAGCTCAAGTTCATCAAAAGCTATCTCAGGAGCACAATGACACAAGAAAGGCTTATCATGGCTTTAATGTCAGTGAAGTCACAAATACTAGAAAGTATCGATGTAGTTGATGTTATAGATGTCTTTGCTGCACAGAATGCACGGCGATATCAATTGAGATTTGTCACTTGTGCATTATTTAAGTAATAAACAAAGCTTTTATTCATTAAAAGAGTCTTGATTACTTTTTGTTAAGTTTACTGATATACTGAACCAATTTGATTTGGGGCTTATATATTTTTGCGTACATTATTCCATGCCATATGTCGAATGTCAAAATGCAAGGGGCCCCAAAAGAGGTCAATCCCCCCGGGCCCCCAAATCCCTAGTTACGCCCCTGCACAGTGGCTATCATGTGACAGTTTTTTTCCGTTGTTTTATCAATATTATCATGTGACTAAATGTTTGTTTACGATTGGTGAATGAGGTCCATTGAAGAGGCATCAGGTTTTCGCTTTAGTCGGCAATGGGTTTGATTTAGGGCGGGACTCAGCGCTAAGGGGAATCTGGCGTTTTCAACTTCAGAAATTCTTTTTCCTGGCATCAACGGTGCCTTTTTCTCTTAAAAAAGATTTTTTTAAAAAGGCTAATATTGGTGTGTTTTCTTTCAGAACGCACTATTCATCATAATAAAAAAAAAGTCGAGGGCCATATTAGGTCTAATAATAAAGTGGCAGCCCAGGCCAGTAGTATTATGTGAGACGCAATTTAGGTAGGCCTACATATTGCCCACGTCTTGAATGGGCGTGATCGTTTTAAAAATATTCTTCGTGTTAAGTAAGACGTCTCTGTCGCGGACGTTTTTAGCGGCCCCCGTAAGGGGAAAAAGCCGCTATTAGGTTTGTGCAAAATGTCCGTCTGTCTGTCTGTCCGTCTGTCACACTCAGATCTCGAAAACTAGAAGAGATATGAAAAATATTATTTCATCATTAAATGCGGCTTGAAAAGTTTAGGTGCAACGCCTATTTTTGGTTTTCTAAAAGCAAACCGTTTAATTTATAACATTAATTATGCAAGCGATTTTTTCATAAAAATACACCAATTCTAAAACAATTACGTAAATGTAAGGGAGGCAATGTTACAATATGCTAACAAAGATGGACAATATTGTTGTGTATTTTCAGTATCACTAAGTCAAATATATTTTTAAAATGTACAGGAAATGTTTACAACAAATATAAATAATAGTTAAAGATGTTTTTTCTGGTCAACTAGCTGCTAAAATTAAAAGAAAACATTTCTGTTTGTTTATAAAGGCTAATAATGCATTTTGTATGTATATATCACGCGATTTTCGTGCAGTAGCGTAACGTCGCTACATGATCGGGTGCTAAACCAATTCCTAAAACTTTTTTAAAAAATCAGATTTTATTTATTTTTTGTTTAGTGCCCCCATCCGAATAAAAGAAGATTATTTTTGTGCGTTTTGTCTGTTGGTCGGTATGTCCGTCACGATTAAAATAAAAAACTAGAACTCTAAAAGCTATTGAAAATCTGATTTATACTTTAATGTTCCTTCCGTAACATCTCAATAGTTTTAAGTATCTAAAAATTTATTGTTCCGGATTTTTTTGTGCAAAACTAATCAACCCCAACAAATGTTTGTTTGCTCTTCTAATTTATAGTACATTCAATTTCCATGCTTTAAAGTTGCAAAAACACATTATCAATAATATGTTGTTCCGTTTTTTATGTAAATAGCATATTAATGCTAAATCAAAATCTCTATACTGAATTATATTTCATTAAGTGTAAAAATGTTTCGGATATTGTTTTATAAAACATGAATTATGCCTAATGATTGAAATCGCATAATTTACTAATATTACACTTATATTATTTGACAATGCGTCCCTATAATTTGGTTATCAATATCAAATTGTTCCGTATTTTCATCTTTAAACAAATTTTTAAAAAATATCGACAATAGGTTGTTTAGGGCTTTAAAAAAAGTAATTTACTAGAATTGATTACTAAAAATTACTTTTTAGACATTCAATTTTCTTGCTAAAACATAACATAGAAGTTTTGTAATCGATAAAGAAAGTTCCGGATTTTGTTTCTTACAAATCGTCGCCAGAAATTTCCGAATTTATTTAAAAATCTACTAACGCCAAATAATTGTTTGAACTCCCTCTTCTAATTAATAAACAAATAATCTTCTCATTTACGAAATAATGTTTTTGCGGATTTTTATGAAAAATATTTTAACTCACTACTCTCTAACAGTACATTTAACTTTCTACCTAAAACATTAAAAAATCTAATTATCGTTAATATTATGTTCCGATTTTTAAGGAAAACAGAATCCAAACACCAAAGTAAGGTATGAAAATCTCTCCACATGGCTGTATTACATCTAATTTTTATACGAGACCATCCAAAAAATTTAATTAACGGTATTACATTTATCTGAAATTCTCTTTTTCTTTTACTATTTATACAAACATCCGGAACAATCTATTATATAAACTTTTCAATTGTGTTCATACCTAAAAATTATTGCGATGTTTTAAAACGTAAAATAAAGGTTAATCAATTTTTAATAACTTTTAGTTGTTGTTTTTTTTTTGTATCATGATGACGGACAGACCGACTGACAGACAAAACGCAAAAACAATGCGGCTTTGATCCTTTTTAAATAAATTCTATTAGAACTCAGTGCACCAATGTCTATGAACCCTCGTTAAATATCTCGTGTAAATAAAGACATTTTTTATGGTACCGTACTTGCCTATTGTGAGGTAATGGAATTTTTTTTCTTTGACGTCATATGAATGGACTCTTTAAATGTAATGTTAAAAGAACGCACTCGGTGCACCTATGTCTATTAACCCTGGAAAAATTGCTCGTATTAATGAAAACATATTTTAGTCTAACTAAGCCGTGTGACGTAGTGTTTTTTTTTCTTTGACGTCATATGGAATGAATTCTTTAAAAGAAATGCTAAAAGAACGCACTCGGTGCACCAATGTCTATGAACACTCGATAAATGGCTCGTAATGATGATGGCAATTTTTATTCTAGCTAGGCCGTGTGACGTAGTGTTTTTTTTTTCCTTTGACGTCATATGGAATGAATTCTTTAAATGAAATGCTAAAAGAACGCTCTCGGTGCACCAATGTCTATGAACACTCGATAAATGGCTCGTAATGATGATGGCGATTTTTATTCTAGCTAGGCCGTGTGACGTAGTGTTTTTTTTTCCTTTGACGTCATATGGAATGAATTCTTTAAATGAAATGCTAAAAGAACGCACTCGGTGCACCAATGTCTATGAACACTCGATAAATGGCTCGTAATGATGATGGCGATTTTTATTCTAGCTAGGCCGTGTGACGTAGTGTTTTTTTTTCCTTTGACGTCATATGGAATGAATTCTTTAAATGAAATGCTTAAAGAACGCACTCGGTGCACCAAAGTCTATAAACACTCGATAAATGGCTCTTATTGATGAAGGCGATTTTTAGTCTAGCTAGGCCGTGTGACGTAGTGTTTTTTTTCCCTCTGACGTTATATGGAATTAATTCTCCAAATGAAATGAAAAAAAGAGCTCGGTATAGTAATGTTTATTAAGCCTCGTTATGTGACTCGCGTTTTAAAAAGGAATGATATCTTGATTTAGATCTAATCTAGATTTTTTTAACTAGATCTAGATTTTTATTACAGTAGGCCTATATCTAGATCTGGATTTATATTCTAATTAAAATTATTTTAGAGTGTAGATCAAGAATTTCTAGATCTAATTTAGACTAAAATAGACTAGATTAAGATGTAGAATTTCAATTTCAAAACTTAAAGTGTAAGAAAAAAGTGTAGATTTTCATTTCCAAACGTTTTGATCAATATTGTAATGTTTTAATATACTAAAACTAATCTACTATTTTTTCTTTAACTTAAATTTTAAATTTACGGCAAATGAATCTTTGAAACATTATTACTTTTGACCATCAAAATTAAATCACCTCTTGAATATTATTTGCGAATATGCAGATCCGACAGGGATCCGACTTCGACGGGGGCCGCCTCTGAGTTTGTGTAACACAAACTCTCTTTGAAATCTTGTTTTTTCACACGATTGTCGTCACTATAATGATGTGCGATAAACTAAAGAAATTCGACCATTCTGAGACAAAAATCCAGAAGAATCACACTAGCGGGACGTTTTGAAATGTTTTCTTCAATACATTTTGACCCATTTTGTTGCATACGCCCCTCGCAAAAAAAGGTCTACATTTGACAAGGTCTTCTTAGAAGATAAAACAACGTCAAACAGCTAGTAGGCCTACAACTGAATCAATGTAGGCGTTTTATATTTTAAATAAATAAACTTTAAATAACTTGAACAAACTCTTTTATATAAACATAAACTTAATATAACTGTTATTTCAATATTCAATATTAACATATTTTACTTGAGATGAGTTGAAGATTAATGAAATAAACTGATATTTAAACGAAATCTAGCTCACCACAAAACAACGTCTTTACACTTTCATGTCTCAAGATCGTTTGCCGTTTAACATTGCATTTCGCTAATTTCATCATCCTCAATGCATAACCACCAATCAATCGTCTTACCGTCGTTTAGGAAACACACACACTCTATAACAGCCCTTTTGTCAGGACGTTGAGCCCCTCCCCCATTAGGGGTACTAATGGGAGTCGGGGGCGATTGCATCTACAGCCCTCCCCACTCTAGACTTTTGAGTGTGGTAGGGCGGTCCAATTTTTTAAGCAGAAGTCATAGTGTGTGATCAATGAAGAATCTTTATAATATAAGCTACTTATTGATATTTGAGCCCATTTGTATATTATGTCACATCACACTCTAATCTCGAATTAAATCATTAGTAAATATTAAATGAAAGAGGATGTACCAGGTGGTAGGGGCGATAGATGTAATCACCTCCTCTCCACCTGGCAGGCCAGTACTTTTTCTTTTGTATTATAGTTAAGAAATTAATTTTTTTTCAAAAACAAAAAATCTGTCACTTAGATAAGTTATATATGCTAAAAATTGTCTTCTTATATCAAGTCACCCCAACCCACACTCTTTAATGCTAAACTGCAATAATTATAAAAAGGAGAAGGGACTCCTTGCTGTCTCTTACAGACCCAGATGCTCCTTATACTGTAAGGGAGGCCACCAACGTGACTTTTTGCTTATGACGAAGTTTGAGAAACTGTGCTTTAGTTGTAATATGACCAGTTTTTGTTATTCTCGTATATTTGTATCAGTAAACGCCTACCTAGATGATGAGGTTGACTTCCGTGTTGCTCGTGCCAGTGCTGCTTTGGGCAGACAACAAGGACAAGTGTGGCAACGGAGAGGACTCAGCATATCCACAAAGCTGAAAGTCTACATTGCTGTAGTTCTCCCGTCGCTCATTTATGCATCAGAGTCCTGGACCCTATATTCCCGCCACACCAAAAATTTAAACTCCTCCCACCTACGCTGTCTAAGGAGTATCCATAAGGTACGTTGGTCCGACCACATACCAGACACAGAAATCTTAAAGCTGCCCAACATGAATAGTATCAGTGCGACAGTAAAAAGGTCCCAACTTCGATGGGCGGGACATATAGTCCGCATGCCAGACAAAAGCCTTCCCAAACGACTTCTGTACGGGCATTTGTGTGCAGGAAAGCGCTCCCAAGGAGGTCAATACAAGCGTTATAAAGACACTATCAAGAGCTCCTTCAAGGAGTGCGATATCGACATTCACGGCTGGGAAGCACTAGATCTCGATCGCTCCTCATGGCGTGAAGCTGTGAGTCTCGGAGTCTCAAGATTTGAAGCAGGAAGATTTGCCAGGGTAAAAGAGCGCGGAACCAACAAAAAGCTGAGAGAAGAAGCAGGCCTATCTGCAACTGACCAAACCCACCCATGCCACGTAAGCGGCCGGCTTTTTAAAGCTAGGATATTGGACTTTACAGTTATCTTCGAGTCCATAGGAAATGAGAAATGTGCTCATTTTCGATCACGAAGGAGGAGCTATATTTATAGGCATAGACATAGAGCTAGGGTTTTGAAAACAAAAATCGCCCCCCCCCCCCCACTCAGATCGGATAGTGAGATACGTTCCGAAAAATAAAAAAATTTCGCGGCATTTAATTTTATATACGTTTACTATTTTTGGATACGAACAGTAGCACATCCCGTAACACTTCAACAACTCTTTCCCATTCTCTTAATAACCTTTACAAGCCAACTGTTTCTGACGTCACCGCCTATGAAGGGGTAACGAGCTATTGGTCTACACAGGTTGCTACGTCTTAGGTCAGTGTTGAGACTAACTATAACGATTGGTCTCAATGTTTAACCAGTTCATGTGCTGTACGGTTATTTCGGCATATCAGCATCCAAAAGTTTGAGGTATTCATTTTCCTCCCCAATTGGCTATTGTGCATATACATCGGGTGGCCGTGGAAAAACCTGTGTTAAAAAAAAAGGAGGGAGTATTTTTTCATTATTTATTTTGAAAACCAGTGGTATAGCCCTTCCGCGAAGGTCGGGGACAACTATAGCTCCTATCGCACACCTTTTTCTTAAAGAACCGCAATTTGGATTCGGCATTCGGACTCCGCATCGGGAGAGAAGATACATTAGTTCCGTGACTGAATCCATCTGTGACCGTCTAAGCAACTATTTGGATATTGCAAGCAGTGCTTTTTTTTTTTTTTTTTGTTAAAAAAAATAATAAAAAAATAGGTGCCGGTATTCAGTGATGGATTGCCTAACTTTTAACTACCAGTTCACTGCGTTTGCACCTCGATGCAAGCTAAATCACAACTACAAAGATACTAAATGTCTAAAACAATTTTATTTTATAATTAACCATCTTAAATTGTTTTATTATTAGTTTATTAAGCAGTTTTGTATTTTATATTTCAATACTTATTGCGCGCAATTAAAAAAATCAAATTTAACAAATTAATAATATAAGAAATTAATAATAAACGTATTTTTTTTCTCCACAATGAAAAAGGTGCCAGTACGCCGTACCGGTGCGTACCGTCAGGGCCGGTCCTAACAATTGCGGGGCCCTATGCGAAACGGATTGCACGGGGCCCAATTTGGGTGAGGATATATATAAGGATAATAAGTGAAAATTAAGATTTTGTATTAGAAAATAAATTCAGATTTGCATTTTATTCATTTTTACTAAGTACAATATCACGATCAAATTATAACTTTTCGAGCCTTGCGTGTAGGGAAGTAACACAGTAGCCTACATGTATAGGCCTATAATCAAAATTCTGTTTCCTACATAGATCACGCTCAAAAGCAATAGAAAGTATTGCCAAATCGTTCAATCTATCTTCTTCAATTGTTGACCTCCAGTAATTGAATTACACCCCAATATGTCAATTTCGTCTATTTTTCAGGAGATTTCCATGTGCCGTGGAAAATCAGGAGGCCGCGGGAAACTTGCAATATAAGTTAAAATGGTTTAATTTAATACTATACACCTAGAATGAGCGCGGGGCCTATGAAAGTGCGGGGCCCACTGCGGCCGCATAGGTTGCAGTGGCCTAAGACCACTAAGACCGGCCCTGCGTACCGTCACAAAAAAAAAAAAAAGAAAAAAAAGCACTGGTTGCAAGAGTTCTAGTTCTCCGTAATTAATAGTTACTTTCCGACTCCAGCAGAAATTATTATCATCTTATTTGTTAATTCGTGTAAAATGTTTCTGAATCATTACTTACGTTTAGTAACCTTAAAGGGCGAAATCTTTCATGAAGAACATTTACAATACAGTATGTAATTAGTGAAAGGCCAATAGTACAGTACCTACGTTATGTACTATGTTTAGTAGCAAAAAATATGACTTACAGTGTTAGAGGCGGACGAACCCGTTAACATAATGTGGTACGGTAGGCCTATATATATATTGGCTCAGTGCCCCACATATGACACTCGCCCAGGGCCCCGCTTTCTGCTAAGGCCGCATCCGATAGGCGCAAGCTTGCTTTAACTGACATAGAAGAAAGCAAATGGCAGCAGACGGCTTCCGAACAAGACAGATGGAGATTTCGTTATATGGTCGCGGGAGACCAAAAGGAAGTCAACTGCGAGGCACAGACGTAGGCCTAGATGGCGTAAGCCTAAAGAGAACCTAAAACGACCACCGGAAGACAACGGTAATGTCTTCGCTCGAGCCTGGATGTTGCAAAATATATAGATCACAGCTGCGATTGCGTAGCCATGCACATGGAATGATGTAGGCCCACTCCTCCTTGATCCTTGAACTCGAAGACAAGCTTATAAATGCATGTTATTATTATATTATGATTGCGTATGAATCAGCGAGGAAAAAAAATAACATCCTGTTGTAATTCTAATAGAAAAGATCTAACCAAACAAATTTAAATTTAAAATATTGAATAATAATTATAATAATAATAAAAGCTAGGAAAAAAAAAAAACAAAGAAAAAATAACACTTAAAATCTAGATGAACGTTAATGCAACTTTGATTAAATTTTATGTTTAAAAAGGTGCTAGATTTAGATTCCCTAAATCTAGATCTAGTAAGGGAAACGATATTATGTTTGTTCAGTAATCACTGACATTTGGTATTAGAATCTAGACTAGATCTAGATTTAGATAATTTAGATTAAAATGTTTTATTTTAATTTTATTATTATTTTTTTTTAGTTGTAGGCACAGTCACATTTTTGAGTTGGCAACCGTAGAACTGTAGATGTGGCCTTCGCTATGGCCGGCATGCAGTTTGAGTATGACGCGGAAGGGGGAACGTTCTTTTATTTCTTGCTGTCGTTTTGGGCCTTATTGCTTATTCCAGCCACCTACTTTTTATGGCCTTCTAAACAGAGCACTGGTAATTAAATTTTCTTAGATCTAGAGTATTCTAATTCTAGAAGGTCTAGATCTACCCAGAGTCGGCAGAGTGAGAGTGTCACCCGAGTCAAGAGTCAAGACTTGTCAAGAGTCGACTCTTAGTACAATAGTAGTCACTCCAGACAGTCAAGACAAGTCACTGACTTCACTGCTGAGTATCTGGAGTCTAAGTCACTAACTCTAAGTACTCTAACTTAACTCTATTGTGACTATTCATCTCTAGAGTTAGAGTCTATCAGTATCAGATAATCAGTCACATTCAGTGTCATGACACAGAGAATGAGTGACAATATGAATATGATTCAATATGTGATTATGTCAATATCAATACTTCAATAGACAATACTAATACTAGTAATACTCAGAATACTTCAACAATATGATATGGCAATACTCTAATAGTAATTAACAGTGTATTGTATAGTAATAGATCTAGTATACTATTCACTATTGTCAATAGTAATAGACAGTCGCAGTGCTGGTTCACATTAGTCTAGACTCTATAGTATAGTCTGTACAATAATACATACATATGTTTGTATGATATTATGAGTATACGGCTCAGTATAGTAGTATACTACAGACTCAGTGACTGTGACTAGAATTAGGTACTTCGATAAAAATTTCAAAATGATCACAATGCAATGGAACCTATTTAGTTAGATAGAGCTTGAGAAATGCTTTCCAATGATACCAATTTTATATTGCTGAGTTAATTGTGAGGGAAGTTATTACATTTTTAGTGGCCAAAAATTAGCCTTCTTTAGCCTTTGTAAATAAAAAAAAAAACTGACCGAAACAACTGACAGTTGAACTTAAATTAACTGTATTATAAAAAGTCTTAAAGATATGGGGTTGAAACTTCACACTCTTTTACATTAACCAGTATTCTGTTAAAATAAATTAAAAAAATAAGACCAAGCAATAAAATCTTTGAAAAAAAGTTAATTAATATATAAAAAAAAGCCTTCGACAAAAAATAAAAATATATGTGATTTTGTCATCATATGAGCCCAAAAATCACAAATAAAACAAATCAGAGATCTGTATTGTGTTTTACTTTGTTTAATTATAATTCTACTGTATTTAAATAGCTATTTATATGCATCAGATAGATAATTCTTATAAATTATAAATGAAAATAGCACTGCGCAGAAAAATATTTCCTAAAATTTAATGACTATAAGTTTCATAAACTTCATAAAAAAACAGTTTTAACCTTTTTGTAGAGCACTTGCAATTAATCATTTTAAAATGCCTTAATTTAAATGCTTTAAAAATTAGATTGTAAATGAAAAATTTCTTGCTTCGGACAATAAAATAAAAAAGAAACCTTGCGATTTTTTTAGAAGTTATTAAAAGATTTTTTACTTGAATTTTTGTGCAATAATAGCTCATCATTTTAAAAATATAATGTACTCATTTATTAACTATTAATTTACATGTATATTAATAGAAAAAAAACAACATACAGAAAAAAAAATTATTAGTTTGCTGAGCTAAAAATATGAAAAAAAAAAAGTAATATTTAATATTATTTTTTAAAGTAATTAAACTTTTACTTTAAAATTTGCAGATTACAAAGTCATATAATAAAGACACATTCCCTCTCCATAATCTAGCATTCAAACACTATAAAAGTTAATCTAAATGAAAAATTCCTATGTGTGCTTCTAAAAATAGCTTGTGATAGACAGAAATTGACCATTTCCAGTAAATCACAGTGTTGGTTGTTACTAAAAATAGATTTTAACCATCAACTTTGAAAATTAATATCTAAAGAGTGCGCCAAGCTACAAAGTTCAAACTTAGCACACATATATATATTAACATGCTAAATTCAATAGAATTAGTGAGATTGTTGTAACCATAAACACTTTATTTAAAAAAGCAAATTTTTCCCTTCTTTGTCTTTGTTAATTTTAATATCAAATATCTTTAAAGTGCGCCAAGAGAATTTAATGAAATTTGAAATATACACATTTCATAATATGATAAATTATTGTAGCAAACAGCATTGTTGTAACTTTTATAGGAAAAAAGTTGTAAAAATGTCAACTTTCACATTAACTTTTGTTAAGAAAAATTTAACAGATTGGCTTCAAAAGCAAATAAAAATGATCTCTGATATCTTATGTTTACAAAAAGTAATCATAATTAGTCCTCAAATCAAATACAATATGCTAAAACTTGGATGGAAATGACCACCCCTAAAAAAAGGGTAAAATGTGCTGACACACTTTTCAGCCATTTTTTTGGGAGAAAAAAAAATGGATCTAGGTCAGTTTATCGAAGTACCTACTAGAATCTAGTGTGACTCCTCAGCACACACATAATAATATTATAAATATAGTATAGTAGTATAGTATATAGATAGAGAAGTTTATTTATTCCAGACGTTACATGAATTCGGACACTCGCTGCTTTTGTAGCCATTAAATTGATTAAATCTTTATTTTGATATTTAATATAAACTAGCATGCTGTATAATATGCTTGTCCATTTTCCAATTATTCTGACCCAATTTCCTTCATTTAGCTGTCTTTTTATGTTAGAAAAAAGAATTTCAAATTTGTAAGTCAGGTTGTTGTTTTTTCCTATGTTACCCGGATGACTTTACCTCTTCCTAGGGTTAAGACTACATTTTTTGATTGGCTAAGTCTATGCTAATGCGCCCAGCAATATTTATTCTGTTTTTGGAACTGATTTATTTGATTCATAAGTTGTTTGATTCCATAAAAAAAAATTGAATCTAATAGGGTGTTTGTATTAAATTATGATTTTCTTACCAATTTTTTTTTCGTTTATTCATTTAATAAATTTCTTATACAAATGATCTTTAGTCTGACTTACTGGTTTACCATGAATAAGATAAGTGGAATTAATTTGTCTTAGTTTTTTTGTTACTCTTAATAACTGACATTTTTCTGGGTGGAAAGACATGCTCCAATTTGATTCCCATTTCTGTAATTCATCTTTTCTCTTTGTAAAATTTCTGTATCTTGTGTTGTTTTTATTGTTCTATATATTATGCAATCGTCTGCAAATCTGACTTTTGTTCCTGAACTATGGTTTATGTAAATTAAAAATAGTAGTGGACCTCAGACTGTTCCTTGAGGTACGCCTGAGTTTACTGTTATTGGTGTTGATTTAGAGCCATTTATTATTACAGTTTGTTCTCTCCCTATCAGAAAATCTTTAATCCACTGATGCAATAGACAATCAATGCCAAAATATTTTTTAATATTTGTAAGTCAGGTTGTTGTTTTTTTCCTATGTTACCAGGATGACTTTACCTCTTCCTAGGGTTAAGACTATATTTTTTGGTAGGTTTTCTTACCAAAATTTATTTTAAACAGCCAGTTTTGGACATCAATGTTAATGATCTTATATTATATTTCTTTAAGTTTGTTGTTGTTTTTTTTTTAGAGAATAAATGGGCAAATGTTTGGAGTGAGCTTGATACATTGAATGAAGTTAAATGCCTAGATCTTGACCTACTAGATCTAGATTTATATAGAGAGAATATCTAATAGAGGGTTCAGCTATTTAGGCAAGAATGGTCATTCTAGCTTGTACTATACTACAAAAGATCATTTGTATTAGAAATTTATTAAATAAATAAACAAAAAAAAATTGGTAAGAAAATCATTTGTGGAGGCGTCCCGAGACATGACGTTAAACTGCGCTCCTCTTTCCTTAGCACTTTTGGAGCTCAAAAGTGCCCTTCTTCTTTTCTATCATTGTGTCTGCCTCCTCTTTTCCTTAGTCTGCCTTCATTGATCATCACACTGTCTCCTTAACTTTAAATTCTCACTACGTCCTAGACCAGTCCGTTTGCCGTGGACTGCGACGGGTAAGGGGGGATAAAGAGATCCTGGTGTTTGAGTGATGGCTATCTGAGGATAAACCACAACAACACAATACTTTGGCTCCAAGTTCCCCTAGACCTGAGGCCCAGATGGCCCGCTCTGGGTCAACCGGCTGGTCATGCTGAGCTACCAGCATAGGTCGTCGACCTATGCTGGAGGGGGGTGGCTGGAGGGTCAATCAGGGAGCTGCTGTATCGGACACATGTCCGATGCAGCAGCTGACTGAGTATAGCACCTGTGTAGCCCTGGTGGCCTCATTCTGGACATCCGAATGGCTCGTCCCCTTGTTGGACTCGATGGCGGGTGGGGAGCACAGGTGCCGAACTAACAAGAAAATATATATGGATTAAAAAAATCCCAATAAACTACTTGCCC
This sequence comes from Biomphalaria glabrata, assembly GCF_947242115.1. Classification (NCBI taxonomy): domain Eukaryota; kingdom Metazoa; phylum Mollusca; class Gastropoda; family Planorbidae; genus Biomphalaria; species Biomphalaria glabrata. The sequence goes on from NC_074716.1 coordinate 21,884,508, forward strand.
CAGATTTAAGTCTGGGTAAGAGACGCCGTATTGAGGCTAAAAAGGAGGAGGCCACAAAAAGCTGTACTACCTGGCCATCATTTTTGGTGGTCATGCGCACAGAGGAGGGGAAAAGCCTGACAAAGCTGAGCCCTTTCCTTATCTATAAGGGACTCAAGTCAGTAGTGGGAGAGCCCAAGAGTGTGTCTAAGCTACACAAATCAATGGAACTTCTTGTAGAAGTAGATGGCAAGACACACTCTGATGGGCTTTTAAGATGCAGAAGACTCTGTGATCTCCAAGTGGAAGTCATGCCACACAAGAGTCTGAACACCAGCAGAGGTGTAATCAGCTCTAGGGACCTACTGGAATGTTCTGAGAAGGAAATAGTGGAGGGCATTGAAGGAGTCACCCATACCCGGCACATTACCAGGCGCAGGGATGGTGAAGAGGTCAAAACCGCCACTATTATCCTCACATTCTGAACTAGGACACCGCCAGAGTAGGTGAAGGCAGGATACCTACGAGTTCCAGTGAGGCCCTACATACCTAACCCCATGAGGTGCTTCAAGTGCCAGGGTTATGGACTCGGCACGGCAGTCTGCAAGAGGAACACTGTGTGTGCCAGATGTGCTGGAGAGGGTCATAAGGACAAGGGCTGCACAGCCTAGTTCAAATGCCCAAACTGTCATGCTGGCCACTCAGCCTACTCCAAGGACTGCCCTGTGTGGAAACAAGAGGTTGCCGTGCAGGAGTACAAGGCAAGAAATGGATGTACCTTCAGCCAGGCAAAATCGGCTGTATTGGCCCTACCCAAGGGCCAATTCGGCTTGACAAAGACCTATGCCCAGGCTGTTGCTAAGATAGGAAGATCCATAGCCACACAGACGGACACACTGACCCTACCACCCCCTCCTCCTCCTCCAACTCAGAAGAAAACACCGCCAAAGAACACACCTCTGAAGAAACAAGAAAGCCCTGTTGTCATGCTAAAGAACAGGTTCTCTGTGTTCGCTGATGAGAGCATGGAGACTGAGCAGCATGTCAAAACCAATACTCCGGGAGAACCCGGAGACAGTATGTCTGACACAGGTTCTCCTCAGAGAACCCAGCCAGACACCCCAACCTCTACAGAATTAGAGGTTGATAAACTCCCTAAGGGGAGAAATCAAAGCGGAGAGGATGCCCGAGGTGAGAGAGGAGAAAATAACCTCGGCTCTAACCAGAGGGATCTCCCCTCTCCAGAGAGAAAGACTTCCCCCAAAAGGGGGTTGTCCTCCTCTCCATCCAAACCCAAGAATAAAAATACCAAGGTCACTGGAATAAAGGGAAACCCCTCTGGGGGCCTCCCAAGGCCAAATAGCTCCAAGTAGGTCATCCAGAATTGTACAGTGGAATTGTAGAGGCCTCAAGGCCAATTACGAGGAAATGCAGCTACTGATGGACTCTGAGACTCCTGTAGCTGTCTGCTTACAGGAAACATTTCTGAAAGATAGCATCAGCTTCCGAAGCTACCGTGCTTACAGCAAGAATGTTGAGGATGTAGAGAGAGCATCAGGTGGAGCCTGTATCCTTGTGAAGGATAGCATCCCCCATGAGAGGGTAGAACTACAGACCACACTACAGGCCGTAGCAGCTAGGATAACCCTTCACAAGGTTATCACTTGCTGCAGCCTGTATCTACCACCAGGCGCTCCATTAAACCCAACAGACATGGAGGACCTATTGAAACAACTCCCCCGGCCTTATTTAATCCTTGGGGATTTCAATGCCCATAACACGATGTGGGGATCCAACAATACCGACACAAGAGGTCGTATGCTGGAGGATATCTTCCTCCAACATGATTTATGCATACTTAATGATGCATCACCGACCTACTTGCACCCAGGAACTGGATCACTCACATGCATTGACCTCACCGTATGCGTCCCCGGACTTCTGGACGACTTTAAATGGTCAGTTAGCAATGATCTACAGGGAAGTGATCACTTCCCAATCATCATTACTAACAATCTACCTTCATTGGGACAACCTCAGCGGTGGAAACTGAATAAGGCCGATTGGGAACAATTCCAAAAAAGATGCTCAGAGGATATCACAGAAAATATCCTCGATGAACAGAACCCAGCTGATACCTTTGCTAGCAAGCTACTAAGTATAGCCAGGAAAGTTGTACCCCTAACCTCTGCAAATCTAAAACGGCCTAGCAAACCATGGTTTAATACAGCTTGCAAAAGTGCTATTGGCAATAGGAAAAAATGATGGCTTCATTTATAAAGAATCCTTTCCAGGAAAACCTAAAGCTATTCAGGATAGCTAGAGCAAAGGCTAGACAAACCATACGGTCAGCCAAAAGGAATTCCTGGAGAAGTTTTGTCAGCAGTCTGGATGCCAAAACTTCTGCTAGAGCGGTTTGGAAGGCAGTAAGGCGAATCAAAAGGAAAGAATCAAATGCAATAGGGCATTTGAAAAACCAAGGATGAACTGTCACGTCCCCCAGAGAAATAGCTGACTGCCTTGCATCCTCAATAGCAGAAAAATCATCCACTGCACACTACACGCCAGAGTTCCAAAAAGTCAAAACCAGGGAGGAAAGACAC